>NW_016811040.1:1038251-1147953 GCF_001698545.2 Rhinopithecus bieti | reverse complement strand
TCTCTCTCTTTTTTTAACCTCAGTTTTTCATTTACCTACACTTTATAACACCTGGTTTAATTTGTACAGAAGGATTAAGTTCATTACAAAGCTCAGAAACTCATCTTTGAGTTTTTAGGAACAGTAAGTACAAAAGTTGTCATGAATTGAGACTGAAAGACCTCATAGGTAAATCGGGTGGTACATTTTTAAAATAAAGAGTAAATAACACTTCAGAAAAATGTAGAATATGTTCATAAATGCACAAAGGGAGATAAAATGTCACTTTTTGTAATGTGGTTTCTTTCAGACTTTGACACTCATAAGTAAATGTTCAGAAGAAATAAATGTTAGGGCAAATCAGCTTTTGTGAGGGTTGCCAATGTGTAAATGTGGGATCTGCTGTACATCATGCTGCCCATTTACCTGCCTCTCTGCAGGAATTTCTTTTTGAGTATTAGGCCTTATTTCCCAAGAATAAATACAAAGACTTTTCAAACTATGAATACATACCACATGGTCTCTAAGCTACAGTTGTGCATTATACCCATGGAAGTTTTCTTTCTTAAATATTTAAACGAGATTTTCAGTTGTATAAAATAAGAATCTTAAATGTTAAGTTATGATGCTTTATTTAAGGGTGTCTAGTTTCCTTCCTTCTCTCTCCCTTCCTCCCTCTGTTTCCTTCCCAGCTAACTCACCTCCTTTCTTCCTTCTTCCCTTCCTCCTTCTTCCCTCCTTTCCTTCCTTCCTCATTCATTCTTAAAATGTTCATTTGAATGCTTAGATGTTAGATTGTCTCATTTCTGCCCTTTTGATTATTACTTATGAATCAAAGCACTAAGTCCCACTAAAAACTTAAGAACCAAATTATTATCTTCTTTTTTAGCCTATTATTCATTCAAACTTAATCTTTTTTCCCATTATTACAAGTTCTTACTAAAATGAGCACAGAAAAGCGTATCACTATATTGCGTCCTTTGAATTAAGATAGTCTCACATATATAGTATTTAGGGAAAAGACAGGGCTCATATTCTTTGGACCGGCTTCCTTATTTTGAAAAAATCTTCCATCACATCCCTAAACCATATGCAAATAGTCACAGAATTTGTAGACGAGCATTATGCAGAAAACCATTAACATGACTTTCAGTTTTCAAGGGAGAAAGTCAAAAATTCCACAGAAAATTAGAGCTGTTGGACTAAATGTTGGTCTATTAATAAGCAGGAAGAACAATTTCGCTATTTTCCCTGCTGAGTTAATATATAGTACGGCTGTCTTTCCTCCAGCAGTATTCTCCAGCTGGGTTACTTGGTCCTGGGAATTTCCTCTCAACATGCCCATTTCTGTCAACCAGCCATCAGACCTTCCTGAGGATAGTTAATATGACAGTGGCATGACATACTGAATTTTAATATGCAAATGACCTTCCCTGATGTCAGAAATGGGTCATAGATATGTGAAATCCATGAAAATAGTTGAGAACAGATTTAAAATAAGGAACATTCCTTATATTGCTATACAGTGTTCACCATGCTTTTACTGAAGTATGACTGTAAGTAGCTTGCTTTCAAGAATTTTTAATAATCATTTCTAAAGAACTGATTTTCCCTTTCATACTTTGTCTTTCATTGGCCAAATTTACAATCACCCTCTAACTAGCCACATGGCTGCCCATGACTCCCTCTGTCAAATTCAGAATTCTGCCTTTGCCTTCAAACTCAAGCCATTCCTGCTTTGATTTCCTTCTGTCTTACATCTGTCCTTGACCTTATTTTAGCTGTTTAGTTTGCCATTCTCTAAATTCACACCTTTCTGGCCCGCTTTTGCATGGGCTTCTTTGTCATTTATGTTTAACTAGTGGCATAGAGTCCTTCCCTGTCATCCGTTGGCTTGTGTTCTTCCTCTCCAAAGCAAGTGGCAGGGGTTTTCTTTCTCTGAAAGGGCATTTCTATGTTTAAATTTTAGTTTTCATACCCAGGACTTGCTGACTCTTGAACATTTAATATACATTTAGCCAAACAACCTGAATCTGTTATAAACATTCAAAGACCAAGTTTTATATTTTTATATGTTTTGTAATAACCTCATGACAGGTGCTTAATGGGTTGTGTTTATGTTCAGGGAATGAACTGTTAGGTTGTCAAGGTGGGAGGTATACAAGTCTATTTTAATAAAGACCCCTAACTAAAGGCTGCTTCTCTCGCCGATGAACAAACCGGGACAAGGCCTGCTTATCTGTGTATTTTAGCTTTCCTAATTGATAGCAAGTGCCTCTGAAAACTTGTTTATATAGTTATCTAATCATTAATTACCAACATTGTACATTTCATTCTGGTTAGCCTCTTTTGGTATCATTACTTTTCTCAGAGTTGAGTAGTGATCGTTTTTGTAATGGAGACTTTTAAAAGATTTTTTTAAAATAGCATTTTGATCCCTGGATTGTGTTTCTATCTGATTATGCTGATTATTTCATATATGTGAGTCTTTTTTAAAGTTAAGTTATACTTACATTTTTAATGATAAATCACCAATGAAAACCAAAAGAACTCAAGAGAGTCTGACCATTTCTGTACTTGGAATATGTCAGGGGTCAGTGCTCTGCAAATGGGACATGTGGAAAGAAGGATTCATAATTCAGTGGTCACCCAACTGGTATCATAAGAGTTTGAACTATAAAGAAGTACTTGCTTCTTGCTGACCAACAAGATTGCTACAGGTTTCAAAGAAAGAAAGAATTCATCATCAAGGGCAGGAAGGTACTTCATAAATAATTACCAAATGAAGTCATCATGATGACTAGTGCTCTCTCTCCTTGAAACCTGTAGCAATCTTGATAGTCAGCAAGAAGCAACTACTTTTCTCTTTATAGTCCAAACTCCTCCAATACCATTTGGGTGATCACTAAATTATGAAACCTTCATTCCCCATCTCCTCCGATTTGCAGAGCACTAACCCCTGACACATTCTATGGACCAAAATGATCAGGCTCTCTTGAGTTTTCTTGACTTTCATTGGTGATTTATTATCTAATGCCTACTCACCCCTTCCCATCCAGGACTCAGATCATAGAGTTTTGCTATATAGTACTTAAAATTTCCATTAAGCTTGAAATCATTCATTTCACAGAAGAGGGTCATGGTGTCCCGATTATAAACAGGATAGATAGAAATAAAGATATCCCTCTGTCATCATGAAAATGAACAGCTGGCAATTGAACTTATTAATATATTAACAGGACAAGATGAAACAAAGGTATTCCCTCTGTGATCAAACCCTCCCCTTACTGCAAAGAAGGGTGTAGCATGAGAAAGTTCTCTCCTAGGTTCACTGCAGGTTCACTTAGACCTGTTTGACTTGTTGAGATTATTTTAAGCTCAGGAGTTAATTTTTTTAAGTGGCTAAACCTAGTTCATTGTTACAGAGTACAAAATATTCAATCATACTTAAGGGTTGTTGGGGTTTTCTCATGGTAATGCATAATAATTGATAACATTCATTAATTGCTTCAGATTTCTTCCTAATTAAATTTTAAAATAAATGCATAGCTGCTCTTTGAAATTTGATTGATTTGACTTAAAACTAATTGGGAAGGGGAGTCTATGCCTGCTAATTTTATAATTAAAACACATGTTGCCAAAGTTTTCATCTACTTCTATTTTTTAATTCCTTCATTTCTTATAAAAATGGAGGCCATATTTGCATAACTGTGTCCCCTGTAATCATGGGAGACTGGGAAGTTGCAAAAAATACTTTTCAAGGACAACAACTATCTTGACCTTCTGCCTATTTCCTTGTAAAGATCTCTGTGATTATTTGGGCCCACCCAAATAATGCAGGATAAGCTCCCTGTCTCAAGATCCTTACCTCAATCACATGTATAAGTATTGCCATAGGAGGTAACTTATTCACAAGTTTCAGGATAAAGATATGGACATCTCTGAGGACCATGATTCAGCCGCCCACGCTCACATTATATTTCCCAGAACCATAGAGAGCACCCCACAAAGATTTGCTTAATATTGTTGAGTGATTAAATGATCCGGTTTCAATAACTCTCCATGAACTATACTTGTGAAGGAGAAATAGACTTCTGATGTCACCATCACAGTAGGCATTGCAGGCATTTTCAAGAGTATACTTCTTTTTTTTGAGAAAGATCTTTCCAATGTAGATAGTATTATGGAATGATAATTTAGCAGCAGCAGAATGCACTTTCGCAGAAACACACAAACACCATAATTCCTTTGACAATAACCCAGCATACTGACCTCTCTCCAAACCTGCTTTCTTTTTTGTTGTGGCCAGACTTTGAGTGGAAGGAAAGGAGATTGGCAGAGGTGAGCAGGAAGAGGCCAGAGCTGAAGGAGCAGAGAAGGAATTAGCCAGATTTGATAGAGAGATGGCTTCTGGGACAATTCTTTTCAGAGGCCAAGGTGGCTGATGGGACACTCACTCCACTCATTTCCCTCTGAGATCATGCAGTAAAATTAGAGGAACATAAAAGGCAAAGGCTTCCTTACGTCCTTAGAAGGTCATGACGAGTGTGTCGAGCTTCTGATTTCTCATGACAATATTGTTTTTATTCTTTAATAAATTTTATTCTGATATTCAGTGTATAAAATAAAAATTGCCTAGTTTAGTATTTAGAGATAGCTGCTGTAACATTTTGGCATATTTCCTTCCAGTTTTTTTCTCTGCATATATGGTTACATCACAGAATCACAATTATGGTCTAGACAAAGTTTTATATCTTACTTACGTTCACTTGACTGGGAAAATGTTCTCATGACATTAAATATTTTTCAAAACATGATTTTTCAATGACTGTATAATATTGTACTTTTGGATGTACCTCTATGGTTGAATGTTTATGCTTCTGCCTAGAATGAATGATATGGCCTTGAATAGCTTTGCATTACATCTTTTTTCACCTTTTAATTGTTTCTATTGGACAGTTCCTAGGAGAGGCAATCAAAGGGCATGGACGTTTTTATGATTCTTCATAGATGTGGCCAAAGATATTAATTTACACAGCTACTGTCAGTGTCGTGACTATTTCTCCTCACATTCAACAGCATTAAGCATCAGTTTTTAAAAAAAAAAAATTCTAAAATTTCAGATGCTTATTGGATAATTATAAGGATTTTTGGTAACTTGTTGATCTATGTTCTTTGCCCATTTATCCATTGAGATGTTAACATTTTGCTTATGAACTATCTTTGTGTGTTATGTCTCTGGAAATTATTTTTCTAGTTTGGTGTTTGCCTTTTGAGTATTTTTTTTTTTTTGAGGCAGAGTCTCGCTCTGTCGCCCGGGCTGGAGTACTGTGGCCTGATCTCAGCTCACTGCAAGCTCCGCCTCCCGGGTTCACGCCATTCTCCTGCCTCAGCCTCCCGAGTAGCTGGGACTACAGGTGCCTGCCACCTCGCCCGGCTAGTTTTGTATTTTTTAGTAGAGATGGGGTTTCACCGTGTTCACCAGGATGGTCTCGATCTCCTGACCTCGTGATCCGCCCGTCTCGGCCTCCCAAAGTGCTGGGATTACAGGCTTGAGCCACCGCGCCCGGCCTGCCTTTTGAGTATTATACTCTCTGATATATAAATGTGTTTCACCTTTGCTACTCCAGTCAAATCTACTATTACTCTCTGACACATTTCACTACCTTTATGTTTAGAAATTATTTGCTAGGCTCAATAGCTGATAAATAACCACCTGTATTTTACATAATCCTTTATTATTTTATTTTAAAATTTAACATACCATTTATGTGTATTTATTTTAACATATAGTATGAGATAGCAACATATTAAATTTTTAAAATAGTTTTAAAATTATTTAAATAGTTAATTCAATGCCATTTATAAAATGAATGCTCTTTTCTTCACTGATTTTTTATTAAATCCATCTTTTAATTGGTATATACATTTTTGTATCTGGGTTATTTCTGTAACCATCTATTAATTATTGTAGCAGAACCATATCATAGTTTATATGTCCCATTATAATTTGTATTGTAGTCTGTTTCTGACGTGGTGGCCCCTAACTCTTTCATTTTTCTGTATTGTAAATTTATTTTAGCAGTTATTGTCTCAGCATTCTTTAAGGTGAGTATTGGAATTAATTTTCAAATTTAAAAAATATTGGGCTGTAAATGACGAATTGATGGGTGCTGACGAGTTGATGGGTGCAGCACACCAATATGGCACAGGTATACATATGTAACAAACCTGCACGTTGTGCACATGTACCCTAGAACTTAAAGTATAATAAAAAATATATATATATTGGGCTGGGCACAGTGGCTCATACCTCTATAATCCCAGCACTTTGGGAGGCTGAGGCAGGTGGATCGCTTGAGGTCAGGAGTTCAAGACAGCCTGACCAACATGGTAAAACCCCATCTCTACTAAAAATACAAAATTAGGCAGGCGTAGTGGCACACACCTGTAGTCCCAGCTACTTGAGAGGCTTGAACCCTAAGGCAGGAGGTTGCAGTGAGCCGAGATCACACCACTGCACTCCAGCCCGGGCAACAAGAGTGAAACTCCATCTCCAAAAACAAAACAAAACAAAACTTGTTGTACTTTTTATAGAATTATGTGCAAATTATGAATTATTTTGGAAAAGTTTGCATCTTCACAATTTTCAATCATTTCAAAATATCTCTTTGTTTTTTCAAGTCTTATGAGATGTGACAAAAAAATCATTTCTTTGTAGAGGTCCTGCATTTTTTTAGGTTATTCCTAGGTATTAGATATTTTATTTAATTATTTTGAGATTATTTAAAATATTGTTTTCTAATTGGTGGTTACTGTTATATGAAAGCTATTGCTTTTAATATTTTCTCTTTTGATTCTATTTATTTGTTAATGATAATTATTTTTCACTTAGTTCTCCTTTTATTTATAAACAATTGCATTATAATCAAATAATGATGCTATCATCTTTCCAAATAATGTATCTCTTCTTTGTTGATTATGTCCTATAACATTAGCCAGAATTTCCACAACAGTGTTCAAAATACTCACTGGCATTCTACTCTTATCTTGTTTCTGATTTTAATAGCTATTTATTTGATGACAGATTTTTTTCTAACTATGTTAAAGAAATTTTGTTGCATTCCTAATATGCTGAGATTTTTTACATAAAAAATCGGTTTTGGAATGCTGTAAAATGCCTTTGGGTGATTTTGGTAAATTACCATCCATGAGGAGAATATAACATGGAAGCCAGAGTATGGAATTTATGACCAGACAGAGCTGGAGTTAAATTATACCTCCCCCTCTTAGAATTGTATAACATTAAGCAATTTATTTATTCCCTTCCAATTTCAGTCTCTTCCTCTGTAATATGAAGATAATCATGTAAATATCTTGTGAGGATATTATGAGTATCCAGTAAGAATTATTTATAATGTGTTTAACACCAGACTTGATACGGAGTATCATAGTTTCTTTTAAATTAATTCATAAGTTTTGCCTTTGATCTATTAAAATGGTGCACTATAATTACAGATTTCCTAATATTTAATCATCTTTTTATTCTTGGACTAAAGCCTACTTGGCCCTGATGAAATGTTTTCTTAACTTACTGCTGTATTCCATATTTGTTTGAGATTATTGCATCAATTTTCATAATGATTTGGTCCTTAGTTGAATTGTTATGCTATCTTATTAGCTTTGATATCAAAATTATGTAAACTTTATGTAATGATTAGAAGGATTTTATCATTTTCTGTGTTCTGCACCTATGGAAATTATATTTTCATGGGCAATTTTTTTTCTCTGAAATTCTCTGTATCGGGATTACTTTTTGAACTAGATAATACTTTTATTCCTTTTAAAGATTTTTGCTGTTATTGTTTCTATTTGTTGGTGTCAGATTGTTTTCTCTAATTAATTCATCTATTCAGTGTTTCTACTTCTATTTGTGGCAATTTTGGTAATTCATATTATACCTAAAAAGTGTCCTTCTGTCATATTTTTTGTTTGTTTGTTTCTTTGAGACAGACTCTCGCTCTGTTGCCAGGCTGGAGTGCTGGCGTGATCTTGGCTCACTGCAATCTCCACCTCCCAGGTTCAAGCAGTTCTCCTGCCTCAGCCTCCCAAGTAACTGGGATTATAGGCACATGCCACCACACCCAGCTAATTTTTGTATTTTTAGTAGAGACAGAGTTTCACCGTTGTTGGCCAGGATGGTCTCGACCTCCTGACCTAGTGATCCACCCGCCTCAGCCTCCCAAAGTCCTGGGATTATAGAAGTGAGCCACTGTGCCTGGCACCTTACTTCTGTGACATAATCTTGTAGTGATTAGACCTGAGTTTTTTGTTTTTGTTTTTGTTTTTTTGAGATGGAGTTTCACTCTTGTTGCCCATGCTGGCGTGCAATGGTGTGATCTCAGCTCACCGCAACCTCTGCCTCCCAGGTTCAAGCAATTCTCCTGCCTCAGCCTCCCGAGTAGCTGGGATTACAGGCGTGTGCCACTACACCCGGCTAATTTTGTATTTTTTAGTAGAATAATACATGTTGGTCAGGCTGGTCTTGAACTCCCGACCTCAGGTAATCTGCCCGCCTTGGCCTTCCAAAGTGCTAAGGTATGAGCCACTACACCTGGCTAGACCTTAGTTTTAAAATATTTTTGACTCTGCCACCTCAAAAGTAGTAATTGTTAATCAGCAATCATGTATTCAGTGCCTCAAGGGTCACCCTTACAAGAGTGGTAGGTACTTATTTTTTTCCAAGACTGCGAACCATTGCAGAATATTCTACCTGGATTCATATCCCAGCTCCACCACTAACAACCTGTGTAAACTCCAACAAGTTACTTGAATTTTCTATGCCATGGTTTCCTCATCTGATTGTGAGGATATGAAGCTCTGAGATCAGTGCCTTGTGTGGCATATAATAAGTAGCTTATATATAGTATTATTATTATATTTAAAAATAAACACTGTGGTTGCTCTTGAGGATACAGGGTATAGACACAGTTGTGAATGGAAAACTCAAAGACAAATTGAACATTGAAGTACTTTTTACTTGTAACGTTTGGAGGGCTGTCCAGCCTTTAGAAACATGGGAGTCCCTGAGAAAAGGATACTACAGGTATTTAAAGAAAAAAAAAAATTAGCCCACAAAGTTACAGTTAATCTGTTCAAAATCCTCATTGCTGAAAAAGTGGCAGTTCTCACGTGCTTAACCTGTCTGGGTCCTCACATATCTGCAGATATCTATTTTAAAGTCAGAGATAAAGATTTTTTTCTTGAGGGAGCCAGCAACTTACAGGAAAGGGGCTTAAGTCTTTTAAAAATGTTTTTGAATGGGGAGACTAGAGTGAGATAGGGTGTTTCTGTTTTGGAAGGAGTCTCTAAAGACGCAAACATATTTTTGTTTCATCTGTTGTTGGTATGTGAAGGACACAATCACAAGGACAACAGGGCAAGGTGTAGTTTTGCTTTCTCACAGTGGTCATGTAGGCAAACGGGATGGGTAAACTATAAACAGAATCAAGTGTATATATGGATTATGCTATGTTTTACATTTATTGCCTCAGCTCATTCAATAATACTCTCTCCAAGTGCCATGCCTCCTAGAATACTTTCTTAACCACTATTACGTATAACATTTTCTTGTACCTCCCCACAGGGACAGGCATCTGTTAATGTGCCTCCATTGCTTTCAGTATAATATTCAAACTCCATAGCAGGGCACAAAAGGCCTCTCCAGGCCCCTCCTCTACCACAGTTCCTCACTATGCCTCAGCCATGTTAAGTCATTGTGACAGGTGGAATTCTGGGATGGCTCCAAAGATTACTATCCAATGGTGTACACACGGTCTCTAATCTCCTTTCTTTGCTTGGCCTGGACTTGTGAATATGATAATCACTCCCTTGACTACTTTACTTAGTATAGGACTCCATTTTAGCAGAATGAAGAGTATTTCCCCTATTGGCCTTGAGGAGCAAATTGCCATACAGTGGAGAAAGCCACATGGCACAGAATGGTAGGTGGCCTTTAGGAACTGAGAACAGCCCTCGCTTGCAGCCAGCAAAAGTAGGGATCTCTGTCCTGCAACTGCAAAGAACTGAATTCCACCAACAGCCAGTGAGATTAGGAGACCCCAAGCCATAGCTGGATTTGCAGCTTCAGCTAACATCTTGATTTCAGCCTGGTGAGATCCTGAACAAAGGGCTGAACTCACTTGAGCCCAGACTCCTGACCTATAGAAACTGTGAAATAACTTTTGGTCTTTTAAGCTGTTAATTTGGTAGGAATTTGTCATGGCAGCAATAGATAACTAATTTAGTCATTTAGTCTCTTGTATTCTCTTATCTCTGATCACCTTAGTACAATTGTATTAGTACAATTTGTATTCCATGTGTCCCTATCCAGAGCTTAGTCATCATCCCTTTCACCCCCTCATACTTGTCAACTTCTTCTACATGGAAAAAAAAATGATCTTTTTATTCTGAAATTATATTCTATATACCTAGAATATACACGGAATGACCTCTGAGTCATTCTGGCCTTTGTCTCCTTGGATTATTTTTATTTGTAAAACTACTACTGGATGTATATTCTGTTTTTATATTCTAATAAATGCATGTAACAACAAATATTTCATAAACTATTTTGTATTCTTCACAACTCAGTATATCAAAATACATATCTGGAGAAATGTATTGATCATAACATTGAGGCTGAGTCTTGAAAAAGGCATGAATCAAACTGTGTGTGTGCTAGAATGGCTCCTGTGTGGGGCTGGTCTCTAATGGTGGGCTATGAGGATCCGCTCTTAGCCCCATCAAGGTACTGTTTTCTATCAATAATTTTGATGAGGGTATAGATAATATATGTGTCAGCGTTATGATTGACTTGAAACCTGGAAGCATGGCACATACTTTGAGTAACAGAATTAGTACCTGGAGAGATCACTTCAGATTGCAATGATGGAACAAGATTAAGTTTTAATTGAATAGGTATAAAAGCCTATACTTAAGTTTAAAAAAATCAATCTAGAAACTAAAGTTGGGGTAAGACAGCACATGCAAATATATGTAGATTTGTTATTTACGACTCAGTTTAAATCAGTGGTATAATGGATCATATAGTAGAGTTTATTTAAATCATGAAGTTAATTTTAGATGGCATCAATTGAACTGCTGTGTCCCAAACAAAAAGGATAATCTTCCTTTGATCTATGTGGGTCACATGACTCCTGGGTAGTTCTGGGCACCTCCTTAAATGGGGTCATGGACAAACTGGAATTTCTTCATTGGGTAGGGACCAGATGGGCAAACAGATTTGCAATCATGTCTTACATGGTGGAACAATCTGAACTGTGGCTCTTTCACCTGTAGAAGAGAAGGTATTTAATATCTAAAATTAGACCTATTTTGATCACTTTGGTGAATGGAAATGATAAGCAAATAGATTTTTACGTTATTAAAGTTACCAACATGTAGTTAATAGCAAAATAGAGTGGGTTGCCTTTGAGAGTTATTGACCCCATTCTCCTCGAGATGTACAAATAGAAATTTGGGTGGAGGAGGGTCGGGCGTGGTGGCTCACTCCTGTAATCCCAGGCCGAGGTGGGTGGATCACGAGGTCAAGAGATCGAGATCATCCTGGCCAACATGGTGAAACCCCATCTCTACTAAAAATACAAAAAAATTAGCCAGGTGTGGTGGCGGGTGCCTGTAGTCCCAGCTACTCCAGAGGCTGAGGCAGGAGAATCACGTGAACCCGGGAGGCGGAGCTTGCAGTGAGCCGAGATCGTGCCACTGTACTCCAGCCTGGGTGACATAGCAAGACTCCGTCTCAAAAAAAAAAAAAAAAAAAAAAGAAAAAAAAATTTTGGTGGAGGAAAACAGAATTGTGAAGAAGTTTTTTTGCATGTGTTGTCGCAAGGAGGTAGTGATTGACTGAAAGGCACCAACAAATATAGAGACTCTAAAGTTTCATTAAGTGTCAAGAATATAAAAACATATGGATATGGTTTTTTAAAGTAGGGGGTAATACAACAGATCCCAGGCAGAGGATCCCATGCCATAGTTCCCGTGAGAGGGCAGCCGTTAACAGGGCTAGTCCCCTTGTCCTCCAGCTGCTGTGGTTGTTGGCTGTCAGATCCTCCTATCTGCACCATCCTCTGGAGGACTGCCCTTGACAATGACACCTACTTCATCCAGACAATGACATCTACCTCATCTACCTCATGCCTGGGAGGTTACACCTTCCATGCCACGGGACAGCCCTTGGCCAGTTACCGCCTGATGCTGAAGTACAACAGCTCAGGCCCCTTGCCTCTGCGCAGAATGACTTCTGAGTAATTTGCACCCCAGAGCTCCCTGTGGGTTCAGACTAGACTTCTAACACCACATCTTTCTTTGTCTTTTCCCCTGCCCTCCCTTGCTTCCCTTACTCCCTCATGTGTTTCCATTAAGAGCCTGATTTGCCTAGAAATTGTTCTCTCGTGCTTTGCTTGTGGAGATCCTTACCTAAGACACTGCCTTTTCCTTGTTTAGGGGGACTTCTGATCCTTGTCCTTCTACCTCTGCACTTCTGTCCTACCTGACAGGGGCTTCTCCCTTCTCATCTACTCTCTTACTGAGGGCCAGTAACTGGATAAGAGAGTAGAGGGGCCAAGATACCACTCCTTTATAACTAAGTAAAGAAGTCATTTTGCCAGGAGCATCCCCCAGCAGGCTCCAATTTTCTTTTCTGTCTCAGGATGTCTCCAGCAACACTGGAACAGATGCCACCTGAGGGCCCTCCCCACTCCAACATCAATGATCCCATGGATCTCATAATGCCACTTTTTTCTTTAAAGAAAGAATGCATGTTCACACACACTTGCACACACACACACACACACCTTTTTGTTCCCTCTGGCAATGGCATTACTACATGACTCTGTTATGGAGATAAAAAGATAGGCGTCATCTCATATCTAGCAACAGTGTTCCAGGGGCTTTTCAGGTTAGAAAACATGAAGATCAGTTGGTGTCCATCTCTTTTCTCTTTTAGCTGCTCTATGTTTCTGCTTCTTTGTTCTTCTCTCTAGATGTCTTTCTTGTAATGGGCACCTGGCTGACAACCAGCCATATAAGGTGGCAGGTGGGAAGGCAGGAGGAAAAGCTTGGTGTGGAGGATGGAGGCCTGGTTTGGGAAACTAGTTCAGTGTGCTTCATTCTGGACTCTGGAATTAAGCCGGGTAGCCATGTAACCTTCCATTCATTTCACCTTTCTTAATCTCAATTATATGTATAAAGTGAAATAATAATAAAATGAAAACAATAATAATTGTGCCTGCCCCACCTAACTGACAGTCTCATGAAGACTAAATGAGATAGTGCATCTGAAGGCATATTAGGAAAGTATAAAGCCCTTGAAAAACATGAGCGATTACTCAGCTAAGTAATTAGCTAAGATATTAAGATGCAGTCCTGCTTGGGAAGAGCTTGCAAAATCGTAGGAGAGCTGAGACATAAGCACAAATAAAAATTATTTAAGGTGGGGGATGATCTATGTCATCAGGGAGGTATAGAGTTGTATAGGAGTTCAGAGAAGGGAAAACCCATTTCCTGCTGGGTAAATTTGGTTTTTGAGCCCAAAAGTATGTTCATTTTCTTCCCTGTATCTGCTTTCTGGCTTGGCATACATAGGAGGATCGTTGAATAAATCCAGAAAAGTAACAAAGATCTGTTGCCCGCCTTTTTTCCAGCAAACTTTTTTGTTAATATATAATAGTTGTGCATATTTGTGTATATGTGATCTTTTGATACATGTGTACAATGTATAATTATTAAATCAGGGTAATTAGTATATCCATTGCTATAGACATTTTTTGTGTTGGAAACATTCCAGTTCTTCTCTTCTAGCTATTTTGAAATGTACAGTCAATAGTTAACTATAGTCTCCTTGCTGTACTTTTGAGTGCTAGACCTTATTCTTTCCATCTAACTGTATTTTTGTACCCATTACCCAACTTCTCTTCATCTTCCCCCTACCCTTCTCAGCCTCTGGGAAGCACCAATCTGCTCTCTTCCTCCATGAGATCCACTTTTGTAACTCCCACATATGAGTGAGAACATGCGATATTTGTCTTTCTGTGGATGGCTTATTTCACTTAATGCAATGACCTCCAATTCCATTTCATATTGGTGCGAATGACAGGATGTTATGCCTTATTGGCTGAATAATATTTCATTATATATATATATACACACACACATTTTTATGATCATGGAGAAAAGCGCTAAGTCCGCACACATTTGATTGATATAGGGACTGGATGATCTCTTTTTCATCAACTCTCTGCAATGAGACTTAAGGGTTTCCGTTTTCTAAAGTGGATTTTACTACATTGGCCAGACCTGAGAACTGGAATGTTTATATCTGTACCTGATTTTAGCATTGATTAGCTGATTCTTTGATCATCATGTGAAGAGATTCACATAATTATACATCACACAGAAGAAGAGAATGTTTCCTGGTAAATGAGAAGTACTCAGAGCAATTCAAAGAAGTTTGGCCCAGGTGGTTAGATGTATGTGATCTTCCAGGCCACCCCACCAGGGAGTAATGTGTGCTCTAAGCATAGAAATGCATCCTCAGAGTCTGTATTTAAGGGTAGTGCAAGAATGTGAAATGTAGAATGCGTTCTGGTAACTTGAGTTATTTTCGACAGTCAGGCTCAGAGGAAAGCTAAAAAGCACTCATTGCTCTTGTTAAACTTCCAATTTACTCAAGCAGATACACTTTTTCAAACTCGAGAAAGAGAAGTGTGTGTGCATTGTGTGTGTGTGTGTGTGTGTGTGTGTGTACTATCTATATATTTTAAGAAACCTGAACTTTGCGTTCTGACTCCGTCTTTCACGATCAAGTCATGCATCGAGGCGTGTCTTGTTTACTGCTGTGCATTTACACACTGGGCCATCCTTTTCTGAGACTATGAGGAACTTGGAGTGGTGCGTACAGTTCTTATGTTCCCTCACAGCGCTGGGCTTTCCTCTGTGTGACTCAGTCTCCTGCCAGTGTTCCTTCTTCTGTTCTTTTTTTCCCCGCCTTAGAAAGGCAGTATCTCTTAGGATCTCCCTTAGGATCTCTCTTAGGATCTCACATTCCCTACCATGCGAAAAGCACAGCTCCCTGCACTTGCCCCCAGATATACTCTATACATTGTTGTACCAGTGTTATTTCTTTCCTCTCTTTTTCCTTTAACAGGAATTTTATTGTTTTCTGACTCACCCTGAGGTCTCAGTACATAAGTGTCATTTTTAATTCTCTCCCAATCCCCACTTTCTCCCATGACTGCTCTGAAGGGCACATTTAATGATTATTGTGTGTATAAGCATCTATGTAGTTTTTTGCTTTCTCTAGTCACTTAAGTGGCAATTAATTTCTACTTCTGTGAAAGAGAATGAATTATACTGAGGCCTAATCGTCTATTCTTTCTGAACAGTTTGGAAGGGCCGCGGAGGAGGCCAGCGTTGCATCTGCATGTGTGCATATTGCTGCGTGCTTTGGTTTCATTCCTGGGCCCACATTACTCATTGTTTCCTATCTTGCCTTTTCAATACTTTGGGGACTGATTTGGTTTTAAGTTGTTGAGTGGGGGTGGCTAGAGCCAGGCTCTGCCTTCTGGCATTATGGGAATATGGGAAATCTTCCATTCCCCTTGGCTTCATGTAGCAGATATACCCATACTTTGTACAAGGCATATGTCAAATGTTGTGAGAGGTATCTCATCAAGTTAGGGAGAGGGGAAGAGTTCACCTCCACACGGAGATGCTCAGGGTCCTGGGGATTTGGATGTGGCTCTGTGGTGCCCATTTCTGTCCTTTACTTACCAGACCATATTGCCACATTTGGCACAGCAGCTGATCTGCACCTCCATGTCCATCTTTCTGCATCTGGTTTCTCTGACATCATCCTTTTTTAATCTCCTGTGTCCCTCCGCCTACGCATTTCCTGTCTGCTTCCGTGCCTTACTTTGCCCAAGTGGTTCTTTTCTCTAGGGTTCTGATTTTCTCTTTGCCTTCTATCTACCCACTCAGTTTAGTGCCTGTGGTCCCAACTTTTTTTCTGTCTTCCTCCATCCTTGTTTTTTATAGTGTGGCCAGTGATGCTGCCATACACCTAATCAGCCAAGCTGGAAGCCTCCAGGTCCTTGTAGACCTTGTCTCTCCAACATCCACTTGGTTTTCAATGAAGGCAGCTCCAGTTCAACACCTCCCTCTTTTCACTCTGACAGCCCCTCTCCCAGACCTCAATTATTGTCACATACTGGATACTTCCACCAGTTTTTACCTATTTTCTTAAAAAACCCAATCTGAACATGCCCCATCCCTGATGACAGTTGTCTTTTTAATTGCTGAATGCTACAAAGTAAAATTCAGATGACCAGTATGGCAAGCACAGACCAGTAGCAGCTAACCTTAGCATCATCTCCAGTTAGTGTCTGTTCCCTCCCCATGACATGCCAAACACAGTAACTTCTTCATTTAGAGGAAGCCTCTCTGCATTTGCACACATCATTCCTTCACCACAAAAGCTAGTAAAGATCTACTCTTCTCTCAAGACCACCTTGTGAAGGAAGTTTTGAGGGCTGCCTCATATTGAAGTAGCACTTTCTCTGTGTCAGCTGAGTGCCGTCTGAATCTCTATCACAACATCCAACCCTATGCTGAGTTCAAATCAAGAGGAATGTTTTGCATTTAAAGAATAATTTATGGATGGCAAAGTTTTTTCATAGTCCTTCTCTCCATGGTGAGTTGGAGAAAGTGGAGATATGAAAGAGAGCTTGTGCTCAACATTACTTTGGTGTCTGTTCTATTTTGGTCATGTTTGATTCCTATGTACTATTATCTAAACCTTTAGCAACAAGGAAAGTGTGTCAAACGTCCTGCCACTTAGGAGGATAAGAGCCTTGGCAGAACACTTGGTGAGGATGGCCAGTCAACCCTGTTCTTGAAAGCAACTGCCTTGAATTGAAAACAGAAGGCTCCAGGGCAAATCTACATGGACCCTTAAAACTAGGATTTTTTGCTAAGAACATAATTTGTAAAACACCGAATATATTTTTTAAACATAAATTTAAGCTAAAAACGCTAGTCCTCTTTTCATCTTCCCTTTTTTAAAGCATGGAATTAGGACTGCCTGGTTAATCAGTGCCCAAAGTAAAGATAACCCAGGGGCAGTTGGCACTAGAGAATTCAGACACTAGCTGCAAGATAAACCATCAGAGAGGAGCAAGAGGGTGGACTTAGAAAGCATTTATTGGACTACCTAATTAAGCACATAATCTTTGCATTTGAGAGCTGGAACAATCAAGCCTCTAATTATAGCTAAGGGATGGAGGCCTAGAGAAGTCGAGCAGCTGTCAGGACCCTCAGCGTTATGGCTGTGAATTCCTTTCTCCCATCCAGGGTCTTTTCACCATGTCATTAATGTACAAGGAGTATAAAAATGCCTTATGAGGGAAATAACTGAGGGCAGTCACCGAATTGCGAGACTGAATCTTCATTTTGAGAAAATAAGGTCGATGATAATAGTAATAGAAGCCAAGAACTTTTTACTGGTTTATTTCATGTGATCCGCACAAAAGCCCTATGAGATGGTGAATTCGTTTCCTGTTGCTGCTGTAACAAATTACCACTAGCTTAGTTGCTTAAAACAACCCAAATGTATTATTTTACAGTTCTGGAGGTCAGATGGCAGAAATGAGTTTCACCGAGCTGAAGTCAAAGGGTCTGCAGAACTAATTCCTTGTGGAGGCTCTAAGCGAAGGATCCATTTCCTTGCCTTTTTCAGCTTCTAGTGGCCACATGTCTCCTTGATTTTTTGGCTTCTCCCTCCATTTTAGAAAGTGCATCACTCTAATCTATGCTTCCATCATCACATAATCTCCTTTGCCTCTGACCTCTCCTGCATCCTTTTTATAAGGAATTTTATGACCATACTGGGCCACCAGATAATCCAGCATAATCTCCTCATCAGAAAATCCTTAACTACATTTGCAAAGTCCCTTTGCAAGATAACATATTCACAAGCTCCAGGGATTAGGACTTGGACAGATTTTGGGGGTCATTATTTAACCCACTACAGATAGGTCTTGTTATTATTCCCATTTTAGAGCTGAAGAAACTGAGGCTTTGAGAGATTAAGTAAATTCCACAGAGTGAGGTAGTTAGTGAGAAGCAGAGTCATTCATTCTTTATCTCTGGAACTAAGTTAGTAGAAATGAAAAATAAATCATATAACTGAATTCAAGATAAACATTATATAATATTATTATTTTAAAACCAAAAATATACTAAGCTGTGGTCTGAATTATAAACTATAATCCATTATAGGAAAATAGAAGTTCCAAACATTTTAAATAATAACATTCTTTGATAGCTCTAGGAAATTGTTGGACTCTAATAGGCCACCATCTAGAGTCAGTCATCCAACTAGCTGTTGTGAGCTGTTATTTTAATTTTCAAACCTTAAATCAGCCTCAGTACATTTCTATCCATTGGCAGCGGGGAGCCACTCTATATGCAGCATAAAGCAAAAATTTTTTTAAAATTTCACAGCATTTCTTTTTAATTTCTGAAGTTAGCTATCACAGTTCTCCTAATCTCTTCTCTCAGTTGAATATCTCAAATTCAAGTTCACTTAGCCATTCGTGTGAAATGGATTTTCAACACCCCAGTGTCTACATTAACTTTCCCGGGAAGCTCTTTATTTTTTCAAATACTTCTCATAAAATATAGTTCAATTCTTGGAACTATATTTTATGAGAAGTATTTGGTTCATGTTGTATATACTGCAGATATAGCTTTAGTGCTGAATATGGTGAGAGGTTCCCCTCTCTTAACTAGAAGGTGTACGTACCTTGGTAACCTTGCCCTACTGACATAGAATTAATGAAAAATTAGACAGACTAGCCCATTTCCAGAAAGAATCCAATGTTAAGCTGTATGTTGACTCGTAACCCATTTGAAATACAGAGAAAGGAGCAAAATGTTTCTTTACACCTTGGGTTGCCAGGCAGTGCCTACATAACTTTGGTGGGGTTAAAGAGGCCTGCCTTCCTTGGTCTCTCTCTTTTTCTTTTCTTTCCTTAATTTGTTTTATGTACAAATAAATTTACATGTTATAACATATATGTAGTCTATGAAGCTTGGTAATGGATTAAGTCCCCCATGAAGCCAACACTTGTTTGAGGAAGTAGGATATTACCAATAATGTTGACATTAAATATGTAGTATTCCTCCCTGATCCTGTCTCCTGCCTCCCTATTATCAATTTTGTGTTTATCATTTGGATGAGTTTTAGCTGTACTACATATGTGTGTTTATCTTCCTAAACAATATATTCTAAAATTTGGCTAGTCTGTGGGTTTTATAAAAATGGTAGCATGTCATATATATGTTCCTACAACTTGCTTTTCTCATTCATATTTGTATTTCTAAGATGTATTCATCCAGTATATAAAGCTGGAATTTGTCCATTTTCCACTGCTGTATAATGTTCTGCTAGGCAAATATATCACTTTGTTCTGTGTAGTCTGTGTAGACTTTTGGGTTATTTCTTCTTTGGAGAGTTTGTTGCCAGTGATATTCTTTTACAAATAAAGCTACTGTGAATTTTCTTGCATATATCTTTGGTTCATGTTGAGTAAGTTTTTCTAGGAGTAGAATTGCTGGATCAGAGGGTAAATATATTCTTTATTAGGTAACTCAAATGTAGTTTTCAGAATGATTGAACTAGTCAACACTCCCTCCAAGCAGCAGTGCATTAGGCTTCTTTTTTGCTCCACATCCTTGCTAACATTTGGTAATGTCAGGCTTTTAAATTTTGTCCATCTAAAATATACCTTATTGTGATCTGAAAAAGCATGTTTTGATTTCTAATGAGGTTCGACATCTTTTCCTATCTGTCTTTACCATTGATGCTTCCTTTTTTTGGTTAAATACCGTTCATGTCTTCACTCATTTCTCTTTTGATTTATAGTAATTATAAACGTGTGTGTGTGTGTGCGTATGTGTGTGTGTGTGGAGAGAGATAGAGAGTAATCCTTTGTCATTTTTAGGTGTTGCAAAATTCTCCCAATTTTTGGCTTACTATTTCACTTTATGGAATTCTTTTAAATGAACATATGCTATTTTTATTAGCAGTCTTATAAACTTTATTTGACAACCAGTGTTTAGATATCACCCACATTGACTGTCTGTAGATGTTTTAAGGTGATGACAGGTACACAGGTAACCAATACATGAGTTTGTTTGGTGAATCTTCATTCTGACTACATTTTCTGGGCAACTGCACTTGGATACAGTATGGAACATTCTTTATTCCTTTGGCTCAGACAGTTTTGTTGAGCCTGGCATCAGTGCACACATCTGGAATACCATCTCCTTTATGGCAAGTTTCTTTGAGTGCTCAAGCCCGCATCTTAAAGCCCACTCCGTGGATGCCCTTGTGAATGTTGATGATGTATTCTTGGGTCACCACCTTGTTGAAGGTAGAATAGCTCTTCTTCTCACCATTATTGTTTGTGGGAGTCATTCTTCTAGGACTTAATTTTAATGTAGTCAAATTTATCAATTTCTTCTTTTATGGTTGGTAAATTTTAAACTTTTCTTAAGAAATTCTCTTCTTTCTATTCTATATTTTCTTTCTTTTAGGACTTAAATGTCTTTTTTAAAGGTTTCACTGAGGTAAATATATACACATATAACTTACTGTCTTTACCATTTTAGGTATAGAGTTCAGTGGTAATAAATTTATATTCTTTAAAAATGTTATCTTTACATTTAAGCATATATTTCATCTGGAATGAATTCTTGTGTTATATGGCATGGGGTAGGGATCTGATTCCATTTTTCTCATATGAAAAACAATTGTACTAGCATAACTTATTGAGCAGTCTATGAGTTCCCCTTTGATCTTCAATGCAAAGGCTGTCTCATAAATGGAACTTTCACATATATAGCTGCTTTTGGTCTATGTCATGGAACACTGTGTCTATTTCTATATCCATACCTCATGCTTGCTTCACTTTCTCTCTTTTGTTTTCTATTCTTTAGACTTCCTCTAAGGATCCTGGATCTTTCATTTCATACTTTACTTATGTCCCAGGTCAGCCAGTTCCTGAGGATCAATCTGATAAACTCCACAGTGGGTCAATAACAAAACAAACAGGGCCACTTCTTGCTCATGGTAATTTCTCCTTATAGCACTTGCTAGTATGTGATAAAGTCCTCATCACCACCAGGATGACAATGAATAATGGGAGTGAAGAGGACAAATATGTTCTGTTACTCTTTCTCTAAGATCCTACTGACAATTTTTTTTTTCAAATTTGCCACCATACTACTGTGTCAACTTAAATTTTTTTATTTTAAACTGCTGTCATCCAGTCTCCCCAAACCCTGAATCCTGTAATTTCTAACTAAGTTTTGGATATTCAGTGCAGTACTTTATAGTTTCTTCTGTAAATTTCATCTGAGACTGGGCACAGTGGCTCATGCCTGTAATCCCAGCACAGCATTTGGAAGGCCGAGGCAGGAGGATCACTTTGAGGCCAGGAGTTTAAGATCAGCCTGGGCAACATAGTAAGGCCCTGTCTTTACAAAAATAATTACATAAAAAATAAATTCCATCTGATTTCTTTTACCCATTTGTTCAGATTCATTTTGAAACATGATTATGTCAACTATCTACAGCCATTCATTTGTGATGATAATTCTCTCATCTTCACCCAAATCAATAAATTTTTTGACAGGAAAGAGCTCAATGAGATATTTCTACATACCATTTCCTCAAGTGACATTGATTAATTAATTAACAATTGTCCAATTCATTCATTCATTCTTTGTCATTCATGCCATATTCTACAGTCTTACCCTGAGGATATCTTGTAAGACTTTGTCAAATACCTTGCTGAAATAGGGATATGATGCAACCTTGCCTATATGCATATAACTTACATATGTGTTATATTACATATACATATATATCAAGGTGACTATATTTACATATACTGATATATATGTATATGTAATATAACATATAGTATATATGCCAAATACCATGTATCATATATGACATATTTATGTCTCCTCCCCAACTCTGTGCTACCTCTTCTTGAATACCTCATAATTTTATTTTGATAGTACTCATAAACCATATATTTAAATGTAACTTATAGAATTATGGGTTTTATGACTATTTTATGGAATATTGTTTTCCACACCTACATTTCTCCCCTCACTGCCCCAGCTCCCTCTTGATAATCAAGAAACATTTTAATTTCCTCATATGTCAAAAAATTATTTATTGCTTGTTTTTTCCCATTATTTCTAAAGATTCAGTGTATCTGAGCCTAGAGAATTAAACGCATATATGTGCTTACGTTTTTTCTTTTTTTTTTTTTTTGACTTACTTTCAATCTTATTTTTTCAGTTTACTACTAAAATGAACCATTTAAGGTATCTTTTTTGCAGTTTGGATAGTATTATTCTTGATGAAAATTACAAAAGAAATGAGGAGAGAAATTGTTTCTCTTCCTCTTTGTCTAATGCTAACATTGCACCATCTGGCTTAAGCTGTGGGTCTAGCCTTTCCTGTTCTTCTTGCCCCGAACATAACCCAAAACGCATTTTGATAAGCTCAGCATTTTCTCTGCAGCTTTAGCTCATATTTTGCTTCAGCTTTATTGATATTATTCTGATATCTGATCATGCTGCTGACAAACAAATTGGGCTAGGACGAGTTTTAAAAACTTGCCACGACCTGGTGAAACTGAACCTTAAACAAACAGCAACACTGCTGGTAACACTGGCAAGTTCCACTGAGAGCTTATTCCGAAAAGGCAACTGGGGGCTAAGAGACAGGCTTGATCACTTGCAATGGAAATACATATGAGCTCTGTGCACAATGTTGCTATCATACAGCAAAGAACATTCTTTAGCCAATCTCTGAAGGATGGCTCTGAAATAGCATCTGTGCCTGAGAATAGCAACACTGTCCAATGTGTCGATCTTTAGTGCTTAGCCTAATGCCAGGCACATAGTAGGTACTCAATAATATTTTGTTTATTGACAGCAGGAGGACAATGCATGTTGCAGGAGAGGAAAAAGATTAATTCCTTCCAGTCACATGAAGACTAAAGCTTACTATGTGGATTTAATTTTTCATATTATCTTTGGACTGATTTGATATATTTGATATACTTTAAAAGACTTACCACTTTGATCCACAGGGAACCATTAGTGGTGAAAACATGGAATATGCTTCTTGGAAAATGCATTGCTTCAACAGATTAAAGACATATAAGCTGGAGCACGAATGCAAACCTTCCCAGTTTGAACTAAAAAGAAAAGAAACAAAGGAAGGAATTAATGGAAACTTTCAAATCTAAGTCTCTTCTGATATTTAGAGGAAAACCTCAGGAAGTGAATCAAGAAGGAATAAGATGAACCAAATCTTCTTGATTAGAGATACTGTGATTCTATGATTCAAGTTCAAACATCCAAGAAAGGAATCTACTATTTTATTTTTAACATTAGTTATTAAAACTGTCTTAACACTCTCTATTAGCTTACAGGAAAGTTAAAATATGCATCAATATATTGTACTATATACATAATATGTACTACAATACATCAATGTAGTACAGGGTTTTACAGAAATAAAGTTATTTAACAAGTATCTCAGTATTGTGTGTAATAATCTCTAAATTTGCTCAAGTACTTTGGAAATAGTCATGGCATAAATGATAGGTTAATTTATCAATTTTCTGCTTATTTGTATGGATTCTGTATCTCACTATTCATATGTGCTAACCATCCATTCAAATTAAGACCCTTTTTTGGTTATAAAAAGCACACAATCATATGAGCTACGTTAACTGGTTACTAGCTGGAAGGGAGAGGTTTACCTCAGTCACAGATCCAACTTCAGTGCAGGGTTTGCTATTTTTAATCACAGAACTTAGAAGCTTAATTCAGTTAAAAAGAGAGGAAGTTGTCAAGGGAGGGTTGCTAAAAGTTCATGCTAAATTTGCTTAGAACCAGATTGTGTTCATTAATATTTATACATCTATGGTTGGGAAGGGGTGATTGTGCTTCTTTAAAAACACTGGGTATTCATTTTCCATGTATGGCACAGCCTTCTGATTAGGGAAGGTGGGTTTTCATTGTACAATCAATGGAGATACAGATGGAAACCATCTGGCGCCTCATCCCCTTTTTGTCAAAAACCTTGTCTTGTCTCTCACATGTCAATGATGAATGGAAGGATTTCAAACTCTAGCTGAACAATGCAGTTTGAATCCCTCAGCTAGCCAAGGGGTTTTTGGCAAGCATCGATGAGCTTAATATTTTAAAGAAACCAGCAATCATTTTAATTCATTAGTTGAAGCCTGTTGTTCTAGACAGTGTTTTTGATTTGTATTTTGGGCACTGGCTTTGTTTTTGATTCACAAGCGTATTCCATATGGGTGTATTTTCTTTTATACAGTGTAAATCACGGGGATAAAAGTGGGAGTTTCATCTGATAAAATGACCAAAATGCTGAGAGATTCTTTTAATTATCTTTTGCATTAATTATGATTCATATTAAGTGTTAAGACCAAAAATTTTCTTGTGAACTAGTACAGAGCATGAATCAGAGAACACAGAATTTAGTTAACCCAACTATAGAAAATTAATCTAAAAATCAATTTAGTGTTCTGCTTTGTGAGAGGAAACAACATAAACCTGTCTTAGAGCACCTTGGGTGCACTATTTTTATGGCTTGTCTGCTGAAGGTGGGTTTCTAGGATGGAAGCAAAAACATCGATTCACATGGTTAACTTAGCAGTCTATTCAGCTAACAAAAGCCAGATTGGTTTTCCTTCCCTTCACATTTAATAGAATGAAGTGAATCACCAAAAAAGCAAGTTCATGCTACAGCCTTATTCAGAGACTCATTTCCAGAGTATGTCCTGGGTTTGGTAGAGATTCAACCGAATTTTATACAACTACCAATATTGTGGTAGCCCCTATAGCAGTTATAGTCCCTACCAGTGACATTTATGAGGGACTATGGTTAAGAAAGGACATAATATAAAGTTATTTTATTTAATTATAATGATTATTGTGCTTATTACCTGCCAGCTACTGTTCTAAATGCCAAATAGACTATCGATAGGTAGCTATATGGATGATAGGTAAACAGGTATCATGGATAGATAGACACATAGATAGGTAGGTACATAGGTTTTACTTATTTAATCCTTACAACCACCCTAATAGGTAAATTATATTATTTTCCTCATTATACAGGTAAGGAAGCTAAGGACCAGAGGGATTAAGAACTTTCCCAACTCAATAGCTGTTAAATGGTAGAGTGGGAATTCAAATCCAGAAAGGCTCTGAAATCTATGTGCTTAACTCTTACACATATTGTTTCTCATAGTCATCATATGAGTCGAGGTTATTTTTGTTATTTCTGTTTGAAAGATGAGGAAACCAAAGCACTGAGAAGTTAAATTACTTGCCCCAGTCTAGGTTGTCCAACTGGTAGCCTGTGGAGCCAGGACTTGGGTTTTCTGTGTCTCATTCTCTTTGCACAGTGGAAAATTTAGAATAATCCCCCATAGGCACCACAAGATCTCCAATCATCAGAGAAGGACTAAATTTTGTTCAGCATAGCTCAGGCCTAGGAAAGGGAAATAGATGCTGATTGTTGCCGGATTTGCAATAGTCTAATCCAACCAAATTATTTGTAGTTCTTATTAACAATAAATTGAAATTAACTCATTCTGATATTACTCAATTGAGTTTTATGATATTTTCTTACCTCCAATTGTTAGTAAAAGTAATCCTTAATATATAAGGAGCATTTACAATTCAATAGGAAAGAAAAGGTGAATACTCACATTTTTTAAAAAATGGACAAATAATGAGAATAAAGAAATACAAATAGGCAGTAAACAAAACACAATGACAAAAGATTTAACTTCATTAAAGAAAAACACTATGAACTCATCCTTGTATTAAATTGACAAAGATTAAACAAACTAGTAATATATAGCAAGAACTGTGGTACAAAAGAGTTAGCATTCTCATCCCTTGCTAAGGGTGCAGTTTTTTTAAAGACAATTTGTCAACGTGCATCAATAGCCACTGCATGCTTTGATCCAGCAATATCACATCTTGAAAACTGATCCCAAGAATGGCATCATGGATGTAAACAATTTTTAAATAATTAATGGGAACATTATTTATAAAAGCAAAACTTATAAACAACTGATAAAGGATGAATTCAATAAATTATGGTATATTTATATAATGGAATATAAGTCTACACCAAAAATATGTACAAATATTGTATTAAATAGTAGCATGTAAAAGATGTGGTGTGTGAAAAAGCAGATTAAGAAGTTTTTTAACAATATGCAAAATTTGATATTTCTTGTAAAACCAAATTTATATCAAATGTTAATAACATTACAAAGTAGGAGTTTTTTTATTCTTTCTGCTTTTCTAATTATAACATGATAAAAGTGAATTAAAGAATCAGAAATAAAACAATGCATTTACTTTCTTGAAGTTTTTGCTACTAGACTTTTACAATTTTTTAAAAAGCAAGATACCTTGACAAGGAGAGAGAGAAGAGTTCTAGACTGTGAAAATTTATGTCGATATTGAGGAACGATGAAGGTACATAGAGTCAGCCCTTGTAATTCTTATCATGTAGCACAGTACTTCTCAAACTGTAGCCTGTGGCAGGATCACCTGGAGGCTGAGCCCCACCCCCTCCCCTAGACTTTCTGATTCAGTAGGTCTGGGTGGAACCAAAGAATTTTCATTTCCAGTAAGTTCTCCCAGTATTGCCAATGCTGGTTACTAAGGGATCCCACTTTGAGAACCACTGCCATAGAACCTTACAATGGTTTTGCCGTTTGCCTCAGTTATAAAACTATTGATGCTTGGAATTCAATCCTAGGGATTATTTCAAAGCCCACACTCTTTCAATGATGTTTTCAGTCTTAGCTGGGTATTAGAATCCTACGGAGTATTTTTTTAAAATCCTGTTGCCTGATGTCCATCCCAGAACAATTAACTGAAACCTCTGGTGGGGGAGGGGGTAGACAGGCAGGAATGGAAGGATTCCAAATGCTTCTAGCAGCCAATCATGGTTGAAAAATATTGTCCACCAAAACACTTTCAAGCCACCATTTTAATATTCATTTCAGAAATGAAAAGCTGTACTAATTTCAGAAATTAAAAGCTGAAGCCCTCTTTTAAATTAACTGAACTATAAATACTTTGATGATTCTTAGTAACCAAGCAGATAGTTTTAGTAAAATGATTCTCCATTGACATGCTTAGTGTGTCCCTGGAAAGCACGTTTATAAAAATTTCTCTATTTAAATATCTTGTCTTCCGCTGGGTTGGAGTAGAGAATTTTCCTCTGAGAACCTTTTGTGGTGAAATAAGTAAAGGTTTTCAGTAGAGCATATATACCTTGGTATTCATTTTTTCTTTTAGAAAGAAACCAAATTCAATAAATAGATGGCCATAAAAGTACTGATTAACATAATTACCCATAATCATGTTACACCAGATATAGTACACAGACAATTGTATAGTACTATTACTGTCCTTGGAATTGCTCAGGACTAACCTGGTATTCATGTCTGCTTCACATACAAGGCATTAGTCTGACACATAAATGAACAGTGGTGCTCAGTATCACATGTATGTCTAGAATGAGGGCTGAAGGGCATTGAATAAGTTGCCAACTTCTGAACAAGTTGTGTTCCAAATTTGCATTGTAGGTTAATTCTTGGGAATGCAGAGTTTACTTGTCTATGGAAATAATAGTTTTACTTCCCACTTTTTAAAAAAAATCTCAGTCCTGGGAGACTGGGAGCCAGGAGAAACTGACAGCAGAGTAGGGTTTTCTCACCAGTTCTCCCTGTCTTTGCCTCAGAAGTGTTCTCTCATCCTTCCCCAGCTATTTCAGTTATCTATTGTTATATAACAACCCATCCCAAAACTTAGTGGCTTCAGATAATGATGATTTATTATTTCTTAAGTTCTATGGGTCAGGACTTCAGGTAGGATTGGCCAGGCAGTTTTTGCTTCCTTGGTTGTTGATTGGGGGTCACCGACTCAGCCTTATTCAGCTAGTGGCTGGGCTGTGATAGAAGCCCCAAGAAGGACTTACTTAGTTACATGGTGAGCTGGTGCTTCTCATGTGGCCTCACTGCATAGCTAGTTTTGGCTTTCTCACAGCTTGGTGGTTTTAGGGTAGTCAGCCTTTTACACAGAAGCTGGCTTCAAAAAGGAAACTTCCAGTCCTCTCTCAAGCCTGGGGATAAGAAGTCCCAAGATCCAGAACATCACTTCCTCCACATTCTGTTGGTCAAAGTTACATGGCTACCCTAGATTTAAAAGGGAGGAGAAATAGACCCCCCTTTTCAAGAGGGGGTGGCATGTGCATATAGGGAAGGAAAAAAATTGATGGTCATCTTTGGAGATTATTTTCTGTCACTCCTTCATTGTTGGATTCTGGAGGAGGTTGACGTAAGGCCAGAACTCTCCAGAGTAGAACCACCAATATGGTCATGTCCCAACAAGTAAGTTCAGCAGAGGCCAGGGAGGTGAAAAATCTTCAGCAGCAGCTGAAAGAATGGTGAATGCACATTCACCACGCACATCTGTCTTTTAGCTCCCATTTTGCCAGAAATGGAAATCTAAGCTTTCATCTGGGGAGGAAATTCAGGAGAGTGGCTGTATTGGGATTAGATTTATCTGGGAATATCAGAAACCCAAAATAAAGGGAAGTAAAAGGGAGTTTATTTTTTCTCATGTAAAGTTCAGAGACAGGCAGTGCAGGACTGATACGGCTTTTTCCACTCACCTCCACCTCCAAAACAGGGTTGGAAAATGACAATTCTCCCATAATTATTGCACCAATAAAACACATGCCCCAAGTCCAGATGACCACAATTCCCTTTTAGTGGGTCTTTTACTCTAGGAAATTATCCATCCACGATACTAAGTTTCTTAAATGACCACGTTTAATGGAAACTGTGATAGCAGAACACAGGCTTTGTGAACAATTAGATAGAATTTCAAACTTTTACATTTTTCTGAAGCTCCTCAAGCCTATTTAAATGTAAAATGAGTTATTTACTACTTTCTCCAATTTCCCTTTGCTTTTGAAAACTACATGAAATTATTTGTATAGTCATTGTTGGTTGAAGTAGTAAAGCAATTATGCACAGGAATAGAAGAGACAGACACATAAATGCTGCTTTAACCACATTCTTGTTGATGGGGAAAAAGGAACACTAGACTAGGAATCAGATTAGCATGCACCTTGGAGCAAATCACTAAATGTCTTGGAAACTTCATCTCTTCACCTGTAAAATGGAGATGATAACGTAACCGGTGGACAGGGTGCTTTAGGGGTAGGGATCATTAAATGAGATGATGATGCAAATATATTAGAAAACAAATTTCCACTATAAGCTACAGGTATTTTATCTCCATTAATTTCATTAATAGCATCATCATCATTTTATGTTGTAATCAAAGCAATTCACTATGCTTAGTTCTGAAGTGTCCATGCATTAAAATAATCAATGATGGAGATTCTGTCCATTTTGCAAGCTTTTCTCTCTGGGCATGGGTGCCTTGGCAGGGTCCTGGATGGCACTTCCTGTGGAAACTCATATATACAACCTATCGGATTAGTAAAGCCTGAAGACTTGGGAGATGTATAAGGGAAGGAAAGACATTATAATGACAGCCAACACATGAGTCCTCAGTGCTAGGGCCCTGGGTTAGTACTTTTTCCTGCTTTAATCTCTTTTCACCTGCACCAGAGCCCTGTGAACAAAGCATTATTATTAGACTCCTTTACAGGAGAGGAAACAAGCCTTAAAGAGATTTTATTTTTTTATTTAACTTTTATTTCAGATTCAGGGGTACACATGCAGGTTTATTATATAGGTAAACTTCTTCCATGGGGGTTTGTTGTAAAGATTCTTTCATCACCCAGGTACTAAGCCTAGTGCACATTAGTTATTTTTCCTGATCCTCTCCCTCCTCCCACCCTACACCCTCCAATAGGCCCAATGTCTGTTGTTCCCCTCTATATGTCCACATGCTCTTATCATTTAGCTCCCACTTATAAGTGAGAACATGAAGTATTTGACTTTCCATTCCTGCCTTCGTTTGCTAAGGATAATAGCCTCCAGCTCCATCCATGTTCCTGCAAAGGACATGACTTCATTCTTTTTCATGGCTGCATGGTATTCCATGGCGTATATGTACCACGTTTTCTTTTTCCAGTCTACACTTGATGGGCATTTAGGTTGATTTCATGTCTTTGCTATTGTGAATAGTGCTGCAGTGAACATACAGGTGCATGTGTCTTTATGATAGAATGATTTATATTCCTTCTGGTATATACCCAGTGATAGAATTGCTGGGTTGAGTGGTATTTCTGTTTTTAGGTCTTTGAGAAATCACCACACTTTCTTCCACAATGGTTGAAGTAATTCACATTCCCACCGACAGTGCATGTGTTCCTTTTACTCTGCAATCTTGCGAGCATCTGTTATTTTTTGACTTTTTAGTAACAGCCATTCTGACAGGTGTGAGATGGTGTCTCATTGTGGTTTTGATTTGAATTTCTCTAATGATCAGTGATGTTGAGCTTTTTTATCATATACTTGTTGGCCATATGTATGTCTCCTTTTGAAAAGTGTCTGTTCATGTCCTTTGCTTACTTTTTAAAGAGGTTCCTGACTTGTGGAAGTTTCATAGAAAGTAGAACAGCTGAGGTTGAATCCAACACACTTCTGACCCTGTGCTGGTACTTCAAGTGCTCACCATGAACTTCAGCACTGACTAAACAAAGCCACAGAAAAGATTAGAGAGCATTCATTCCAGAGATAATCCCGCAGCCAGGGCTGGACTACGTGGATGTGTGTCCTGGGTAGTTCTTCAAAAGGGCCAAACGCTTAGTTGGCTGCTCTGCTGCTTCCATCTTGAAGTCCTTAATTGCTTCTGAGCAAATGGCCCCATATTTTTATTTTTCACTGGACCTCACAGATATTGCTGGTCCTGGGAGACACTGAGGTAACATGTGTAAGAGAAAAAGAAAGGAGGAGCTAACATTTGCTAAGCACTATGACATGCCAGGCATAAATTTATGTCATTTTTATACCCATTGACTAAATTCACTTCTAGAAAAACTCTAGAAGATAAATAAGTTCATTGCTTTATAGATAAACAGGTTTTCAGGGAGGCCAAGTAACTTGTATTGGTTACACAGCTAGGAAGAAGTGGAGCTGAGATTCAGGGCCGGCAGTGCTCTTATTCTTTTAATCCCTCCAGGCTGTGCCATGGTTGAGATAATAAATACCTACTCTTCCTGGGGGTATTATAATGAGGCAATTTTCCACCTCTGCAGAAATACATTAAATATTATTAAAGGTATATAGTTTACAACAATGTAGAGTTGCTGTCTGCAAAACTTATTCCTGGTTGAGACTGACCTAATGAAAGATTCTCAAAGATAGAAACCGTGATGTATAAATATGACCAAGTTATTTCAGAATTACTGGACAAAGGACTATGCAATGTTATTTTTATAAGCTAATTGCATCAAGGTTCTTAAATCTCTGCATAGCAATGAACTAGGAGTCCAGAGAACTGAATTCTATTTTTAACTTTAAGTAACCTTGGCTAAGTCATTTGGCTTCTCTGAGTCTCAAATAGGAATCGAAAGGGGAAGATCCAAAGCCATAGTAAAAAGGTTTTTATCATAACTGAACCCTAAATAGAATTTTTTTATGCCCAGGGCAGGAAGCCTGGATTGGCTTTCCATCTGTAGAGAGGTCCTTAAGTAAGAGGAAGGACAGGAATAAGAATAGAGGAGGGATCTTTTATCTCAGTGCCCTGAAAGGTCTTTGCTGGGCCAGTTTTCTCACCTGTCCATGGGTCTTTAGCTGTCTGCCTCCAGTAGCTAGGGTTGCTGACCTGGGATAGCAGTGAGCCTGCCACCAAGCTGCAGAGATAGTACAGGGTACTCAGTGAAAATGGAAGAAGGGAGAAAGCTCTAAATTTAGCCAATATTCCCAATATTTCTCAAACATGAATTAACTCTTTTGCTTTCTTTTTATTTCGATGCCCTATGGGCAAATACCCGGTGGCCATGTCCTAGCTGTTGCTCTAAGATTGATTAGGAGTGGTTTCACAGTCATGGGTCCAGGCTCAGCTGACAAGAATGCTTTATAAGTGACATCTGTCCTGGGCACTGCAGGTATGGGGGAGGGTGATAGATGTGCCTCATATCTCGTCTATTAGATATTCACCATTCCTAGATTAAGGTAGACTTTCCAGAAATATTTGTTGGATAACTGAATAGCCATTACTGTCAGTGTTAAATTTGTTGTACCTATGAGAAAAAAAATGTCCCAAAAGTTGGCTAAGAAGTTTCCAGCTAATTTAGGGCATTGCCCTATATAAGTAAAAAAACATTTATATTTCTGTTGATTTCTCAGCATGTGGATCACAGAATATTTGTATTAGAATTACATAATAAGCTTCGTTAAAGTACAGATTCCTGGGCCTCCTACTTATTTACAACATCTTTGGAGGGTAAGGCCTAGGAATCTGCATTTTCACAAATGTCCTTAGTGATTGGGGATGAGGGTGTGCATGTGAGGTGAAGTGGGAGAACCATTGCTTTGTAAGACTGGGTAAGAAAAATTACATTTTTTAAATCGGCCATATTTTCATTTACCATATTATAATCTAAACGAGGAATGAGCACCATTTGAATTCCCCTACTGGAATTCAGTAGGGGTTCATAAAATACCAATAGTTTGATTAAATAAATTCTTTAGTGTTAACTAGGGGTGGGGGTCTACATAAACAAAACTTGGGACCTAGATAAACAAAGCTTAAGGCAAAAAAAGTATTTTAAAAGTCTTATGGTCATAGCTTATTCAACCAAGTAACACTAGGCGAGGTTACAGAAAAACAGGTTTTTTTTGTTTTTGTTTTTTGGTTTTTTTAATGCATATACCCTTGACATGTGAGTGTGCACATAAATGTGCAAACCATGAAAGGGGAACAGGGTTGCAGACTACTATAAAAATAGCTGAAAGGTAGAATCTACTTTAAGCAAGGGTCATCTTCTGGGAGATAATTAAACAACACTAAGTTGATATGGGAGGAGGAGGGAAGGAAAAAGATTTAAGACAAATATTTAGAAGGCCTTAGAAGAGGTACTCCAACTCAAACAAATTGTCACATGAGAGCAGGTCGGTATTGTTGAAAGCACATAGACTTTGGGCCAGGCAACCTGGGTTTGAATGTGACTCTGCCACTTGACTAGTCCTTTGATTGATTACAGGTAATGATTGAATTACTTAAGTCCTCTAGATCCCCGTTTCCTCATTTGTGAATCTGGATAAGGATAGAACTAACTCAACCAGTGGCACAAGTGACTGTGAGAGTTAAGAAGGAAAACAAATATAAAGTGCTGGCATGCGATAAGCTCTCAATCAATGACATTTGTGGGAGAGAAGTCAAAGCTAGAATGACTTTCCCTTTTGAAGTGTAGCTAATCAATATAGTTATTGCAACGTGGAATCATTTTCTTGTGAGAGCGTGTGCAAAGTTCACCAAGGCTCAGTTGCTTATACCTGAGGAATGCCTACTTAACCCTAAACTTACTAATACACTAACATTACATCAGTGATGATGAGATATCATTAGAGAAGGCACATTCCAAGGTCATCATACATCAATCGTCCTAAAAGATCTTTGATACAGAAATAGCTAAATCCCTAGTGACATATCTTGCAGACACGGTAGTTGGAAACCGTTTCATAAGTTTCTTATCTTCAATGATAGTTTAAAATCAAGAAGTCAAAGACTTAAGTACTGTTTGTGGGAGTTCTGGAATCAGAAGCCCAGGCAGGAACAATGCATTGTGGCACTGATGGCCTGGACTTCCATATTTATTTTACATCATTATTCTGTTCTTTCAAGCATACTTGCGTAAATACACAGTTATATGTATTTAATGAATTTACTCTTAAACAGCTGTAGAAAATGTGCTTTATTAATAGGGGGGCATCCAATCAGATAAAGCAGTCATAGCATATTGCGTGTGTGTGTCTGTGTGTGTGTGTTGGTTTAAAATTTCATGAGTCAATGGAGGATAAATATGCATAAATGAAAATATATTTAAGAGCTGCATTTTGAGCCTGTAAAAACTACTTTCCTTTCTGACCCTTAAGAAATATCTGCTTTCTTACATGAAAAAATTATTGGACAAATCGAGTCCATGTTCACAAACATTAACTTCTAAAGCAAAGCAGTTAGAAATAAACTCTAGTCTATTGAGTATCAAAATTCAGCCCATTATCTGACTGGGGAGCTTTTTAGAATGCAGATTCCTGGGCTCACCTTGGGAGATTGATTCTGTGGGTCTGGAGCAGGGTCTAGAAATCTGCATTTTTAACAACCCAAAGTGACTCTGATCCAAGTGGTCTAAGTATCAGAATTTCAGAAGCTGCATTTTATCCCTTCTAGCCTGAATGGTTCATTCAGGGATAGAACGAGGTTAATAGGTTGCTTGATTAATATAGAATTGGAGCAAAGGAATAGACTGTTCTGAAGGGAGAATCCTATATGAAACCAAAAGCAGCACCTGTTAAACAACTGGATTAGTCTTTTATAAACGGAGCATGTTATACATTGGACAGACTCCAAGGATTCTTGCCCTTGTTCCTCCTTTTTAATCCCTTTTACTGCTCATTAGTACTTCATCCTACAAGTGCAGTTCCTGAAAAGCTGCTCCCAGTGAAGTTCAGGAGTCACTTGGAGCCCTTGAAGATATCTTCATCCCATCAGGGAGCCATTTACACGTATTGCCCTGGAGAAGCCTTCTGCTGGCTACTGTATTCTGTTCTGTGTGACTTCCTGATAGCAGATACTGGCTACTCTGGATTCAAGTATCTCTTCTTCTAAACTTATATCCCTGTGTCTTTCGTTGTATCTACTCGTTACAGGTCCTTGACTCCATATGAAAGCACTCGGGGAAAAATTTGAAAGTATGTTTATATAAGGCAGTATTATTAACATACTTTTTTATTTTCCTCAAGGTCATTGACGTGAAATTTCACAATTGCACACTTGAATGTATGACATAATTGTATTATGTAACAACTCTTCTGAAACAGTTTGGATTTCAAATTTCCATTCCATGAGCACCATGAATACGTATTCATACTTGTCGGATCATGAGTCTAGATTAGTGGTTCAGAAACTAAAGTCATTAAGTATTAACTGGGTCTGTTATACAAAATCCAGTAGAGTTCACTTATTAAGCAAGTATCAGCTGAGTCTGTCTGGATCTGTATCAACTCAGTACATTCACTTATTAAGTTAGGATATTATCCATTCAGTATTTCCACAGCAAAAAGGCACAAGATACTTGAAAAATGTGTGAACTGTATAATTCTACTACCGTTGTTCCAGACTGCTGGAATCCCTTAATTTGAAATAAATACTTATTTTTATGGTTCTGTGAGAATGGCAGTCCTTTAATACCTTATAGTTTGGATTTCTTGAAATAATTTTTTTTCTCAACTACATGTGCTGTTGAATTCATTAAAAATTGTTCAGTAACAGTCCAGTAACAAAAGTAGCTTCTGTGATGTTGAGAACCAGGCCTTCTCCTTTGAAATAAAAACAAGTATTTATCCAAAACTAGGCAATAACAGTTAACTTGATTAGGGAGCACTAAATTTATTATAGAGTCAATCCTGTGAAAGCAAAAGGGGATAGATTCCTTATGGACTCTTGCCTGATAAGATTTTTACCCTGTTTGCAAGCTAACAAATTAGCTTGTCTCGTTTCATAAATGATGGCAGAAAGAATATATGATATTCTTGGATCAGATATGAAGGAGAGTTTGTTAGTTACAGCAATAGCAGTAGCTGGAGTATCAGCATTTCCCTATGCCTGTTCCCTGAGTCCCAATTCCCACAAGGTAACGCACAAGAGATCCAGGGAACTCATGTACATGCAGCAAGTTGCATTACTGGAAGGGACCCTGAGCTTCCAAACTTGAATCTTTTATAATGGGATGTTTAAGTAGGCCTTGCCTTTGATGCAGCAAGAGACTATCTCTGTCCTTCAAGTTTCTTCGCTACACATTTTTGGAAAACTGCTCTGGAACAAGGCAGTCAGAACCTCTCTTCACAAGATGTGCAGAAACTTGAAAGACCTGTAGAAACTTGCCCACCAAAAATGCCATGGAAAATACTGTGTTCTTGAACACATTAACTTGAGCCTTTTAGAGATGAGTTTCAGCTAATGCCGTTTCATTTTAGACATTTTATTGGCTAACAGTTTTCTAGGAAATCACTTTTTCTACCAGAATGGGCACCATTTATTAAGGTTACTAATAATACAATATTCATGAAAATATTTTTATTTTCCTCTTAATATAATGCACCTCTTTCCAGAATACAGCTGAAGAGATGTTGTATATTTTACCCCTTTAAGTGATCTTTTAGTATAGGAATTACGTGGCTGCTGCAGATTTAGGTATTCTAAAAGACAAAATTCAAAACTGAATTCTCTGGGAACATTGAAGCATATCCTGAAGCAGCAATATTTTGTTTGTATATTTTAAAATATCTTGTAATTTGGCTATGTCTGGATGGCTAAGGAAAAGATTTTATTTAACTTTTCTTTGGTCTGAATTATCACACAAGTGTTTAAGAATATTTTCCCTTGATTGTATTGTAGAGCTTTTAAGACATAGATATGTTCTGTTTGTTTAACATGCCTGGAAGGACTCAAGAAGGAGAACAAATAAATATGTTCTTACTATTAACTTTGGGCTTCTGCCGAATTGACTTTGTCAAGTAATTTTGACATGCTTAACACTGGGAGTGATTATTTACCGTCTTCTGAATCAAGATAAAGAATTCACAGTCAGATTTTTGTTCTTGGAAACAGATTTCCTCTTTTAAAAGACGTGTTTTTGTGGCTGTATATTATGTTTTGGTTATGCAATGTCTTTCCTGAATTCCCTCTTTGCACCAGTGCCATTGCTATCAGGGTGAAATTGATGGAATGCACTGTTTCCATCTGCTTACACAAGTGAATTTCTACTCTCTATATATCCATTTGAAACATAACTGAAAATGCCAATATACTATGGGGGTCCAATTTTTGAAATATGGAGTCAGGCTCAATTAACAGTAACAAACTCATGTGATTTTTATCCTTCTTGTTTTGTAGAATTAATAGGTCATTGGTTTTCTGTCCTTGTGATAGTTTGCTCAGAATTATGGTTCCCAGTTTCATCCATGTTCCTACAAAGGACATGAACTCATCCTTTTTTATGGCTGTACAGTATTCCATGGTGTATGTTGTCACTCATAGGTGGGAACTGAACAATGAGAATGCTTGGACACAGGATGGGGAACATTACACACCGGGTCCTGTTGTGGGGTAGGGAGCGGAGAGGGATAGCATTAGGAGATATACCTAATGTAAATGACGAGTTAATGGGTGCAGCACACCAACATGGCACATGTATACATATGTAACAAACCTGCACGTTGCGCACATGTACCCTAGAACTTAAAGTGTAATATAAAAAATCAGAGATGAAAAAAAAGAATAGGTCAATATTTTTAATTTCAGTTGTGAGTATTAAGACTGTTATTGATTGGCATTTGGATTTCTTTATTTTACTAAATATATGTGACAAATGCTGCTGCCAATACTTAAATATAAACATATTCTCCCTTTTTTGAATCCCCAAAGAGTTTACCATATAGAATTCTTTGAAGAGGATTAGAATGTGGACATATTTTGGGAGGCCACCCTTCAGCCCACTACACCGATCCTGAGCAACTTTTAAGAAAGCCTGTTTAACAGATCCTTTGTATTTAAAGTTTTTTTGGTAAATCGGTAAGTGGAAAATGGTATATTATTTTAATTTGTATTTCTAAGAGCATTAATAAAATTAGATTTTTTCTCATATATTTTAAATGGAATATTATTCATTGCTAAAATTTTCTGTATCCTCTGACCAATTATCTATTGGCTAAGGCTTTTTAAAAATATCTTAATAATCTCATATGAACTTTAGATTGTAAAAGTAGTTTTTTAAAAATTTATGCTGTGAATGTTGTTCTGAGTCGGTGGTTTGCTCCGGAATTTGATAATTTGTGATAATTTGATAATTTGGGGTTTTGACAAGTGTAAATATCCCTATTCATTTATGTTAGGATGCTTTATTTTTATTTATTTATTTTTTTATTATTATACTTTAAGTTCTAGGGTACATGTGCACAACGTGCAGGTTTATACTATGTATACCATGTGCCATGTTGGTGTGCTGCACCATTAACTCATCATCTTACGATTAGGTATATTCATAATGCTTCCGACCCCCTTACCTCCCCCACACAGAGCCCCGGTGTTGATGTTCCCCTTCCTGTTGTCCAAGTATCTCATTTTTCAATTCCACCTATGAGTGAGAACATGGCGGTGTATTGGTTTTTCTGTCCTTGCAACAGTTTGCTGAGGAATGATGGTTTCCAGCTCATCCATGTCCCTACAAAGGACAGAATCTCATCATTTTTATGGCTGCATAGTATTCCATGTGTATATGGGCCACATTTTCTTAATCCAGTCTGTCACTGAGGACATATGGATGGATTCACGGTCTTTGCTATTGTGAGATATGCTGCAATAAACATACGGTGCATGGTCTTTATAGCAGCATGGGATGGTGTATAGTTGAGGTACGGTGATACCCCAGTAATGGTGATGGCTGGGTCAAATGGGTATTCTCGCGGTAGATCCGTTAGGAATCGCACCAGTCGCACGGAGAGAGAGTAGAGCGGCGCGCCGCGGAGCGAGGAGCGCGTGTAAAAGTGTCCTATTTCTCCATATCCCTCTCCAGGCGAGCCTGTGTCCTGGATTTGAATGAGGCCGATTGTAAGTATGAGGATGGTAGGCGATTTGTGGTTTTTGATTTGCATTTCGTCTGATGGGCGAGTGATGATGAGCATTTTCATGTGTCTGTTGGGATGCTTTATTGAGGTTTTCCTTTGTATTTCTCCACTGCCACAGTAGAAGAATATGAGAAAAATCTTCCTATACTTGGAGGCAGTCCATTTATTTTCTCCGAAGCCGTTGGGGGGGAACTCTTTGGAATACATGCGTACGCGCTTTTGGTGGTGAGGTATATGAAGAGGAGAGTGAGATAACTTTCCAACTTTTCCAGCCTCCCCCCCTTAACAATTATGTCAAAATCATTATTATTGCAATAATCCGTCTCCTTACTGCTTGATTTGTGATGGCTTCCCTTTATATTTTTTAAAAGCTTCTCATATAAAACTGGTTTTATTGGAGGACTATATATTTTTATTGCATTATCTATTTTTTGGGTCCAATATGAAGACTAAAATTATTGAATTTTTAAGATATGTTTTAATATATAAGCAAATCAGGTCATGAAGTTTTCATTTGTCTCTAAATCAGATAAGACTTTTGTTTAAATAAAATGCTGTCATCCATGTTATAAAAGCAAATTAGCTAGCATATGGATTATCTTGCCAATAATTAATATCAGTCTTTATTGCTCTAAATTAGCACTAATATTTTTTAATAACTCATAAAGGAGTACTCTATGCATGTCATATTTATATCTTTCCCTCTCCTGCTCCTATTCTATCTCCAAATTCATTGCTAAATAATATACTATATTTAGAAATGTCCTGAAAACTTGATTTGACAAAAACTCTTTCAGGGTGCTGATTTCTTTCTCTCTCAGCCACAGTAATGACCTGATGCTACTCAACTGATCAGATTCCTGCATTCTGATTTGGTAATTTCGATCAGGGTTTCTCAACCTTGGCACTGTTGATATATGGGGTTAAATAATTCTCTGGTTTATCCTACACGTTGTAGGATGTTTAGTAATATCCCCCACTAGTTTCCAGTAGTACCATCCTCTTTCCCCACTCCCATCCCCACCCCTAGTGTGACAACCAAAAAATGTTCCCAGATATTGCCAAATGTCTCTTGTGGGACAAAACTGCCCCCGCTGAGAATTATTGATTCCGATAAAAGTAGTCAGGCAGCATGTAGCATAATAAATTTAACTTTTATTCATTTATTATTATTTATAATCTTAGTAATACAATCAGGGTAGATCTAGAGCCTTCCAAGTAATTGCACAATGGTCCACTATCACTGGGCTCAAAAATAATTAACCCCAGGACATTCTGCTTTGCCATGTGATTTAAATATGACCATAGTAAGAACAGTAACATTATGATTGTTCAAAGTAAAACATCTCAGAGATCTCTTTTGGCTCACCTATCCCTACTTAACCTATACTGATGATAAATTTGAAAAGTTGTCAGTTTGATAACCATATTGGTACATGCAAATGAATTATACCCTGAATTTTAATCTAATATTTTTTGATATTGAGAAAATGGCCCAAATTCTAAGACCATCATTCTTTGAATCATCTTGCCTTTGACTTTAGCGTATAACCATGGCTGTCTGAGCCAGTTAGCTCAGAGGGGTTTTACAAGATGATAATGAGGCCAATGTTGCAGTTTCAATTAGCTTCACAGAAGAAAAACCCAGCTTCACAGCAGCAGACTGAACTGCTAACCCCAGCCACCACGCTCAGCCAATGGCTAAAAGAAAGATGAGAACAGAGAATGTTGCCGACTCAGCACTCCCAGGACCATTTAGCCTGGACAAGTAAAGGTCATATCTCTTTGATGATGATGAACCATCCGCATTATATTCCTACACCAATTCACTGCAGAAACACAAAATGAAGAGTACTCTCTAAATCAGAGCTCCCTTTATAGCCAACATAGATCACTGAGGCAAAGACTTTTTTATTCTAAATTTTTTTGTGAATTAGCGAATAGGATTGCTGCAGTTTTAGAAGGTATTTAAATAACTTTTACTTTGTTTTTGAATTTGCAGTATTAACCATACATTTGAAGTAAGTACATTTTGTCCACTCATGAAATTATTTCCTAACAGTTCACTTAAAGGAATGGGTCACATGAGCATAAATTTGCCTGCCACGTAAATATAATGGCTCATCAGGTAATTTTCTTCATTGAAATGGGAAGACTTGTATAAATGTTGAAATGGAGATTGAATTTTACTTGCATTTAATATTTGTTTTTTATTGTCAAAGGGGTATTTACAGGGATCCCTGGGACAAATTTTCCTAATATTAATTTATGTGTTATACAAAATGTAGCCACCTTGGAAACATGGCTGTCTGCATGTATTTCTTATTCCAAAGATTGTACTCAGTTCTGCTCTTGGAATATTTGCATTGTTCCTGCTGACCTACCTGCATAGAATTCAATGGATACCCATGGAACTAGGCCAATTTGGTTTATAGTCTCAATTTCAGAATCAAGACACATTTGCTTCTCTTTACCTCTGGTCTTTGAATTTTGATCATACTCATCCAATCACAAGCCACATTTTCCCAGTAGGGAGCTTCTGGAGCTTAATATTATTTATCTAATGATTTTCCTTTCTCATTGCTTTCTAAACTTTTCCTCTGGTTTATCAAGAAATGCATAGGAATTTTACCAACAGTGTTGGTAGTATATTCTGGTGATAAATAGATACTCAGTTTCAGGCTCTTCTATTCAAAATGTATTCATCAAAATGCAATCAACTTTAGTAGCCTATGGAGCAAATAGCTTTTAGAAATTGGTATTTACCTCACCTCATCAAAGATCTGCTTAACACATTGAAATAATCTGAGTGAATATCAATAGGTAAACCAGACAGATTGAGCCTTGAATGCAAGAATGTCTGCAGATGTTTCCATGGACTGCTTCTTACCCAGTGAATTCAGGAACATGTGGAATCCTGGCTTTCCGGTTTGTTTGTTTGTTTTTAAATTATCTTCTACAGTTGTAGCTGCATGGGTGCCACATTTTCCCAACTGCTTCTTTGTTAGCATTGTGTTCAGAATCTTGTGTTTCAAAATGAATGACGTTCTCCTCGTTTTAAAAATCCTAATATTTTTCAAGTGTTTCTGTGTGTCAGGTACTGTGCTAAGCACTTTTATGAATTAGTTCATTTAATTAATTTTACAATGACCCTATGGCATACACTAGCTACTGTAATTCTCCTTGTACAGCTGAGGAAACTGAGGGGTAGAAGTTAGTCAGAGGTCCAGGATAATACTGCTGATACTAACAAATGACAGAGCCAGAACGTGATTTAGTTCTGTATGAATCCAGAGCCCATATTCTTAACTGCTATGCTATATTGCCTCCCAGAAGTCATTATCACAAAGGGCTTGTGTTATTTTTTATTTCCAAGAATAACATAATTTTATTTCTTCATCACACTTAATTAAAAACAAATAAAAATGATACCCAAATATCTTTCATATCAACCAAACCGGACTCCTATAGAGTGGAGCCTGTCTGTGCAAATTTAACTTACAGTGAGGCCTTTATCTTCAGTTTTCATGGGTTTAAATCTGTAGCCAGGGATTTGTTCATGTTTTGAGTCATCGTATTTCACTCCCTATGACATTTCGGGTACTTAAAACATGTTCAATGATGTTTTGAAGAATGGAATTTCCACCACTTCCTTTAGAAGACTATAAATAAAAAATGATCGAAAGTGTCAAACTGTAATTACACTGAGGGTTTTAGTAACCTCGCAAACCACAAGAATGAAATACCAAAAAACATTTTTTCAACTGCCACCATCAAAATCTCATTTGCTGATTCCATTTTTGCAGCATTGATGGAAGTAATCCAGTTAGGCTGACATTTTTATAGAGGATAGTTTAATGTTCAAATAAGCCCAGTGTTATTTCACCATTTTTATTTTTTTTGGAAAGGTTTTTTTTTCTTCTGTAATGATTTGAACTGTGTTATAAAGTAAATGAAAATGTATCTTGTTGATTGGATTGTGACTCCAGCAGACACATTTTAGTTGATGTAAAGGTCTTTGCCATAATCACAGTTGATGTTTACAAATATACACCTCCTTTAATTTTTAATGCTGATTATATTTCTTAATGCATCTAATCACAGAAAATGTGTCAAAAAGGAAAGCTTGGTCTCAAACATATGCTTGGGTTTCTGTTAGCAGGAAACAAATGTCCAAATGTGATTGCATACCAACTCACACACATGCTCATGCACGTGCTCACACTTGCACTCAAGTATGGATCCAAGTGTGAACCTGGTGACACAGTGGCACTTAGAGCCAAAGACTAAACATATGTCGAAATTTGGTGTGATCACAACAGCAGAATGGTACAATATTGTTTCATTCAGTCTGATACAGGAAGAGAAGCCAAATGACAGTAAATCATAAAACAAATGTTACTCCCTTCTCAGAGTGTTATGTCTGAATAATTGAGTGAAAAATAAGACCAATTTGTTTCAGTCTGACTTTCTTGTTATTGGTAAATTGATGGATATATTTCTATTCACCTCTAAGAGAAAATAAGCTGACAAACCTCTAACGGTTGAGATATGTTAGATAAAACTACTGATATTTAATAGTTTCTGCCCTATAGATCAAAATATATCTATCATTCATCAAAAAATAGTATCAGCAAATTCAGTTGTTCACTCTGGCAGAATATTTATTGTATTCATTTTCTCCTTTTAATATTTATTTCTAGTTGTACTTTTAAAAGATGGCATACTTTTTTTTTAGATGGCATACTTTTAATCATATGAAAAGGCATAACTTTAAAGATGGACCTCACTCATACAAATAACTTGTTCATGAGTCAAATATTTTCAATATATTTTATCCATGAATTCCCTCATGAATGCTCAAGATAGAACAGTTGATCATCACTAGCAAATTTCACCAAAGATGAGAATTACAATTATTTCTGTATCCTTTGGTACCTTGGCTAATAGACAAGAGTAACGAGAAAAGCAAATGGTTGCCAAATGATAACTCCTCTAAGAAATCCTCCTATACCATGCTAGAAAGTTACAACAAGACAAAATGGCACATCAATTCACAGAATGAAAATGCCTTTGGGATAATCCAGCTCAGTAGTTCTCAGTGACCCAGTAAAAGGGTCTAGATTCACATGAATAGGTTGCTATAAGCAGCAAGGTCTCTTGTATGCAATTTGTTTCTAGTGTTCAAAGTACTGAAATTAGCTAATTATTTCATTCTTTTATAAATTAAAATGGATTTGAAATTATCCTTTTAAAAATGTCACAGTAACTCAACAGAATTTCAAATCATAAAGAAGTGCAACATCAGCTGGTAGGTCTGGTATTATATACACATCCCCTGGAAATATGCTTGGGAATGAATCGCACATGAAAATATATGGGTAATATTTCTTACCGGAAAAAAAAAAAAAAAAAGTTTGTAATCTGTGGATCTAGGCACCTCCCACAGCGTTTCCCAGGATCAGCAGAGATTGCTGAATTCATAAACAGAAAGTTGACATGTACATGGAATCAGCAAAGGGTCGTATTCCTGAGGGACATTTCTCCGGGGCATGGTGGATCGCTAGAGGACACATTTTTCATAACCGGATGCTTCTAGCTCGTGAGCTCTGTGTTTTCTTCTTGTGGACGGTGCCCAACACCCACTGCCAAAGTTTGTTTTCTCAGCTCAGTTTATCTAAAGTGGCCATGCCCCAGAAGTTGGCCTTTTCTTTCTTTGGATGTGCTAATATCATGGATTAAGCTCCATAGTTGGTCTTAGTCCAGTGGCTATTCCCACAGACCTAGAAGTGTTAACTTAATAGCTCAATTGCAGGAGAATCTTATTGTTTTACATACTCACTTGTTATTTAGGTGGTTGAGGGGCACTTCACTGTTGCCCCACTTACCAAGAAATTAAAATCTAAATCTGATTCCAATTGTTTTGCTGCTGTTTTCAACTGCATGATTGTGATGTCTCTCTCTATTATTTAGTGGAGTACACTTATACCAAATCTCATTTTTAACCTTATTTTATGTATCCCACTTTGTTATTTATAATTTGCTGAAGTATATAATCTTAACAGCTCTAAACTATTCTAGGGATAGAAAAACATGTAACTATCTCAATTTCTTTCTTTTTTTTTTTTTTAGAGTACAAGACAAACCTAACAAAGATGATACCAAACCCCTATAAATCAAACTCACAAGTTAAAAAAATTCCAAGTAAAATTCTGGCAAATTCAGTCTTGCAGACATTATAAACAATAATAAACCATGACCACAAGAGTGGATTCTTAAAAATGCAAGAAAATTTTACTACTAGAGAAATCTGCTGTTACAATAGATGTTATCAATAGGTTAAATGAGAAAATTTCTATCATTTTATAGGTGACCAAAGTACTTGATTTAATAATATACATTGCTGATAAAACTGTGAATGCAACAAACATAGGTCAATTAGTTTAAAAAGATTCTTTTTTAAAAGATTAGATATCCACTTAATTATAAAATTCTATATATATTTCAAAGTGAGAAATAAGGAATATAAATTAATGATAATTTTTCTCAAAAGTCTAGCAAATATAATGACAAGGAAAAGAATTAGGTTATGTGATTAGGGAAGTGAAACAAATCTCCATTTGTCTGTACTGAAAATTTAAAAGAATCAACTGAAAAAAGCTATTAAAACTTTCAAGAGTTTAATATAGTATCTACTTAAAAATTAAAGTGTACTTGTTAGTCATAATCAATTAGAAAATAAACAGAAAAAAACACATATCACATTAGCAACTCTAAAATAGAAAATAACTAGGACTAAATATAAAGGGAAATGTATAAGACCACTTTAAAAATATATATAAAATAATTTGGAAGATGACATTTAATAACAAAATATTCTATGCTAATTGACAGAAATAATCAATATTTTAGAAATATAAATTCTCCCCAAAGTAATCCAACAATTTAATGCAACTAAAATCAAAATTACTGAGGGATTCTTTCAGTAATGTGACAAAATACTTTAAAATTCATGTGCAAGAAAAAAAACAAAAATAGTCAATGAATTATTAAAGTAATCAATATTCCCAAAAGGTTAGAAATAATTATATGAAGAGAAAAGATTTGATCAAGTTGCTACATAAAATATAGAGCCTTATACAATGAAAAAAAAACTGCAAACAAAATTAAACGGCTACAAATGCAATGGGAAAACATCTACAAGACATATTTTTAAATATATAAAGTAGCATTACAAATATGTAGGAAAGAGACTGGATTCCTATAGAATCCAATAGACCAAAGGCCCACAAACTTTTTCTGTAAAGGACAAACAGTTAATACTTTTGATTTTGCAGGTGCCACAGTCCATTTTGCTACTACTAAACTCTGTCCTTGTAATTCAAAAGCAGCCGTAGGCAGTGTGTAAACAGTCATGACTGTGTTACAGTAAAACTTTATTTACGAAAATAGGAAGTGGTCCAAATTTGGCCCACAAAATATAGCATGCCAACGCCTGCAATAGACCTGTGACATGTTCGCTGCCTATGTTCCAGATACACTTAAAAGTGAGCATGCTCAACATGAGGCTTGTTGAGAAACAGGATGCTCGACAAATATATGTTGAATGAACAAGTGAATAAATGACTAAAAAGAAAACAACCCTTCAAAGCTGTCAGACAGAGTCATTCGCGTCTGCACAGGCCTCTGCTGCTTCCCCTTTTGTTGTTTAGCTGTGCCCTGTCCCCAGAGGTGGAGTCTACAGAGACAGGCAGGTTTTCTTGAGCGCCTGTGAGCTTCCACCCAGTTTCCAGCTTCCAGCAGCTTGTTTAACCTATAAGCCTCAGCAATGGCGGCGCCCCTCCCCCAGCCCTCGCTGCTGCTTTTTGGTTAGATCGCAGACTGACTGGGTGCTAGCAATGAGGGAGGCTCCGTGGCCGGTGGGACTCCTCCCGGCCAGGTGTGGGTAATAATCTCCTGGTGTGCCCGTTTGCCTTAAAGCGCAGTATTGGTGGTGGGAATTACCCAATTTTCCAGGTGGTTTGTTCTCAGTTCCCCTGGCTAGAAAAGGGATTCCCCTTCCCCTTGCGCTTTCCCAGGTGAGGCAATGATCGCCTGCCTTCAGCTCTCGCTGGTCAGGGCGGGCTGCAGCCCAGCTGACCAGCACCAATTGGTCTGGCACTATTCACGAATAGCAAAGACTTGGAATCAACCAAAATGTTTTCATCTGTGACAGACTGGATTAAGAAAAATGTGGCACATATACACCATGGAATATTTAGGCAGCCATAAAAAGGACTGAGGTTTGTGTCCTTTGTAGGGACAGTGGATGCAGCTGGAAACCATCATCTTAGCAAACTATCACAGAACAGAAAACCAAACACTGGCATGTTCTCATCATAGGGAACTGAACAATGAGATCACTTGGACTCGGAAGGGGAACATCACACATACGGGGCCTATCATGGGGAGGGGGGGGGGAGGGGGGAGGAATTACATTGAGAGTTATACCTGATATAAATGACGAATTGATGGGTGCTGACAAGTTGGATGGGTGCAGCACACCAACATGGCACAAGTTATGCATATGTAACAAACCTGCACGTATGCACATTCCTAGATTAAAGTATAATTAAAAAAAAAAAAGAAAAGAAAACAACCCACAAAAACGGAAACTAAAGTCACCAGTAAACATATAAAATTGTTCAAACTCACACAGCGAAAGAGGCAAATTAAAATCATGATATAACATTTGGTTACTCTTGAATTCACAAGGTTTGCTTGTTTTTTCTTTAATGATCATTCTTAGGTTTGGTAAGGATATAGACTAATGCATAGTCTCATATGCTGCTGGTAGGCTTTTTTACTCTTTTATTTTAGTTATATACATAAATAAGAAATTAATTTATTAGAAAATAATATAAGGAGATCTGTCTAGCCCTGGATTGGCAGTTCTCAAATTATTTGATCTTACTCTTAAAAATTGTTGAGAACTCCAAAGAAATTGTGTTTATTAATGTTTCTAATATTTCTAATATTTACCACATTAGAAATTGCAATAGAAACATTTAAAATATTTGTTAATTCATTTAAAGTAGTAATAAATTCTTTATATGTTACCATAAATAACATTTTCATTACAATAGTTAAATTTTGCAAAGGGAAAACAACAAAAACAAAAAATGATTGAAAAGAGCAGCATTGTTTTACAATTTTGCATGTCTGGCCTAATAGAAGTCAGCTGAATTCTCATATCTTTTCTTTGATGAATTTTGCATTCAATCTATTGTGTGCTTTTTTGTTGAAGTATGTGAAGAAAATTAATCTGCAAACAGTATGGCATTGTAAACAGGAAGAGTATTTTATTAGCCTTTTATGATAAGTGTGGAAAATTCTGCTTTGATACTACACCAAAACTCAACAAGTTGTAGACTCTTCAAGGACAGTTGCAATGTGGAGTTTGAAACCCTATCACTGAACTTTTTGTGCTCTGTTACACTAAAATCCATTTGTTTATCTTGCACTTTCAATGGATCTTTTACTCATGCATGATTTTGTAATATCATGCATTCATTGAAAAATATTGGTTCACTGAGTTATGCAGATCTTCCAGATGTAGACACATTTCATTATACAGTATAATATTCAGGATTCTATTTATTACATCTCCACATATCTGAGAAAAGTCTTTAACTATGGGAATCTATCAAGCCCACAATGGTATATATAAATTTTCCAAAATTCTAATTTTCATTTGAAAGCTTGAATTTTATCGTTGGCAACAAATACTGTCAGTTGTTTTTATTGAAGTGACAGACTCTTTATTCACTTTTGAGAAAAAATGAAACGCCCAAGTCTGAAAATCAAAGTCTGTTTCTCAGTGACTCTTTCAAGAAAAACTAAATTATGCTCTATGAAGAAAGCAGGTAATTCAGCTTACAGTTAATCAATCACACAAGTGTTTTTCCTCAAGACAACCCTCAAACTTCTATCTGCAACAGCAGTGCCATATGTATACTTGCCCTTTTGTCACTTGGAAAATTTTTAAATAGTGCTTAATGGTTGAGATTTAATTAAAATAATTTTTACTCTTTGATCAAGGACATTTTTAAGTGAAACTGGCTTATTTTGTTTTTCTGCAATTGTATGGTGTGAAACGTATAATGACTACTTATTCAGGTGCCACTACCTTGATTCGTGCCACAGGTTTACTCCTTACTGCTTTTACTAACAGTGCAAATGTCAACACAGTTAAAAAGTAATGCCTTAGTAGTATTATGGAAATTATTTTGACCTCACAGACATCCTACAAGAGGTTTAGAGTCCCCCAGAATTTCTCGGACACATTGAGAACTGTGTCCTAGATTTGAGAAATGTTAACATTTTATCTTATTTTCTTCAAAATTGTTTGTTAATAAAATTAATAATATGGATCCAGCTAAAACTCCTACATCTCTTCCCCAGTCTCCTTTTGCAGAGATTAACCATTATGCTGAAGTAAGAGTATTCTTTCTGCACATGATTTTGTACTTCCCCTATGTATATAAAGATCCACAACAGTGTATTTTATTTTGTTTTGAAAACTTTTACATAAATGATTCCATTCTGTATATATGCTTTTACCAAGATTTTTTACTCAATGTTATGACATTCTGTTTTTCAAAGATCTATGTTGTTACGTATAGATCTAGTTCATATATTTGTATTGCTGCATGACAAATGTATGAATTTATTGCTATGTGACGAATATATGAATTCCTGGATGAATGGATATTCAGATTGTTTCCAAAGTTTTACTATTTTAAATGTTTCTTTAAATAAGGTCACTCTAGGTTATCAATTGTTCTATCTGTATTGTCAAGTTGTCTCCAACATGGCTTTACCAATTCACAGCCTGGTGTGGCTCTAACCTGGTACTTTCCTTGTGGAGATAATTTGGCAGTGTGCATCAAATACTTCAAAAAAAAGGCGGAGTTGACATTTCTGGATCAAAATTTATAAGAGTTGACCATAATGGTCATTTGGCCATCATTATTTATAAAACTGAGAACCTGGATAACAGCTTCTAGATGTTTAATGATAGGTAATTAATTAAATAAATGGTGGTATCTTTTAGTTGATGATAATGTCATCATTTATATCCTAATTTTATTTAATTGATACATTTTATATGTTGTCAAAATGAATGATAGGAAATTTTAATTTTCTTGTGTTTTTTATTTTCTACTTTTGTTACTGAGGAAATATGTTGTTACCATTAAAAAAGGAAGAAAGAAGGGTTGGTGAATATTTTGAAACCTCATCCCAAATTAAGTGTCAGATCAGACCAAAAAAGTAGAACAGCAGTTCCCAAATTTGACAGTGCACAGAGGCATTAGAGAGCTTGTGGCAACCCCTCAAGGTTTTGATTTGGTCAGTTTGGAGATCAATGACACCCTGAAATGCATAAACCTCACATATTAAGAAATACTAATTTCGAAACTAATTTGATCTGATATGCCCACATTGATGAAACATAAGGAGTCTTGTAGTTTTCAATATTCTGCAGGCAAATGAGTCAGTGTCTGGGGAAAAGTTCTAGTGGTGCCTCTCCTGTGTCGGCCAAAGCTAAGGGCAGGAGCCTCTGTAACATCCTGATGGTGGGGTTGCAGGCAGAGCTCTGTTTTCTAGAAACCTGTCCCAGACTTTACTTTCTTCTCCTTGGCTTAATCTGCCTCAGACTTTGCTTTCTTTTCCTTGTTTGGCAGCCTGCCCTGTAGCAGACAAGGTAAAGCCTGCAGGTGGTAGCTCAGGTGTTCATCCTCAGTTCTCTCCCAGCTCTCTTTCTTCTCTAACACCTGGGTCACTTCCTCTGTTGAGCAGAGCTTCTCAAATTTGTGCATCGGAATCTTTGGGTGAGCTTTTTAAAACATATATTTATCCCCCTATCCTATATGTCTGACAAGGGGCCAGAAATCTGCATCTAAAATAAGCTCCCAAGTAATAGGGAAACTGCTGGTCCAGGGACCACACTGAAGTAGAGCAAATCAAACTCACCGTGGAGAGCTAGCCTGGGACACAAGGGGCTGAGTCGTAAAATGTTATTCACTGGAATTTAGAAATGCAGTAAGAACACTAAACTTAAAACTATATCCTCATTAGGAGGCTGGGCAGAGTTATTGTTAGATGTGGAAGCAGTAGCAGTAACCGCATTACTAGTAGTAGTGGAGATCCTTGGAAAGCAATAATAATAAAAGACCTAGTGATAATAGTAAAATTAATAATGAAATAAAATAAATAACTAGGGATTATTTTTCCTCCCATGTTTTGACAAAGCTCTTGAACATGAGATAATCTTTTGAATGTGAAAAAGTCTGTTTAAATGGATATGTTACATTTTCAGTGAAAGCAAGATCTTTAAAACATGCCAGACCTTATGATCCAGAAAAGCTGTTTCTTTTCCTCCTGCAGGGTATTATTTATCTTTGGCTAATAGCTTTAGCCCAGTCATTTTATAGCCTCACATGTTATCAAAAGTGTTTTTATTGCTCAATCTAACTACTCCCTTTCTCAACCTAGTACATTAATCGTGCCTTTAGAGGCCAGGTGTAAACCGAAGTCTATATAAAAGGGATAGACTTTTTTTTAAAGCTCGTTTGTGTTTTCCTCTTTGTGTTAAATTATGAATGTGATAATTGGTGGTTAATGAGATGTAAGTACTGTAGTCTCAGACACTTTGGGTTATTCATGTCTCTGCACCATTTTCATCTGGCCCTCATTTTCCAAACACCAGACCTGTAATTATGCCAAAAATCTATCCAAGCCAGAGAATATTTTGTTTTTTCTTATTATTACTTACGGAGCATGAAGTTGTGGAAAGTGTTGGACTTGCAAAGCTAATTTTAGTCCCCCAGTAAAAGTTCTGAGGGGCAACTCAATAAAGTAAGATTAAAGGTATATGAATCATGGACTTCAGAGTTTACAGAGACATTTAGAAAGCATCTGATCTAGCCCTTTGGCTTTAGTATCAACCCCATTTTGCTGGTGAATCAGCCATGGCTTACAACAATGAAATATATATAGACCTAGAATTCAACCTGGAGATCTGTCTGGTCCTACAGCTAGTAGCACTGTGCCTTGTTTGAAGGGGTTGGACACCTGTCTTTTGCCTTCCTGCAAGGTGTTTTTTTCATTGCATCATGCTATTGCCAATCTACCTTGAACTCTTTTTGAGTGTTTTTCATAAGCTTTTGCCATTTCACTTATGTTTGATTTGTGTGGTATTTTTCAATGACTGTGTTCTTGCAACAGATATTTTGATGTACTAAATTTGTACACATACTTGAGTTGGGAAAGGAGATGCATTTTGTTTTGCATAAAAAAAAAATCCAAGTCTCGTGTTTACATTTAAAATATCAGGCTTTGTTTCCACTAAAGTGGTAATCTTTCTAAAAATGTCCCTCACATTGAAGGACATCCAAAAGGCAGTAACTCATTAGAACCTTGGGTTCAGATTACAAATGTATTTTGCTAGCTCAGTGTTGAAGTTCAAATTATCTTGGAATTATTTTAAATATTTGTACAGGAACACAGATTAGTTTACTAATGTGTTGCCTATCTACTAATAACCACCTTGGCCTATGATCATTAACTCCTAGAGCTCAAACAAACTCTTGGCAAAGAAAATTTGCTTCAGTGTTTGAAGCCGTCATTTAATGTCTTCACCCTAGGACCTGGAAGTGTTGACTCAGAAAAGGAATTTGAAAACAGTTTTTATAATTGCATTCTATTCTTTGAGCAGAAAGGTTGAGAGAAAAAAGTTCTGGTGAGGTAATGTCCTCCCCTATCTTCTTCCCCTCCTTTTTTGGTAGTTAATATTTTCTGATTATTTGCATTCAACTGGAGATCAAGAATGTGGTATAAGGAAAAGAATGTCAGTGTGGAATCAGTCAGCACACCTGGGATATGGTTCTGGCTCTGTAGTCAATGCGTGACCTTAGACAAGTCATTTAATTTCTCTGGGTGTTGGTTTCTATAAAGGAGAAAATGACGTAGGTCATTCTTAAGCTGTTTTTCAGCCAGAAGAATCTATAAATATGTAAATTTTTCCAAGAGAAGCTAAACTAGCTAGAAGATTGTATGAGGGTTACACAGACCCGTGCCTTCCTTATTTGTTACCTTTTGACAGGGCCAGCTTCATGGGCTGCAACCTGCACAGTCACACAGGGCCGTAAGCTCAGAGGGGCTCTGTACTTGGTTTAATGCTGTGCTGTCACCATCTTACAGTTCTCATTATTCCTAAATAGGGCCCTGCATTTTCGTTTTGCTCTGGGCCAGATAAATCATATAGCTAGTGCTGCCTTTTGGTAATGAATTTTTTCTCAGTTCATCTGCTAGTTGAAAAGAAAAAAGGAATTATAACCTCAAATTGGTCACTTTTGTCACCATTGTGTCCTTCAGGTAGACTGAGGAAGACATAATATTGACACAATTATATATGTGGACTTTTGGGGTCATTTTCAATGACCTAAGTTTCTGATTGCCCACATTTTCCCTCTTCTATGCTTCTTTGCCCCACCTTAATCCATTTTTAAAAAAATGAGAGTTCATTACTGGTATTTACCCAGTATTTTCGGTCTGTCCCTTCAACATCATTCTGTCCATTGATACATAAGCAGTTATAGTATAAGACAGAAGATACTTTTGGCTTTGAATGACTGTTTTGTTGTAAATTTTTGTTTTCCTGCAGAGGCTACGATTACAATAGCTTGGCAACTAGAGAGAGTTCTTTGGTCTGATGCCACCAGTAGAGAGATTTCTCTTTCTGTGTTCTATGGGTTGTTTCCCTCACCAGCTGGTTTGTTCTGACCAGATAAGCTCCTCTTCCCTCTTTGAGAATAGAATAGTCACCCAGTACTGTGAGAGGGAAATTCGTATAAAGAGAGACTTGCTAAGGCTGGGCTCAGTGGCTCATGCCTATAATCCCAGCATTTTGAGAGGCCGAGGTGGGCGGATCACGAGGTCAGGAGTTCGAGACCAGCCTGATCAACATAGTGAAACCGCGTCTTTACTAAAAATACAAAAAAGTTAGCCAGCTGTGGTGGCAGGTGCCTGTAATCTCAACTACTTGAGAGGCTGAGGCAGGAGAATCGCTTGAACCTGGGAGGCAGAAGTTACAGATAGCACCACTGCACTGCAGCCTGGGAGACAGTGTGAGACTCTGTCTCAAAAAAAAAAAAAAAAAAAGACTTGCTAAAGGTGCTAAGATGGGCATTCATGCGGGGGCTGGCTTGATTGTGTTAATGCTGATAAAAATTACTCTGTGACTGCAAGGAACATATGGCTTCTTGGCTGACACAATATTATATGCTAAAGGATGAAAGAGCAAAAGACAGAAAAAACATTTTTAGGTATCTGCTGATGGTTGATGGGGTTTTCTGTTATGAGTCTGATTTCAGAAACTTGGAGCAAATCTCTACGCAGCTATATGGCCAAGCTATATGTGATGTGACATATCACATCAATGGCAATAATTTGTTTTGGTGGGCCCCTCTGGAATGTCTATTTCAAACTAATCTTCAAACTTTTTCTCTTGCAATCCCAGTGTTTGTAATCTTCCAAGATGCTGTCTTTTTGCCCTCAGTTCATAATGTTTTATTTCACTTGTTTAAAAATTGATCATAGCTGACTTTTAATTATATTAACAACATCTGAATGTTTTAAAATATTTTGTTTTTTTTTTTTTTTTTTTTTTTTGAGGCGGAGTCTAGCTCTGTGGCCCGGACTGGAGTGCAGTGGCCAGATCTCAGCTCACTGCAAGCTCCGCCTCCCGGGTTTACGCCATTCTCCTGTCTCAGCCTCCCGAGTAGCTGGGACTACAGGCGCCCGCCACCGCGCCCGGCTAGTTTTTTTGTATTTTAGTAGAGACGGGGTTTCACCGTGTTAGCCAGGATGGTCTCCATCTCCTGACCTCGTGATCCGCCCGTCTCGGCCTCCCAAAGTGCTGGGATTACAGGCTTGAGCCACCGCGCCCGGCCTATTTTGTCTTGTTATTTCACTAAACTGAATTTAAATGATAATCTCTTTGCTGAATGCTGCCCTGGGTCCTGACTTTTAGACTGGGGAACCTGTTGTTTTCATTTCTTAAGTCACATAAACTGGTATTTGAATTTCCAGTTGTGCTTAAGAATAGCAAAAAAGAACTGGTAAATTTTTAAAAAGAATGCAGTTAGTCATTCAACAACATTTTATATCCAGTGTTGATAGCCAGCAAAGCACTAGACACAGCTTCTACTTTCCTTGTATCCAATGCATTGCATTTTCCCAGCATTAAATTTATAGTTGTGAAACTTTGGGATTTTAAATGAAAAGAACCAAAGTGAAACGTCTCAAGTAATTAGATAAATGCTTTGGTTCTGTACATTTTATTTCAAAACACCTTTTTGAACACTGCTTTACAAAGATTCCAAAGAAAGAGCCATGGAAGCCTAAACACACAGGTTACCTGTGAAAATAGAGGAAATCAGAGGCCCAAGTTTAGAGTGCCCACCCAGTGGTGCATAGTTTCTTTCCAGGAAAGGAGGTGCAGTGTCTTCTCACAAGTGTTGGTCTCTACTATAGAGTGACCCCACAGGTGCCAGTTAGCATCACAGTGAAAACTGGCAAGAGTCAGAGGCAACACCTCACTTCAAAGATGTCATCTATCAAAACACTAGGCAGAAACACCCACAGAGTGAAGTGAATACTGTGGCATTTTACCCTTTGAAAGGAAACTCAGTGTTTTCACCCTTGGCCAAACATTGTAATCACCTGGGCAAAGAAAAAATTTCTGGGTCCTACCCACAGAGATTCTGATGTCATTGGTCTAGGGTATGACCCAGGCATTGGGATTTGAGAAGTACCCCAGATGATTTTAAGGGGCAGCCCTAGGTGAGAACTAAGGTCTATAGTGAGGTATATATATATATGCCTTGTGGAGACACAATTCACATACCATACTATTCACTCATTGAAAGTGTACATTCAATGGTTTTTAGTATATTCACAGAGTTGTGCCACCATCACCACAACCAATTTTACGTTTTCATCACCTCAAAAAGAAGTCCACTAGCAGTCAGTCCCCATTTCTCCCACTCTACCCCTAGGCAACTACTTATCTACTTTCTGTCTGTATAGAGTTGCCCATTCTGGATATTTCACATAAACGCAACCATACAATTCCACATTTTGTTTACCCATTCACCAGTTGGTGGATATTTGAGTTGGTCTACTTTTTGGCTATTATGAATAATGCTGCTATAAACATTCGTGTGCAAGTTTTTTTGTGGGCATATGTTTTCATTTCTTTTGGATATATATCTAGGAGTATAATTGCTGGATCATATGGTAGCTTTATGTTTAACTATTGGAGAAACTGCCAGACTGTCTTCCAAAGTGGTTGCGCCATTTACATTCCCTTCACCAGCATTAAGGGTTCCAATTTCTCTACATCCTTGCCAACACTTGTTTTTATCTCATTTTGATGATAGCCATTCTAGTGGGTGTGAAATGGTTTATCACTGTGGTTTTGATTTGCATGTCCTGCATTGCTAATGATGTTGAACATCTTTTTATGTGCGTTTGGCCCACTTGTTTATCATCTTTAGAGAAACGTCTATTTAGATCCTTTGCCTATGATCCAATTGGATTATTTGTTTTATCATTATTGAGTTATAATAGTCCTTCACATATTTTATATACAGGTTTCTTATAAGACATATGATTTGCAAATATAGTCTTCTCTTCTGTGGGTTGTCTTTTCACTTTCTTGAAGGCCTCCACTGAAGTACGCAAGTTTTAATTTTGAAGAAGTCAAATTTTATATTTCCTTTGTTGCTTGTGCTTTCGTTGTCATATCTAAAAAAGGCTTTGCATAACCCAAGGTCATGAAGTTTTTCTCCTATATTTTATTCTAGGAGTTTTATAGTTTTAGCCCTTATATTTAGGTTTATAATCCATTTGAGTTAATTTTTCCATATGATATGAGCAAGGGTTCCAGCTTCATTCTTCTGCATGTGAATATTCTAGAGTGAGTTTTTAAAATAGCCTCCTCACCAATGGTTAGTGAATATCTTACTGAAAGCCAGCTGTGTTACAAACTTCATGGGGCATGGCACATGAGGCATCTATGTCAAAAATAAATTTCCAGAGAGTTCCACCTTCTGCTTTCCGCCAGAGTGCCTATACACTGGTATAAAGTCTAAACACACGCTTGGAGCTACCAACAAACACATTTACATAGTCTCTGTTTAGTAAGCTGAGGTTTCTCTACTTGCAGAGGACACTTAGGAATTAAGTGAAGTGTGATATCAGGCATTAAAGGTTTTCAAAGGAATTGAGCTTCCTTTGTTGCACGAATCCACACAAATACATTTAAACTGCAGCGTGTGACCTGTGAGTCAGGAAGTGCCTTGCTGAATGCGGTGGCGCTATTTGATGATGTTTCATTGCTTTATGCTCTTGCCTGTTTGAGTGAGGAAAGACCCTTCCTGAAAATTTTGAGTCAGAAGTTACTTCTGGGAAGGTTATGACATTTTCTTTTCTGAAACTGCTTAAAAGCAGATGAACCATCCCTCCAAAAGGTCCAAAGCAGAGATATCTGATCCATACCCAATGTTCTGTACTGCTGTAGGGAAGTGGCAAGTAGGATTAGAAACAGTTCCCCAGGAAGTAGGGAAACCCTCATCAGCCAGGCCACCAGACGGAGAGCCCAAGTCAAGGAATAAGTCAAGTTCTTTCCTCTCTTTAGCTCTAAAAGTACTGACTGTAACGCAGGTAGATTTGTCTTTCACAAATGGCCTCTGTACTTCTCTAATGTCCTTCTGCACTCCTGGCTTAAGAGGGGCACTGCACAGCCTGGATTATTTTCAGTTAATTATTTAACTTCTTTGAGCCTTATTTTCCCTTTCTATGCTATAGAAATATAAAAATATCTTTTGAAGTTCATTGTGGGATTAACTGAGAAAACAACTGTAAAATTCCTGGGCCAAGTTGGGGGCTCAATATGTTTTATTCCTCTCTCCTTTTCACTACCAAAGATATGGTAGACCCCCAGTTTCAAGCCTCATTTTTTTAGTCTTGAATTCAAAGATTTTAAAAGACCATTAGCAAAAATGGACATTGGATTTACCACTGGACACATCAGATCCATCTCCTACATTATTGTGTTCCTTATGTGGTTGTAAAGTCTTCATTCTTTGGCAGAGGATAGGACCTCACCTTTTGGGGTCTTCCCACCACCCTAAGCAAAACATTGCTACTGTCCATGACTTTGCTGATATGTCAGCATTTCAGTGAAGTACCCAACTGTTTAAAACAGCACGTATTTATTTTCTTTACTCTGAATATGCAAGGATGAAATGTAGCTTCCTGTTTTTGGAAATGCTTTCTTGGTGTATGTCATTTGGTTAGGTTAAGCAATGGAATGTATTGTGACCTTGATCTGTGCACTGACCTCGCCCAGGTACCCCTAGAGCTTGTTTATGCAGATATTTATGGGCCAAGAAGCTGAACCTAAGCCCAAACTCCCCTCAGCTACTTTTTTGTGAAAGGTTAATTGTTCAGCAGGAGTATTTATGTGACTGGAAAAAGCCTTTGAGCAAGACAAGTGTGTAAAACTCTATTCAGAAGAAGTTACTGTAAGGAGTGGTGGGATCCGGCATGGTTCTTTGAGTGATAGTGGGTATTCAATCGTCTTAAGGACTTCCATTGCCATGATATAAAAATAACTGATCTTCTCTTTCATGGGCCTCCCTGAAATGTTCCGCAGATTATGATATAAAATAACAAGCAGGGCAGGGAAGGACTTCCTTCCAAGGACAATGTATAGATTTAATTAGTGACATCTGTATTATTTGTATTCCTATGGAACTAAGTCCAATTGTTTCTACAAAAAAGCCTAGAAGTCTGCTTGATGATGTGTCAAAAACTGGGAACAACAAATTTGAAAACCACAAACAAGTAAGCATGAAAAAGGGACATTAATTCAATAGCATTTATTTTATTAGGCCACATTATTATATATGTCCTTTTAAAAAAAGCTTTCTGGGTATAGAGATAATAAAAAGTAGAATAAAGTTCTTATTCCCCATATCAAAAGAGGAGAATAGAGGTACATATAAATTCCAAGCAGTATATGTTCTGAATCTATGAAAATTCTTTCCGGAATTTGGCCTGGTATATATAAATCTGAACATATAAGTACAAATGTTACTCATATACCTATAACTATGTAAAGACTAAAATACTTGCTTTTGAAATGCAGTCAGTTATAACTTAAGACATTTAAATACACTCTCCATTTCTGCTGAGGTCAGCATATCCCCTCGAGAAATAAGGGACTTGGCTTTATAATGGGAGAAAAGAATCCATGAAGAGTAATTTGAGGATGACTTACAGTTGACTATAACTTAAAGTTTTTTAGGTGAAGTCCATAGTTTTACTTAAGTTGGTTAAGGGGTGCAAAAATACAGTTATATAGAAGGAATAAGTTCTAGTGTTTGATAGAATAGTAGGGAAATTATAGTTAACAGTAACTTACTGTGTATTTTTAAATACATAGAAGAGAAGAATTGTAATGTACCCAACACAAAGAAAAGATAAACCTTTGAGGTGATGGATATCTCAATTACCCCAACTTGATTATTACACATTGTCTAACATGTATCAAAATATCACATATACCCCAAAAATATGTATCAATATCAATAGAAAAATAAAGAATTCTCGATAAAACCTAGAATTTAGCCAAACCCTCAGTAAATTAAACCATAATAAAATGTTAAATATTTTCTCCAGACTTGGAAGTAATATAATGGTGGTTTCCAGTTTAAACAAAACCTTATGTGTAGTTGTAAGATTCAAATGAAAAGATGCACATAAAAGTGCTTTGGAAATGGCAAAATTCTCAGCAGGGTCACCACCACGAGGGCAGTAGAGTGCAACAGAAAGGAGTGTTGCTTTGGAGCCAGACTGTGAGCATGTCAATTTCAGCATGGCTGCCCTGTGCGAATTATGCAGCCTCTGTGTGTGTGCCAGGATCCACATCTCTAAGATGGGGACCATAATAATTCCCATTACCGCTATGAAGAGTATATCAGTTACCACATATAGAATTCTCAGGACAGTTTCTGGCACGTGGAAAGTGCTCAAGCAATCATGGTGATGATTATGACGATGATGGTGGAGTTGTATTTGGGGGAAAAGGAGAGGACAGAGGAAATATTTGATTTTGAAAATGAGGGATGGACCAGCTGACCCAATCAGCTTAAAGAAGAGTAAACAGAATAACAGAAATTAATTAGGTTTGGAATTAAAATGGAAATGAATGCCCTGTTCATACATATATTCTAAATTGAGATAAGTGTCTTTCTTGGTACTGGCAGAAATATCATTAGCAACATTTACCATCGTTTAAAAATAAAATATTTTGAGCAACCATCACACATATACTATGGAGCCATGAAGATTCTAGTTTAAAAACTAAGTTTAACAAGGAATAACTGTCTCCAGATTTAATAGCAAGTATCATAAGATAATGAGATGATGTGGGAGAGTAAACATTTTCATTGCCACAAATGTGGGATAACAGCGTGATTGAAGACTGGTAGATAAAACAGGCTGACTCTAAGGAGAAAGATACATCTCTCCACAAGACCTTTTCAGAAGCTGAACTATAATTATTCCTTTATGCTTTTGACTATATTTTGCCACCCATATTCTAAAACAATGGCTAAATATTCCATACCGAGAAACCAGAACCACCTGGGTCTTACCTTCTTGTGGCCATGATGCACATCCCTGAGCAGCCATATTGCTCTCCAAAGAAGTTTCCTAAGACCAACCCGCTTCCCCCGCTAACCTGTCCCACGGGCGCCACTGCTCCTTCTGCCAGACTGGACAGTGCACCTGCACTCCGCCTGTAACGCAGGCTGGGAGAAATGGACCCTGAAAAGATTCAGCTTTGCTTTTTCACCAGCTGAGGGAAATTGTCTGCAGGGCTGCCTCAGATCTGCCAAAATCCTCCCAGCAATACCTGGCAAAAGCCCAAGATGTGAGTTCTTCATACTAAAAATGGAGAATTGGGGCCAATATTCTAACTATGAGTTTTTAATTCCAAGAATTTAAAATAATATATATACACACTTTTTTTCAAAGTAAAGATTGAGAAGCAGCTGGGCATCAGGCTGAGAGGCTGGTGAAAAAGGGAACAGCTGTGCTGGTCTTAGGTCTGAGCTGACTGCAATAACTCTTGGTTTCTTTCAACCCTGGACCTAAGGATTCAAGGCCATAAAGGAAAGCTACCAAGTGTTGACTTATCTGGTTTCTTGTGAGACATACAGAGTAGAGTTGGTTGTTAAGCCATCTTTAAATGGGAAGTGTTACAGAAATGCTTATAATAATAAAACGCTAATTATAGCATTTCCCCCAAGTTGTGGGATTACTATAATGGGAATGATGGCACATGCAAGACCTAACACATTTATCAAAGAGCTGGCAGGATGTCTACAAAAGTAAATATTATATATGGTGATGTGTCATATGCTGATCAACAGAATAAGTCTTGCTGGACAGCTGCTTTAGTTTAAGATAAGCAAAGCAAGCATGGGAGTGTTTGAAAACCATTTATGCTCAGGTGGATATACCTAAAGTGTGTTTCAGCTGGAGACTGGGGATTGGAGAGGGCTCATGCCTCTTCATATCTTCACAGTACCTTATAATTATAAAGTGCCTAGCATTCTGCCTCGCACCTAGTAGCTGATCAATGAATCATTGCCTCATCCCCCCTTCCTCTAGCATGTTGTCATCAGTGGGAGATGGCTTATGGGTAAGGGTATGAGGAGCTTTGAGTACCAAGAGCACATGATCTAAAGCAGTGGGTTTGTTATACAAATATAGCCTTGAGACATCTCTGGTTCCTCCTTCCTAGCAGATTGTCACCTCTGTCACACCTACGAAGAAATTTTTATACTGTCATTGGTTACCTTTTATTCAGTGAGTGCTCCACAAATACCTGTTGATTCAACTGCATCTATTATGGACATTTATGGGACTTCAAGGCTGTGATTGCCTTTAGTGACTGCCACTGAACAGATTCCTACTTGTTGAGTATTGCTTATTGTTGAAGCTATTTTTATAAGCACTGCCAAAAGCCTTTAATCCTCTGTCAGTTGAGTGTATCTTTGGGGTTGTTTTTGTTGTTACAGCTAACCTTTTGGCAGAGAATGGGGCAGACAAGAAAAAAGGGGCGGGGGGGAATTGAGATAGGAAGCAGTTTGTAGAAAGATCCTTGGAAAAACCCTTTCCCCCAAATTACATTTTGCATTCCATTAGAGAACAACGGATTAAAACAAAGCACAAATCTCGCTGAGAACCTGAAAGGCAAGTTTCAGCATGAGTGAATTTTAACAGCCTCGAAGGAGGGGTTAAAATGAAATTCTGACAACCTTAACTACATTTCTTTCTTAAAGCGTTGCTATAATAATAAAAGGTGAAATGTCAGCAGTCACATATTATTCTGTCTAACAATACTTTATAATTTTTACTCTGTGGGAGCACTTGCCCTTTTATAGTCTCAACTCTTGCATTTTGACTGAATGCCCAAGGACAGCAATTACTTAAGCCATTTACCTACACACGGGCAGCACAGCCTAGACCTGCTCTGCATTGCTAAGTTCTCCAGGGATTTGCTCTTGGGGACTTCAGTCAGTAAAAGAATTCTATGATATGGGCTACTTACTACCCCTGGGGTTTCAACCACTCCAAAATTCTGTGTTCATCCCTATGCCTTGAAAACACACTGCTGGCTATGCTTTCTGCGAAGGAGAGATCAGCTTCTTTCTGTGTGTCGGGAAAACATCTTCAAACATCCAAGTAGTCACACAGTCTCCTTCAGAATATTGCAGAAAAATAGATACTACTCAGTTATCACAAAGTAGAGATGGGAGTTTTCTATTAAAATTTTATTCACTTAGCAAGCATACTTAGAACAGCTGCTATGTCCACCAACCCAGAGCATCCACTACGGGAGAGCTACCAAGATTACTACTACACAGAACCAGCCCACAGAGAGTCCATTTTGTGGGAAAAGTCAGATGAGAGATGTAAATTATTGAGGGAAGCAGTAGGCTGATCAAGGAAGTAGTCTGCCTTGAGGTTAGGGATGGGAATCCTGGCATCAGTCATGACCCATCAGCTCAAATACCCTCAGGGTTGGGCAGATAAGGAAATAAATGAAGGGTGCCGGTAGGGACTGTCACACAGTGGAGCCAGTGACAGCCATGGAGATGGAACACTATCCCTCAACTCCAGCTGTCAGTGCCATGAGCAAATACCAGCCCATTCTTGCCAGAGCTTTGGCTTTTAAAAAAATTATTTTTTAATGTTGGCAACTAGTTCACAGTGTTTTACCCCTATGAAGTCCACATAAAACAGTTCTAGGGACCAAACTTTGGGTTATGATGTGTGCTGTCTTTAAATTCCATTCTATATGCTTTATCTCTGGCTGTTACAGGTTAGGCACACTGGAAAGCAGATTCTGAGACAGTGTAGTCAGCAGGAGGTTACTCAGATCGCTGTCTGTGAAGGAAAGGGAAGGAAGCAGGTGTGGAGTGTGGATACAGGGAGAAGTTGGACTGTGATGGAGTCTCAGTAGATGTCTCTGCCAACATTTAAGGAGTAGTGAAACTTGGGTAGCCCCTCAGAGTTGTTCCAAGTTGGGTGACAGGGCTGGGCCTTTATACCTTGGCATGAACCAATCACTGGATGTGGGTTGCTTGGGAAGGGATATGACTTTGGGTAAGGAGGCTCTCTTCAGCCAAAGGAATGTGCATCAGAGTCAGCCACACTCTCAGTAGCTGGGAGATCAGTCGTATCTTACTGAAGGGGATCTGGGTGGTGCATGACAATACCCTTCATAGGTGTAGGTAGGTTTTTCTATATGGACTGTGTTGCCCCTGAACACAAGGATGAGGTTGCAATAAACAATGAACTGACCTGACAATCATGCCCTAGAGAAGAGAGATGATCTCACATTAATTGTTTCTCCTGGTCCCATCCTGTCTCTGAGCCTGTCTCTTTCCCTACTTTTGCTGGCCTGTAAGTCTCCCACAGAAGCTAGTGGAACAGGATTCCTAAACCCGCTGAGGAATTCCTAACCCCTTGACCCGACCTCAGAGCTATATTGGTGTGGCCTACAATCCATATTTGGAGCATTTCTAAGGATACAGTTTCAACCTAAGCAGACAGAGTTGTAATGGAATGTAATGATGCACTCATTTTTGCAACATGTGCTTTTTGATAGCCTACTGCATGCCAGGCACGGAGCTACTCATTTTGAACAAAAGATGTTTCCTGCATGCAAAAAGTTTGGTATTTAGTTGGTAATGCAGATGAATAAGCAGACAATTTCAGGGTAGTAGGTGTTCTCATAGGGGTGATCAGAAGTGTTGTTTTGGGAGGTTACTTTGATTAAAAATCTGTAGTTAGAAACAATTATAATACTCTTGTGAACAACAATTCAGCAAAGCAGTGCCAACCGGGCTGGAGAGGGTCAGGTTATACTGTGTTAAGGGAGTAGACTCTGCAAGGTTTAGTGAATATTAGTGTACATAAATGGGGAAGTGAGGACTTTAACCTACCGTCCAGGTTGCTGGCCTAAATGATTGTAGATTTGGAAGACATGAATGAATGATGGCATAACTGAGGGGGAAAAAATGCAAAGCACTGGGTAGACAACCATCACTACCGATGATTAAGATGTGGTTGTGTGCTAAGAACTGTTTATGAAATATATTCCTTCCTGTGAAGTAAGGCAGTCATAAATAACTATCATATGTGTCACATTTTGACAATTATTATATGTAGAGCCATGGAGAGCATGCTGGAGAGGGGATAAGAGAAGAAAGGTATTAATTCCAATTTATGTGGCAGGAAAATCTTGAGGTGGATAATAATGATGATGACATTAAGTTCCATAACAATAATAGCTAATATGAATACCTAATAAATACAAAGGACTGTGTTAAGTGCTTTCTCTGCTTTAACTCATTTAGTTCTCTCCACAACCCTGTAATATAGAGGCTGTTATCATCGTCTTTGTATAGATATGAAGAAGCTGAGGCTTTCTCTTCAGGGTTAGGCACCTTGCTTAAGATTTGATGACAAGAAAGTGGCAGCCCTTGGATTTGAACCAGGTTGCCTGAAGCCAAAATCTGGTATCTTATCATAAAATTATACTGTTTCTCACTTGAAATTGATATTGAAATATGCATGAGAGAGGAGAGCATTCAAACTGAAGGGAAATGTTTTTGCAAAGATATGATGATGTTTTGAGTTTGAGAGGAAATATGGGAGATATGACCAAAACATAAGGTAGAGAGGTGAGAGCATGGTATGAAGGTTAACTTTTAAAGTTAGATTGTCGTTTCCTTGTAGATGGTCTTAAATACCAAGCTAAGGGGTTGGGGTTTTTATTCCTTGTGAAATGGGGAGCCATAGAAGGTTGTAAGCAAACAAGTGGTAATATCTGTATTTTGAAACAGTGACTCTGGTTGTGAAAAGTAGACAGGTGAATAGAGAGACTAGAGGTGGTTAGGCAGAGAGGAGCAGGCCCCTAAATATTGGGGAGGCACTTTGCAAGCAGGGTAAGAACAGGGCAAGTAGAAAGAAATAGAAGACAATTTAGTTGTTGCCTGAGCTCAGGTTTTTGTATGTGATATTGAGAATGCAGGATGAAGGTAAAGATGGTGTGTAGAGAGAGCAGGAGCTCAGATTCAGACTGTGGAAATGGAGACTTGGGCCTCAGGAGGCTCTGTCTGTAAGAGACCCTGGAACCTCCTCCTTGGGAGTTTAGGGGGATGCTGGATTTGGCTGGATTCAAGTTGAGCTTATTGAAGAAACCCTATGTAGGCTGACAAGTATGAAAGTACACATTTAAATAGGGGATAAAAGAAGGTATTTTTTTAAAAGTCATATTGTACATCCTGTCATTTCACATGAAGTAACCTGCCACTGTGGCTATGGTCTGTGAAATGAAGTATGTGAACTTTCAGTTTAGGGTAGGAGTTGATATTTAGGACTGGGCAAAATGTTCCAGGAAAAGGGCAGGATTCATGCATGATGATTTATCTGGAAATTTTCTAGAAGTTCTGTAGGCCAGTTCCTTTTGAGAACACAGACTTGCCTTCCCACTGATGGTAATGAACTCAGGTAGTTCCAATTGTCTCAGTCATTTGTTGGCTTCTGGATTTATGCTTTTTTTGGTTAAACCATCATCTCATATTATTTAGTTCTTAGTTGCTAAAGTGTGCATTATTACCTATATTCTAATGATAATGTAATTATAGGATCCATGTTTACAATATGTAGTCCACACTCTCAAGGATTTAAAGGCAGATTATGCTGGGTGGAAAAGGAGGGAGCAATTCCCCAACAGATAGTGTGACAACACATCCAGCTGCTCCTTGCTTCTTCAGCATGCACAAATGCCCCGTGTGTGTGTGTGTGTGTGTGTGTGTGTGCGTGTGAGAGAGAGAGAGAGAATTGTAGTGTAGTTGATTTTCTCTGGCAATGCTTTAATAATTTTGGTTCTCCTTTAAATATTAGTGGAGGTTGGAAAGAAATTTCTGTTATAAAAATTTTCAAAGTAGTTTATTCTCCCAAGTAGCAGGCTGATGGCCAATTGTCTGTATCTGATCGTTAATAAAAATTGAGCATTTCAAATGACATTCTCATTCTCCTGCTGCTATTAATGGGGCCCCATCTTTAGGACATCTGTAAAACATTATTTGTAATGGAATTCTTATTATATCATAACATTTTATTAGACCTTAGAAATGACAATCAGATTGCATTGTTTTCTTATTAAAATACTTTCTTCAATGCAGAGTTCCCTACTCTTCTTTCTCAGAAAACCATTATATTTTTACTTAAATTTTGTTTTAATTGAAGTATTATATTCATGCAGTGCACAAGTCATCAATGTGTGGCTCAATGACTTTTCCCATGGGTGTGTACCTGTGGAGCCATAAGCCAGATAAAATTTACAATACTTCCAAAACCCAGGAGGCTACCTTCTTTATGCCTCTTCACAGTCAATATATCTTTCCAAAGATAACTCCTATTCTGACTGCTATGACATAGGTCAAGGGTGCATGGATTTTTTTTTTTTTTTTTTTTTTTTTGAGACGGAGTCCTGCTCTATCGCCCAGGCTGGAGTGCAGTGGCCAGATCTCAGCTCACTGCAAGCTCCGCCTCCCAGGTTTACACCATTCTCCTGCCTCAGCCTCCCGAGTAGCTGGGACTACAGGCGCCCGCCACCTCACCCGGCTAGTTTTTTGTATTTTTTAGTAGAGACGGGGTTTCACGGTATTAGCCAGGATGGTCTACGATCTCCTGACCTCGTGATCCACCTGTCTCGGCCTCCCAAAGTGCTGGGATTACAGGCTTGAGCCACCGCGCCCGGATGGGTGCATGGATTTTAAGTACAATGTTTGCATATCAATAAATTCTGAAATGTATTTATTGGAGTGTGCTAGAGTACTGGGAAGTAATCCTGACTTTTTGCAGAGGTCACTTGTATAAGAAGAACTCTTCCTATTCAAGTGACTAATCCTTGGACTTTTGCAATCAGAAGTGGCACATTCTAATTAAACTAATGGTGAATTATACTAAGGGTGGAAATTATGCTGAGGGTGAATGATTTTGGATTTCTGTGCTCTAAAGGTGGTCATAGATTTCCACAGAATCAAATCCATACTACGTTTTCTCCTCCTTTCACCATTGCTCCACCCCCAAGTGTTCTGCTAGATGTTATCTGAATAAGATTTCTTTGCTGTGAATGATTTCTCATAATACTTCATGGCTCATCTTCATCTCCAGACGTTCTTAAAGTCGTAACAGTATCCTACACCTAAGAATGCAGAACTTGATAAATGGTTAGATAAGATCATCTCCCTTCTATAACAATTTAGAAAACCTGAAAACACACTAAAAGGCCTAGTTTTCCTTTTAATGTACAGGGCTCATTCTACAGAGGTATTCTATGGTTGTATTCTAAATCCAGACTTGCCCTGTTTAGAAACCAAAATTAGAAGTCTGAGGCCCATTTCTTCAACCAAATCTGATGAGTAAAAGGATATACAGTAGTCATGTGTAAAGGTGGAAAGACCTGGCATGGCCCCTATTGTTGCTGTGTTAATTCTCCAAACTAAAAAGGTGACCAAAAGATACTAGCCCGTAGGTTAAGTAGAAATTGAGACTAAGAAAGATCCCTTAAGTTACTAATTTGAAGAATTCTTTCCTAACTGTTGAGAATTTACCATCTTGTATTGTTGGTAGGAGCTAGTAGTTGCATCAAGAAAAGGTGTTTTAAGGCAAATTAGGTTGGAGTTTCCTTTGTTCATTAATCAAAATCAAGAGAATCTGTTTCCTACACACTGTTCCTTTCTGTGAAAAGACTATGACAACATGACTAAATTTCCTCGGGGAATTTTCTAACACCTTTAATGAGAAAAAAGATGTCTTCACATGAGTATACAAACATGCAGAAGAATGCTTATTAGAAGATCTATTTATACTTCAAATGGAACTGAATTGAGTTGGCAAGAAAAGAGAATTGTGTTAGTATGCAGGTCCCTCAGAGACATGATTATAGTCCTAGTGACAGGATATGAAGATACTACTAATTACCTTTGTAGACTGAAGACATTTTTAAGATACACTTGATTTCGTGTCATCAACAAGAAAGTAGTAGTTTTGTTATATGAATTATTTTTTAATTTTTCAGTGTACCTACTATTAATAAATGTGCAAACAAATACATGTATTTAAAATAAAGAGCAAGTCTCTACCCACCCCCATTTCTTCCCTCAGTCCCAATCCCTAGGTATTAATAATGGCTAATGTTTTCTTCCAGATATTTTTAATACAGCTAAAGAAAGGATGGGTATATGGATGGATGAATGGATGAGGGATGGACAAACAGGTAAATAGGTAGATAAATGGGGAAAGAGATATTGAAATGTTTGTTTGTTGGTTTGTTTGTCTGTTTGTCTTCTAAGCTGGGTACTTTGTTGAAGATTCAATGTTAAGCAAACACCCATGTTACCAACTTTCCTAGAGCTTACAGTCTGGCAAAAGGAAATAGATATTAATCGCAAACAAGTAAATGTATAATTATAAATTAAATACAACATAAAAGAGTACGTGAGTTTCTCTGAGGAAGGGATGTTTGTGCTGAAATCTGAAGGAAGACTGGAAGACTGAGTTAGACTAGAGGGGAATGTTCTAGATAGAGGCAAGAAAGTATGCAGAAGACCCTGTGCCTGCAGGACCATAGCTCATTCAAGGAACTGAGGGTGCCTGGAATGGCTAGAGTGTAGACTGGGTAGAAGGGGATAAGTACTGTGTTGGAATTCAGTTGGAAGGCTGTTGCAGAAGTGAAAGGGGAAAAATGAAGGCAGTTTGGACTAGCGTGAAAGTAGCTTGGACTAGCATGTGGTTGGAGAAAAATGAGTGCACTTCAGTCTTTTGGAAAATGAAGTGCACATGATTTAGTAATGATTGGAAAGAGATGATAAGGATATAGATGGCTTCTCTCTGTTTTTCTGTTTCTTAATATATGTGGAATTTTCTACACTTTTTCTGACTTTGCATCTTTCCTCTTAATAGTATATTTTGAAGATTTCCTCTCCATTTCAATAATGCCTTTTTAATGAGCTCCTTGCATTTCATGGTACAAATGTGCTATAACCCTTTTAACCAAATTTGAGATTGCTTGGTTTCTTGTTCCATCAATAACTTTAACATAGTTGTTAATGTTTACCAGTCTTGTTCATAACCTTTATCTATTCATTTAATGATATTTTCATTATTTATAAAATATTTATTTATTAAGGATATTAATCCTTTGACTAGCAAAAGAAGCAAAAATATACAGTCACCTACACAGATGCATTAGATACCAAAAAGGCATTTGACAAAATTTACCAACCTAATTTTTTTTTTTTTCCTAATGATGCTTTGTATTTCGAATTTATCAGTTCTCCAGAAGTGGTGTTTTGGTCTTAATTTTGTATCTGAAGGTCCAAACTCACTCTTTTCTATTCATTCTATTATCTCTTTGTCTCATCTTTGGCTTTATTCTTTCATCAAACTCATTCTTTGTAATGTCTTTTATGATTCAAAGTGGATATTTTTCTGTTTCTCCAGTGTTATTTTCTAGAAGGTATTTTTTTCATCAGTGTTTGCTTGATACTTTTCTCCTTTCCTTGCATTCTTTCCTCTTTCCTCTATGCTTTGAAAAATATTTGCATAGTTGCTGTCATTTATTTTTTTCTTTCTCATATTTAATGCGGAAAGTGTTAGCTAGACCATCTATTTTTCTAAAGATTGTATCTGTAAATCATATTTGAGTTGTACTGCTTCTTCCCCGAGACCTTTTTGTTTTCTTTGAGAAATGAACTTCATTGGTTGGGTAGCACTACGATTTTTTCTTTTGCTTGAGAGTAGGGAAGAGGACTCAACTGAGATTATGGCTAGTTATAGTTGGTTACTTTGGGCTCTATTCTTTGTTCTGCAATTTTATTTAACATTTTATACTGGGATCTATTTTTTTTTAAAGACAAGGTCATATTTCAGTCTTACAAGTGGGAACCCTTGGATTCAAATTATTCTATAAGTTGGAGAGAGTTTTGAAACATTTGCTTTTGATAAAGACAGTTAGTCCTATGTACTTACTTTTTCTGCTATAGCTTCACCTTCCAAGGAGTCATTCTCACCTTAGGTGGGTCACTGTGGTAGTAGTGAGCCAGGACTTCTGCTCTAAAAAGCTTATTCTCTAACTGCCTACTGACCCCTCAGAGTCCTGCCCTCTGGATTGTAGGGCAGTTGGAAGTTTGTCCCCAAATTTGTTCAACTCTCTAGAAGTGCTTTTCTCTCCTGGAACTGCTTTGGAGCTAGAAGTTAGTGTTGGTCTTTGGGTCTTTGTATTGTCATATCTCCCTTTCCTTGGCCACAATTTTTCAAATATGGTTTTTACCAGAGAGTGTATCTCTTCCTTTGTTTGAATGTCGTTGGCATATTTTGTCTAATGTTTGACATTTTTATTCATTTTACTAAATTTAGAAATGGTAATTTTTTTTTTTTTTTTTTGAGACAGAGTCTCACACTGTCACCAGGCTGGAATGCAGTGACATGATCTCAGCCCACTGCAACCTCTGCCTCCTGGGTTCAAGCGATTCTCCTGCCTCAGCCTCCAGAGTAGCTGGGACTACAGGCGTGTATCACCACACCCAGCTAATTTTTGTATTTTTAGTAGAAACAGGGTTTCACCATATTGTCCAGGATGGTCTCGATCTCTCAACCTCGTGACCCACCTGCCTCGCTTTCCAAAGTGTTGGGATTACAGGCGTGAGCCACCGCACCCAGCCAGAAAAGGGAATTTTGACCGTGTAAACTTGGCAATATCTTTTAGCCTTTTGGATTCAGTTTTCTTATCTGCAAAACTGGAAGAAGTAATTGCTACCTTCTGTTTTTCAGGATCAAGTCAGATAATGTATTAGAAAGTGCTTTGTGTACTGTACAGTTCTTTCTAGGTATAAGTTATTCTTACTATTGTTTGTCTAGATGAGATACACAGAGACCAAAGTAAAGAATAGAATGATATATTCTGAGAACTAAAATGGTAGAATATATGTTCATAGGACAGTATGGTTACGCATTTAGGGCTGTTGTGAAAAGTGAATGGACTTGAAAGGGATAGGAATTCTCTGGTGGAGAGGAGGGGGAGGGGTACAATCAAAGAAGTAGTGGATGGAGTATACCTGGTATGTTTAAAGAACACTGAATATCACAATTAATTGAAATGGCAGGGTCATGGAAAAGAGTCACAGAAGAAAAACTGAGAGGGTTAAGGAGGCACCAAATTATAAAGGCCTGACTGAGAAATCTGGAAGTTATTCTGAATGCAGTATAAAGCCTGGATTTGATTTTAACAAAAATCTTAGCAGGAAGCTTACACTTTATGATTAAGGATGTGGCAGTGGTATGCAGGAAAAATGAAGACGGGGAGAAAGAGGATGATGGGGTTGCATAAGTGGGTAAACATACATCTAGTGTGCCAGGACAATCAAGTTTAAACCTGTTGTTCCAGAACAATTATTAATAGTGGCCTATTTCCTTCTTAATGCTGCTCCTAGTAAAATGATGGCAATATTTATAAGAACATCATAAGAACATTGACCAGGGCCAAGGCAATGGGCATATAAAGGAAGAAACCATGCCAGAATATCAAAAAAGAAGACTGTATAAAGTTACTACACGAGGAGAGGAGGGAGGAATGAGGAAGGGAGAGTAAGAGGTGGGTCCAAATTTTTCTGCCAGATAAATTGCAATAGTGGTGGTAACAATCATTTTTGAAAGGGGATAAGGGCGGACCCGGAAGTAACAGGGTTTAAAGAGAACAAGAATTAGTTTGCTGGGAACTGCTGAGTTGTAGTAGCGAGGATCTAAGTTGATTTGTCACTTGTAGAGTTGTAGATGAAGCTTAGGAGTCACGCATCACTTTTATAAAACATTCATTGACTATGCTCAGCTCTATGAGGCTGAGTAGGGACCTCACGTCTACTTGCTGAGTCACCTTTCTGAATTATAGAGACTTGTTACACAATCCTCATGCTGAATAGGGACTTCCCTTACAGTCCCTTCCACTCCTAGAAGGGGGAAAGTGGCTCAGACAACGTGAGTAATAAAGAAACACCCAGACACATTCTATTATAGCCAAAAACTTTTCTACTTTGAGCAGACTCAGGAGTTTCTCTTGGCTTGAGACATAGGTCCTTTTCCATGTCAGACAATATTCTTCTCAAGATTTTGTACCCTTGATTCTCCCTTCTGGAGCTCAACAGCTAACAAATAGCAGTTGACCTTTCCTATCTCTCAGTCTGTGGCTTCCTGTGACCTAATTGGAAACCTTTGCTTGATATGTTGTGAGAAATATAAATTACAAATTACTACATATAGTTATAACATTTAGGGTACAGTTATACAAACTGGTGCTTATATGAATGTAGAAATGAGTGCATAAATGCATCTATGAATATGTATATGTATATACAATTTATATATTTACATATATGCATTGAAGGCAATTTAGTGCTTAAATGCACAGGCTTTGAAATTAGGCAGGGCTGTGTGACTCTCATCTATAAAGTAGAATAATATGAATAACTACCTCATTGAGTTGCTATAAGGGTTAAATGAGATGATGATTATAAAATGCTTTCAAATGGTGCTGACATTTTTTTAAAAACTGGAAAAGTATACACCTAATTGTGAAGACACAGTTAATGTTTGAGTTGCTGGATTTTGGAAAATTTTGTTTTCTTTTTGCTTATATTTCTAGATTTTTTTCCTAATATTCTTTATCAAAAGACACATGAGAATAAAATTGATACAGTAAAATTTTTATTAATACAGTTAGTTGCCTAGAATAATATTTATGAATAGAAGAGAATTCATACATGTTTATTAATGAGCTTTTTAGTTGGAAACTCTCAGTTCATATATTTCCTGTCTGTGGCACCTCCCATGTGTCTCCCTGAAGCCCTTTCTCAACTGCTGTCCTTCTAAAGAGGAAAGGCTCAATGGCCTATATACAGCCAACCTTGAGCACCGTCATGGCAGGAAACAGATAACCAGTGTTTGTATAGGTCACTAGGATTTATCTTTATTCATATCTCACTTCTAAGAACTAGCCTTTCCATGATCACCATGATCACAAGGCTAAGAGATAGGTAACATAGTCTCTTTGCAAAACAGTAGGAATTTCCCAGTGAGCCTGTTTTCATTAAAACAAATCAGTAAATCCCATAGATTTAAAGCAAGTGCTTGTTCACTATTAGTCTTTCTGGTGATCCTAACAAATGCAGAGATGATGAGCAAATATAATTTTACTACATTTATCCAAATACTTGCACAATCTTTTCTTATTTTTATTTGTAATATCAGTCTTAAATAATCATGAGTAATTTTACATATTAGAAAGTGGGAACTGGAAAAATGTGATTTTTTTCCAAAATCTTTAAGAGACAGCTGCTGAGAGAAAACAATAATGCCCCTGCCTGTTTCAGTTTCTGCCTCACTCACAATGAGTTTCTCGGGAGCCCAAATTACTGGATGATAGAATTGATCTAATTCAACCTTGCAAACAAAAGGAGAAGAATTGATCAAAGAATCATCAAATTGGGTCATTGAGAGGCTATATGAGCTTTTTCTTTAAGCTTTGCCACTGGATTCCTGTATCTCTCATTTTACACCCTTTCTTTGTTGGCTTGAATAAGTCACTTTTGTAAATTACCATTAAACCTGTTATCTAGCTGACTGTGGAAAGTCCCTTATTTCATAGACTCTTGGAATTTTGCAGCTAGAAAGAGCCCTAGAAGGTCTCTCTTCTCAGTGTACAGGGAGGAGGAGGGAAGGTAAGAGATTGGCCCAAGATAACATAGCTTTTTAACAAGGAGCCAGGACTATCAATTTTCAGCTATCAAATGTTGATTCTCTCACTAGAAAGTTACATTCTGGGTCACAGTGTAGCATGTGTGCTAACTTGAGCATCTAAGACTCTATCAGAACTGTTATTGTTAATAATCCAGAACTAAAACACTTCTGAATTTTACCATACCAGGTTTGCAAAATCCTTTTGACAGGGCTAAATCCAAGGGCACAAATGAAATAATCAGAGCCACATCTCTATTTTCCCATCACTAGAACAGACTTGCTTCCTGTAGCACACATAATGCCATCAGCCCCCTCACCCTTACATCACTTAGCTTGAATGACAACATTTTTATGGACATATGCCAAAGAGGACAGTCATTGGCCCAACTTGGGTCATGTGCCCCTCCCTGTGTCCAAGAAATAGGACATCCTATTTCCTTTGGTCACTTAGCCACTAGTAAGAATGGGCCCTGGCTGAACCAAATGGAATGTGCTCCCTGGGGGAAAGAAAGATTCTCTTGCTATGAATTTGTGTTCTTAAAAGTAGGAGACTGGGAGGCCAAGGCCGGAGGATCACTTGAGCCCAGGAGATCAAAACCAGCCCAGGCAGCAAAGGGAGATCCATCTCTACAAAAAAATAAAAATAAAAAATAAATTAGCAAAGTGTGGTGGTGTACACCTATGGTCCCAGCTACCTGGGAGGCTGAGGGGAGAGGATTGCTTGAGTCTAGCAGGCCAAGGCTACAGCGAGCTGCCATCATGCCACTGCACTGCACTGTAGCCTAAGTGACAGACTGAGACCCTGTCTCAAAAAAAAAAAAAAAAAAATAGTATAAGACAGATATTTTGGGCAGGCAGAAACAACAACTATTCACTTTAGATGTCAGCCAGATCACATATGTAGTAATTTTTTATTTTTTGGTGGACTCTGTAGATGTGACAATGTTAAAACTTTAGATGTTTTTCTTTAAAAACTTTAGATTGTCTTGCTTTGAAGAGTAATGAGTTTTGTTGTGGCAGGCATTTAATTTTCTGGCAGATCAGCTAGAACTAATGGAGGCCTGGTTTTAGATTCTGTTAGGGCAAATCTAGAGTGATGCTTGTTTTAGGATTAGAGTAGTCCTTCTAAGGCATTGCCTTTTTTGGAGTCTCAGCTGAATCTTGAGAGTGTTCAGCAACGTCTCTTTTCCTTGGCTGGTTGGAACTCCAACATCTGACATTTAGTAGCCCTCAAACACCCTTTTCTGCTCACAGAATAGCTGCTTGGGGTAGGTCTCGCATACGATTTTCTTAATATTTGTCTAAAGGCTCAAGAAACCCCCTATACATGTTTCTAGAGTTCTTTTCTTGTGCAGCTTCCTCTCTAATACCCTGCTCCACAAATTCCTACCATATCTGCCACCCAAAAATCAGGTCTCAGTTTTCTTCACCCAGCTGCTCTCTGGGTTCCACTTGCCCTAGTTGCAATTTGAAAAGTGCCCCAAGGCAAAAAGCCAAGATAAACATAAAGCTTATCTCCTGTGTCTTCCTCCTCTCAAGGATCACAGCCATGCACTGTTGTCCGGTGCCTAAAATTGTGGCTTCAGATGTTTGTGTCCATGTTTATAGTTGTTTGCGTCCCTTTCTCCATTATAGACACACTTAAAACCTTTTTTTTTTCTTTTTTGATACTGCAACTGAAGCACACATAAATTTGATCACTCGCCAAGCTTGGCTCTATCTACAAAGCTACTTCATATTTACAGAAAGTTTTCTCAAATACTGAGGACAAGTTTTGGCCTCTAGAGGATTGTTATAGGAGCTGATAACTTAATCTGGGGGTGAATCCTTTGTGAGAAATGAATAATTCAATCCTTTCCTAATTTGTCTATATTTCTGTAAATTATCTCCTTATTTTCTTTTAAGTTGGAATATGGTCATCTGTTGAAACAATTTTGTAGAAATAGAAAAAGAAAATGACTTAGTATCAGAAGATCTGGGTTCACAAAAGAAAAGAAAAGAAAAGAAAAGAAAATTCCAGCAGACCTCAATGTGTCTGGGCTTGAGGTTGCCTGTCTATAAAGTGAGGTAAAAATAGCAACATTTCGGGGTTGTGATGATGTTGAGAATATCTTCCACTCTTGTTATTTTCTATCAGTAGTAGCCTGTGGGGGGGTCTAAGAAAATTTAGCTTTAGAGGACATTTTAGCATATTCCTTGAGTTACTTTTTCTTTTATTCTGTGTATCAATATAATTAGTAATATTTATTAATATTATATGTCTAAATATCATATATTAATATATTTCTTAATATCATATTAATAAAATGTTTGAACATGAAATGTTTTGTTACAGCAAAGCAGCCAAATCCGAAACTGTGATTTAAACGATAGTGTATGCTACTTTAAAATATGGCTCTTAGCACTTGGCTTTCTGTATAGAACTTTGCATTCCTTTTCTCTCTCTTTTTTTAAATCCTCAGTCATAAAACCTGAGCTTTTATAAAAGGAAAGTAACATAGAAGGAAAAAAAGTGTGCCAAAGAATTCGTGTATTTGAGTTTTGTATCTCTAGTGTTTAACAGTTTTATAATCCAGGTTTATAACTTGTTGAGAACAATAGACTAACTATTTTAAGCATATTTGCTTTGCTAAAAATTAACTTTTTACATGCCTGGTAAGTATGGTGAAATTTAAGCTTTGAGAGTAATAGAGAGGAATATTTTCCATCTCTGCCTGCATTTTTTAGTAAGGATTTTTTAGTAAGACACTAACAGCTATTTTCAATGTATTACATTTATTAGCAACCAACATGATTCGAGCATTTTCTGTTAGTGCACATCATCTTAAAAGACAGTGAAATGGGGAGGCCTTGACAAGCTAAAACTAAATTTTAGTCTCACTTTATATACTCATCAAAATCTAGAAAAATACAAAATATTTAATAATCCTTATCCTAATAGATATTAGTATGCCAACCTTGATTCCACAAATGCTTTAATTCATAGTCATTTTATATGGTTTGAATATTTTAAGTTATTTAATTGCATTTTAATAGTATCAGCCCTAAAGTCTTTTATTCCAACAAGAAATTATATAACATTTTAGTAGTCTTTAAAAGAACATTATAAATACACTTACATGAACAAACATATAGTTAAATGTTTTATGCATAAATATGAACATTTAAATACTTTAAACCATAATAGTAATGGGCAATATATATGTATTCTCCTCCTATGTATTTTTGCATTGTAGCTTCAGGATGAATATTAGTCTAAAAATATGTTCTTGAGTATAAGTCTGTCTTTACATGCTTATAATGTTGTCTCTGACAATATTTAGTACTTAATATTGGTTCTGAGTGGAGCCTACGTTAATACAGTATAATACAAACTAAATCTACACCATTTGACTCAGTACATTCCCTGTATGTCTCTTTCCAACTTAAAATAATCGAATTATTTTGGCTACTTAAGACATTTTTCTTTGTTTTGATAAAAGAAAAATTTCAGCCAAATTAAATTTAATGGAGTTTAATTCAGCAATGAATGATTCGTGAATCGAGCAGCCCCCAGAATCACACCAGATTCACAGAGACTCCAGCGCAACCACGTAGTGAAAGAAGATGAAATTGGAACTGAGGTACAGAATGGCTGGATTGGTTATAGCTTGGCATTTGCCTTATTTGAACACAGTTTGAACACTTAGCATGAATGGTTGCAGTATGGCCACTGGGATTGGCCAAGACTTAGCGATTATTACACGCTCGTACTCCTAAGTTAGGTTTTCAATCTGACTATTAAGCTAGGTTACAGTTCATCCACAAGGACTCACGTATAGTAGTATGGAATCCTTCTCAGGCCATATTTAGTTTGCTTTAACAGTTTTTTCAGTTTTTCATCTGACATGCAGTATGAAGTGACTGCATATTTGTAGGTCTGAAAACCTGGTGTTTATTGTTACTCCCAGCCGCTTCATCTGTTTTCACAGAGGACTTGTCGAGGTCTGTGTAGCCTATGATAGTGTCACCCCAACAAGTGTGGGAAGAGTAGTTACCTTTGTGAACTTGTTCAGGCAGCCAGAAGTCATGGCTGGCCTCCAAGATGTCAGCTGCGGACCTGGAGTATCTGCAGGTTTGGGAAGTCATATAATAGAAAAATCTACATGGCACTGAAATATCCACTGCCTTTCAGAAAGGATCAGACCGGGGTTAAAGGGCGTGTGTTGATTTCAGGTTGCATACACCCTCTTTATTTTCAGTGTGTTTGCACATACATTATCTCTCCAGATCGTGAGAAAAGAGCAGCCAGAGGCTGCTTCAGTTTATGAGAGCCAGTAACTCTCACCAAAGAGCTTTGTTTGAAAATTAACAGTCTAGACTTTGGTCTTTGTTGGGGTTTTCTGACCATTTTTTTATGTCATAGAACCCGCTTTCCAAATGAAATCTTAATCTGACTCCCAATATGTGAAACAGAGGAATGCAGAGGGTTTTAATTCACATTCGCTGGGGGATTCCAGGTTTGCCCCCTTAGGCTGATCTCTTTCTATGTTCCTAGGTCCCTCAGCCCCTTGAGGCTCCATGGAGCGTAGCCTAAAACCATGACAAAACAGGCTTTGTGGCATGTCTGTTGGCCCACAACATTCTCTCTTTTGATATTCTATATTGCCTCTGATAGGTATTCTGAACTCTGCCACATTTTTCAGAAGTCTTTGTTTTTTATGGTGATAGACTAAGCATCCTGGTGCAGTAGGGAAGGATTCCAGTCTTGACTCCAGCTCTATGTACTGTGTGACATTGAGCATGTCATTTAATTTCCTGGACATTGGACTTTCCTGTCTATAAAATGGGCATGGTTAGACAAGCATGGAAAGCATCTGGAGATCTTTGACTAGAAGATCTATGTGAATGGGATTGACTGAAACAAGCTGTTGATCTCTGACTCATCCCTATATAAAGGAACAGCCCTGGATTACTTCAGGGCCACCTTCTCTAGTCCACTTGATGGCAACCAGAGTAGAATGATCAAAACTTGAGCATGTCAAAGTATGCAGAAGAAATGTCTCTGACTGATTTTCTCATAAGGGAACTCCGTATTGTGCACACTTATACACGTAAGGCATCCTCTCCAGGACATGGTGATAGATATATGTTTAAATTAACATCATAAATACTTAATTTGATGGCCTATAAAGAACACTGGTGTAGGGGTCGAAGGATCCTGTGTTGTACTGGAGCTAGCTGTACTGGCTCAAGAGAGCCAGTTTTGTACATCTCATCCTAACCCTGCATGTGGTCACATCATGTTGGTAGCTTGAAATTCGCTGTGGTAGAATTACTATCACCTGAAAATCAGCAAATACTATAAATTGGGGCTTTGGGAGGAGAAGCACACCATTGTAGAAGGATTTGAATTATACACCCAATACTCCTACTCCTAAATATTTTAAGCCTCAATGTTCTCGTGTATTAAATATGGAAGACAATACCTGCTCCGTCTGTCTCACAGATTTGTCATGGAAGTTCAAATATGTGTGAAGGAACCAAAGCTAAACAGATACCACTGGAAGTGGCAGCATTATAATTTCCAGTGTTATTGGGGGCATAGAGAAAGAATAAGAGGATCAAGCATGAACTGACCCTATTTTCCCTCAAGAAACAGAGTAAGTGCCACTCAGATCTTATAAACACAGAATTGTATATACTTTTAAAGAATCATAAATATCAAATGTAGGTTGAACTACCTTGAAATGTATTTAGAACCATTCTTTAAAATGGAACCATAGACTAATATAAGAAAATACCTTCAACGCCTCCAAGGGTTGGGACCACTGAATATAGGAATCCATCGAGCACCAGCTTCCAAAGTGTCCTGCCTCCAGCCCTGGAGATGCTTCTGCTGATATTCTATGACAACACGCATGAGGAGCTGGAACTGCATTTCTCATTCATGAAGGGGCTAGAAGCTAGACAGTCTTTGACATTATGGCCAACACTCACCCACACTAGAATCTGGGTGGAACGGTAACCATGATTAATTCTAACACTGCCGGCATTTCTACAGAGGCTTTTAGATGAAATCTAAAGGAAACTTCCTAAATAATGTGGTTCACAGGTAAATGATTATTATTAATAAGATAATACATAAAATCTTCATCAAGTATACTTCAAGGAATGTGATATTCTTTACCTGAAGACATGGTAGGAATCATGTCTGAAACATAATGTTACGTTTAATAGTTGTATTTTCAATTATAACCTTTCTCTTTTATGTGGACCTATGCTCTGGATGAGGTTACCTAGGTTCTAGGGTTCTTGAGTAAAAATATCTTCATGAGTGTTGCAAAGGACAAACCTATACCTTTCTGGGAGGAGTGCTTTAATCTTAAGCTAAGTTTGTCAGTTTGGATGTCTGCCTAATGTAGATAGGTGTTCTAACCGCTCTGTTGCTCAGAAATATACTATACAGGTTAAGAGAATGTATTTAGGAATCAGAACTGTCTTGGAGATCCAGCTCTGTTGCCTACTGGTTTCCTGACTTGGTGCAAGTTTCTTATTCTCCTCAAACCTCTGTTTTTTCATCCATAAAATGGGGCAAATAATAGTTTCCCTTTTCTACAGCTCTTTTGAAAATTACATGCAAACAGAGCTTAATTAATGTTAGGCTATTAACCTCTTTAAAGAATGAGTCAAAGGGTAATTTGGCCTAAATTCAAATGACGACTTCAGTTGGGATCTTGGCCAGCAATGCCACTGTAGTGAAGCTGGAGCCAGAGTAGCCAAAGCTAAAATCAAACAGTCTCCTAGCTTGGGGAGCCCTTGTGCCCATCTGAGTTTGTCAGAAGTAAAGCCAGCATTGATAAGTGAATAGTGATATACTGCCTGAAGTGTGACATTGTGCCTGGTGTGATCCCCCAGCATTCCCTATCATTATCCATTTTAGTTTAGAAGACTCTTCCCAGACTAGTGGGGGTCACTACTAGAAAATGTTCTGGAATAGTGGAGCATTGATCCTCCCAGGAAGTCACTCCATAGATGATTAGCTCTGTGGAGTGCTATATTTGATACTGAAGAACATTCTCCTCCTGCTTCTTTGTGCACACTCATGTGCACACCTCATAAACACCCTGCCATGATCATCTTGACACAATACCACAGTAAAGCCAGTGACAGAGGGGCACTAAGAGGACCTCACGGTGCTGTGAAGTAAGGGAGTATGCCAGAAAGAAAAGCCACCCATCTATTTTTTTCAAAATAAAGATTTCAGGGCAGTGACATACCGTGGCAGGATGATGAGAATGGTCTGTCCAAGGCACTGCAGACAATGAAGGGGACAAGTTATCTGAAAATGATTTTACAACAATGATAAAATGGACAAAAATGTCAGCTGACTTTTTATTATTATCATGCCTCATTCTAAGCAGTCTCAGTCGTAAAATATCCCCCTAAAAAATGTGTTGTGTTGATTTAAGTTCTAAACAACTGCTGCAGTTACTGTCGAATTTTAGTAACATATATTTCATCTCCAAACGAGCACCTTTCAATACTTATCTTTCAAGAAACATAAATTTACATGAAAGTCAGTTTGGAGGACTCCTAGTTATGTAGTCAGCCCTAACACATGGGATTTGGCTCCACACATTAGTTTCCAGAGTTAGTTCCTAAAACTTTGCAATGATGTTCAGTACTTTTGGTACAGGTTGTGTCTTTAACCCTTGGGCTACTGCATATTGGGCATTTAAATAGATTCCAAATAAATGATTGTAGCCAATGATTGTGCAGTCAAAGAAATACATCTTCAGTTCATTCAGTTTTGTCACACTGTGTGACAACCTAGAATATTCATTTGTGTTTTAAATTTAACACAGTGAAACAGTGTTCACTGGTTGTGAAATGTTTTTCTTTGTGATTGTTGTTGAAAAAGTTTTCTTCAAGGGAGGAGAAGAGTGTTAAAAAAAATAGCCCAGCATAGGAGAAAAATACTGCTGCAGTGTGATATTTAGACCAATGAATAGACTTCTATCATGTGCCATCTTACAATTGAAGTTGTTTATATTATTTTCTACTCATGTTTTCTTTCCATAGTCATTCCCAGAACGTAGAATTCCTTGTTGTGAAGGCAATGTGTGCAATGATACGCGCTTTGCAGTCAATATAGACATGAGTTCAAACATCAGCTCTGCAACTCACAAGCTGAGGGCCTGGGATGTGTTGTTAAATCTTAATTTTCTGTTTTGCAAAATGAGAGTCAAACCTCGTGGCAGAGTTGTGATAACTAAATTCAATGTAGCATGAAAAGTGTGTTCCATATGTTTCACATAGTAGATATGATGTTAATTTTCCCCTCTGTCTCCACCTTTTTACTTCTCTTTCCTGCATTGGCATTTATTTATGTCTTCCAATGCAAACAAATAAGATGTCTTTATAGAATTATGGTGAGTTCTCAGGGGGCTGACGAGGGAGGATTGCTTCAGGCCAGGAGTTTGAGTCCAGCCTGGGCAACATAGTGAGACCGCATCTCAAAAAAATTAAATAATAAATAATTTTAAAAGAATTACAATGAATTGAAAGTAACTGCTACATATTTACAACTCATCTGTGCAACAACTAATATATGATCACTGTTTATAATCTGATCTCTCCCCTCTGAACCTTTATAGACTCCACTTAAATGCAAGGGTTTAATGAGAAAATGTCTGAGCTATGGTCCTGGCCTACAATGCTGAGTAAATCTTGCCTAGATGAACGACATCATTATAACATATTCAAAGTGGGAAGGGGAAGTTCTTGGGCATTGTAAGTTTTGGTGTACATAAATTTCCTCTTCTTCCTGGCCATTTCCAGGGCAACAGAATCATCAAGGTAAGCATCAGCAGTGTGTTGATTCATGGCCTTCATTGGCTTCTGTGGTAAAGGACACACATACTTAGAGGAAAGAAAATGCAACATAATTAGGCTAAAACAGACCATTTTATTCTGCGGTTAGTTCAACTGATGCTAGTTGTTGCACCCAAAAGAGCATTTTCAACATTTCTTCAGCCTTTCCGTCTCCTCTTTCTATGAAGTTTTAGCATCTTGTCTAGTCTTCTTTGGTTTGTATCTAACATTAATTTTCTAGTACCTCATGTCTTATTAGTGGTACACTAATGTCTTATTAATGGTACATTGTATTAGATAAAGAAGAATCTTCTCCTCCTGTTCCTTTGTGCACACTCTTGTGCACACTGCACACACGTCCTGCCATGGTCATCTTGACACAATACTGCAGTAAAGCCAGGGGCCACAAAGAGGACCCCAGGGTGCTGTGAAGTAAGAGAGTATTCCAGAAAGAAAAGTCGTCCGTATATTTTTTTCAAAATAAAGGTTTCAGGGCAGTGGCATACCAAGGGCAGAATGTAATTCTTTTAGTTACCTTACAGGAGTTGTATAAGGATTAAATTGGATAAGATAAGGGGAAAGATTTTATAAATCATAAAATAGTTACATATATTAAGTAGTATCATTATCTTGTATCTGGGATTAGTAAACTATGACCCATACACGAACTCTGGCTCTCCCCGTTTTTGTGCTAACCTGGGAGCTATTCTAGTCCCTTTAAGGATTTGGGCTTAAAGTAAATCTTGTGTTTATCTCTCCCTCCTTGAATTGAGCCCCAGGCTTAGGCTTCTCATCACAATGTTAGTTCAACATTTGGCCCCATGGCAATCACAGTTTACCCGTTTCTCACCACTCACTCTTTGTGTTTTAGTTCTTTGTACCCTTTAGAGATGTCCTGCAAGCCCACCAGTACTGTAAACATTTCTTGTTGTAATTTACTTGTATTGCTGTGAGAAGTGCTTTAGAGTATCCAGGCTAACTGACAAAAAAGGAAACTTTCAAAGCATGTTACAACAGTGCGTGTAACAACAAAGCATGTTACAGCAGTGCATGTAACGTGCTTTGAAAATTTCCATTTTTGAAAACAGGAACTCAAGCAACTTTTCTACTGTCTATCAGCTCTAGATGGTATAGAAGGACTTGAACCTGGTCAAACAGCCCAGAACCCAAAAGCTAGCTTACTAGACTGCACAGTAACCCAATATATCAAGTCTGAATGTTGGGATGTATCCTTTGAGGAAATAAGCCTAAGGAATTGTTATTTCATGTCCCTGCTAATCCCAGTGTGGTTGATAAAGACCACAGGGTTTGCTACCCTGGCTGTAATTTCTAAACCATAGAGAAGTTAATCTGTGATACATAAAAGCATTTTTACTATCCCTTACTCTAAATTGACTGAATGTTTAACAACCACTCTGACTTTGAAGGCTTCCCCAATCTCTTGCCATATACAAATGCACAATCTGTCTTCAGTGTATTCGTTGAGCTCTGTCCCTACTTCTAATTGCTGTGAAACATCTCCATATCCTACTTCCAGCCTATGCTGAAAGTTCTTTGAAGGTAGTAACTCTGACCATTTGTGTACCAGATCAGTCCCTACCATACAACTAGTGTTTAGTACACATTTGTTGAAGGAATTATGAATGTGTCATTAGTTTTTCAAATGTTGATTAGCATTATTTAAAAATGAAAGGCTGTGGTATAGTCACAGAAAAAAAAAAATTGATCTGAAATCAGAAAACCTGATGAACAGCAGTACAAATAACTTGACTTCTAGGAAGGGCATAGTGGCTCACACCTATAATCTCAGCACTTTGGGAGGCCGAGGTGGGTGGGTGGATCACGAGGTCGGGAGATTAAGACCCTCCTGGCCAGCATGGTGAAACCTCATCTCTACTAAAAATATGAAAGTTAGCCTGGTATGGCGGCACATGCCTGTAATCCCAGCTTCTCAGGAGGCTGAGGCTGCAGTGAGCCAAGATGGTGCCACTATACTCCAGCCTGGTAACAGAGAGAGACTCCGTCTCAAAAAAAAAAAAAATTTAAAAAGTGAGAGGCTGTGGGCTCTGGTATAGTTACAGAAAAAAATGGATTTGAAATCAGAAAACCTGATGAATAGCAGTTCAAATAACTTGACTTCTGGATCCTTAAAATGATCAGAGTACACGTGCTTCCAGGAAGTAGAGAGACTGATATGTTGATGGGCAAAGACATGAGTGAAGAGAGCAATCAGCAGTGGTTAGGCCTTGGCCCCTCACTCCTGCCATCACTACCACCTGGTCATGACTGTCCCCAAGCATGGGGGTAACGATGAAGTAGAAGAGGACTTCTGGCTAGGATTCACCCCTTTCTAGTCTAGGATTGGCACTTCTCTCCATGTCCCCAGAAGGCAAGATAATGGCTACAATTAGGATAAGTAGAGAATGCTTGTTATATACAAATAGTGTCAGCTCTGATTTAACGATGGTTGATAGGTATAAGTACCATAGACATATGCGTATACTCTACTGCCAGAAACTGGAACTGGGTAGGGTAGTATTGTCAGACATAATTTGCTTTTTAATTTGGAAAAGGCAATAATGCATTTCAATATGCAAATAGTATGTACCTAACCTAACTGATTAATATTGGACATAGCCAAGTAAACAATTCTGACCTTCAAAATGCACAGAATTTTAGCCAATAAATTTAGTTGAAGTCAAAATACACCCGATTAGAATATTTTATTTCCTCCTCTTAAGTTTTCCAAATGTGACAGAAGTTACTTGAATTTTCTTTTACATTGCTTTGCCAATAGTTTGAGATTATTGATGGGAGAAATATAAACTCTAAATGAATTAGTATTTCTCATGAGCTTCCAGAAGCCATTATAAAATAAGTCAATAAGGAAGGGAATATAAGGCATAAGAATTATAAGGTATACTATCTGATGAGACTTCCATAAAGTAATTGTACCATGCAGTTTTAAAACTTTTAAAGTTTAAACTCTTAAAAATAAAATTAAGGTTTCTAAGAAAATCAAATTAATTTTTTTCTAGCTGATAAAGATTATCCATATGGCAATTGACTGCTGCTGTTTATAGTTATATTTCTTCGTGATTCCCAAAGTGACAATCCAGTTTACAATAATGACCTAGTAATGGATTTGCTCTTTACAAAGCATCTTATCTATGGCCCAAGTTTCTAAAGATTGAACTGCCTGGGGACCTTATAAAGCAGCCATGTTACTAAAGTTGTCTAAGCAGTTCTAGTCTGTTGAAAAGCTTTAGTTTATTTGTTTTTATAAAGTCCAGTGACACAAAGTTGGCTGGAGACTCTGTGGCATGAATCATTTCCTCCCTGCAGTCTGTCAGCTTGCAAACATGGGCAGAGGGAGTGCCTGTTCTGCCCTCTGCCTGTTCCTGCACACTCCCGAGCTTTTGCAAGTTGGTAGGGGGGTAAACTTGCTACAGTGACTCTTTGCTGGATTAGTGTACTCTTTCAAGTAACTGTTGGTGAACAAGGTGGGAAATTATGTTCCTGGATAAGAAATGACCAGGCTAATACATGTGGCAGGTAAATGATTTTTGTTGTAAACGCAAGGTTTAGAAATATGTTTTTGAATTAAGCAGTTTACCTGTAATATGCAAGGTATACATAATCCACTTCTGGCATATTCCATGTATATTTGGAAGTAACATGTAAGTGCATAAGATTTTTGAAAATGGGCATTCTGATATGAAAAAATCTAGATATTTACACATAGATATATACATGTCTATGAGCCAACATCTTATTGAAAAATTATATAGTTTTTTTTTGCCTTTCTCTAAAGCAAAACTAAAGCTTTCTAATATTTAAAATATCCTCATTAGGAGAAGTTTTCAAAACCTATTGTTCTCAGTTGTTTGTCCAAAAAATGTTACCTGTAAAGGCTGCTTTCTTTTATCCGTTTATTTTTATCCTTAGTAATTTTTCACATGAGCACTCCCAGGAGCCCTTTCCATAGAGAACAGTGTAAATCACACCAAATGATTATGTCTTGTTTATACATGGATGGTGAAACAGAAAGATTTTGGGCTTTGGAATTAGAACTACGTTTGAATTCTGATTTGTTTACTACCTACATGACACAGAACAAGTTATTTAATCTTTTCAGATCTCAGTTTTCTCATCTGTAAAATGGGGATGACAACACCTATTTCACAGGTTTACTGTAAGAATTAGAATTATTTTGTGGAAAGTTATTTTTATATCATAGATCCTTACTATTAGCTATTATTACTAAAAATATCAAGTGCCTGACATATAGTAGACATTTAGAAAATGTGGTTTTCTTCCATACTTGAACCACTGCGTTACTTCACTCAGGTTGGCATAATCAAGTTATCATTCCATTAATATATCAAATGCTTGAGGATACTGATAAGAACCCTTCATTATAATTGATCTATGTTTACATTTTGCTTATGCTCCTCTGATGCCATTTCCAAAGCTACCCCCTATCTCCTGGTTAATTTTTTTACCATCATATGCTTTTCAGTATTGGTTTGCCATGTAGCCTTAAATGAATAAACATTTATATTGAGTGGCAAGGCCTTTATAACTGAACCCAGTATGTACTTTGTTTCATTAAGACTTGGGTAGAATCCCAATGTTTGCAGTTCAAGACAGTTATTTTGGATACATGGATTGAACCTTGTATTACTTCTCGGACTCCATCCATCCTTAGTAATTAAGCGCATAATTTGGGACTCATATAAGAAATGGAAAATAATCACAAATTGTTTAAGTGTGTTTATATATATTAGAAGAAAGAATATGGCCACATTTTTCTAATTTCTTTGTTCCAAGCATAGAATTTTAGACTTTGCCATGAGCCACATACACAGGCATGATTCGTTTTGGAAATTATAAAGTGTATTACTTGAAATTAATGAACTTAAAATGTCAAGTCACTAATATATTTCTTGTCTCTAAATTGTGTGAAGGACATAAGAAACTTGTCTGTCAAACTCATCACAGAGTTGCCAAGAGATGTTTCCTGCTTATATATCTTTTCTTCAGACAATCTTCAAAAGTGTTTGAAAATTTTGTTTTATCTAGAGAAAGTGTTTTAATCTTCTATTCCTTGAACTTTGTTTTTTGATTTAGCCAAACACCATACAAATGAATGTGTTATGGACTAAGCACTTTGACCCACTGAAAGCTCAGGCTGGAGTAGATTGCTTAATATTTACCAAGTTCCCCCGAGGCTTTAGGCACAATTAGCTAGCTCAGGCACCCTGTGTTTGGCATGAGTTGAATTCTATCTGATTTATTCTTGGATGAGGGAGTATTTGAAACATTAAAAACAGTTAATAAGCTTTCTGCAGAAGCCTTTAAGAGTCCTGGGGACATGTTTGCAGTGGTAATTTCCTACAGTGTCTTTGGACTCTTAAATTCCTGCAGTTGGCTCTCACTGGATGAAATTTCTTAGGCAACTTAAGATCTAAATTGGTCCTTGACTTATTTACCCCCAAGGAAATATGATTTGCTAAGCCTTGATTTATTTCCCATGACCATAATACTTCAGAAGATCCATCTCCTCTACAAATGATCATCCAAAAAAATGGTATCAACTGCTCTAAAAATTAAGAATTATCCTAACCACAGGAAACAAAAATAGTCAACTTTGGAGTTTTCCCTTCATTTTCCCATCAGCTCCCGGTAATTGTCCTAGTCCCAGCTGCACCCAATATTGGTCCACTTCTAGATTCCAATTGTCACATATATCATTTTCTAAGTAAGACCCAAAGTGTTAACAACAAGATGGGTCACAAATGTTATTATACATGTCTTGATGTCCTTGGTTTACATTCCTCTAACAATTTCTCATTTGTGATCTTGGGCAAATATAATGTCTCCAAACTTCATACCCAATATTTGTTAAAGCAGGAGATAATGATAGCACCTATCTCTTATGGTTGTTGTGAGGATTAAATTCATTAATTTGTTCATTCTAAAAATGTTTATCAAGTACCAGATAAGTGTCTGGCCTTGCTTTAGGCACTGGAGACACTATAATGAACAAAACAGAAGAAAATCTCTGCCTTCATGAAGCTTATAGTCCAGTGGATGAGAGTCCATTTAAAACATCAATAAGTACAATGTTGGATATTAGAAGGTGACAAGTTCTATGGAGAGAAAAAAGAAGAAAGGGAATGTAGGAATGGGGAAATGCAAGTTTAAACAGCTTGGTATGAGAAACCCTCACTGAGAAGGTGACAGAAATGATGCTTGTGCATATCTAGGGGAAGAGCATTTCTTATAAAGGGGGCAGCTAGTGCAGAGGCTTCCTGTTGGAGGAATAGAAGGTTCATTAGGCTAGATGGAATGGATTAAGAGAGGGGAAGAGGAGTAGGAGGTGGAGTCAGAGAGATAATGAGTACGGAAGGGGGTGGATGGTTGGTAGACATACAGCTTTGCAGACTGTGAAAGGGACTTCGCCTCTTGCACTGAGTAAAATGGGAGCCACTGAGGGGTTTTGAGGAGGTGAAAGCAAGATCTGACATCTGTTTTAAAAGAATCAGTGTGGCTATTGTATTGAGAATAAATGAGATATAATACGTAAGGTGTTTATCACAGTGCTTGGCCCATCATAAGCATTCAGTAATTGATAACTGCTATTATTATTGGTGGTAAAAGTAACATCATCAATATTACTATTAGTATTTATTTTGATGTTGATGCTGACTCTCTTTTATTCTTGCTTTATGAAATGAAAGCAAGGATATGGGCAAGTGGTATTGGGTGTTGGGCCTGCTATCATCTGCCCATAAGTTAAATCGGCAGAAGGTGCTGATGCCAGCAAATTCAACATGTGTATTTCACTCAACACATCATTGGCTGTATGATATAAGCCCCCAGTGACTTTACCACCCAGCTTAACATCATTAGAGACTCTCACTGTTTATTAGCTCTAGCAAGTAAATCCATACATAAGGAGCCACTGGTGGTGAAGAAACCAGATGGGAAATTTTCTTCTGGCCATATTTTTCTTTCATACCTTTATTTCTTGTTCTAGTTTTTCTTCTTGGGTCTCCTTTATTTGGCTTTCCTTAATCATAGCATGGTGCTCAGGCAGTGGGTAGAATTCATGACAATAGTACCCTGCTCTTATAGACTATCTTTCTTCCCAGAATTTCAAAATGCCTCCTGCCCCCTCTTTTTGGGACACATCCTCTTGTTCTGTTGGCATATTTAGGCATTGCATAGAACAAAATGAGGCACAGATTATTTATTCTCCAAGACTTCACAATCTCTATTTTGGGCTGTGTATTATGTATATCGACAGAAACAATATGGTGACTCTTTTTTAAGCTAGATGGTTATGCAATGATGATAGTGTGTTTTTCCAAAGCAGCAGTAGTGATGGCGTTTATAATAATCAGACTTAGAGTTATGAATTTCCAAGTGCATAACCATAAATATATTGAGTATCCCATATCCCTTTACAAGCATATGCTCATGCATGTGCAGGCACACATGACCAGCAGATGTGGTTTATTTTGTTCACACAGTTTTTTCAAAAACCTGAATTTGTTGTCAACAGTTATTATAAAAATCTGGGTTTTAAGGATCTTCTTCAAAAATCAGGACACTTGGCATTCGTCTGCCCAAATTTCTCCATAGCAACCATCAGCTGGAGCTATAGGAGCCAACCCAGTGGTTTTCAGCCTTGGCTGCACAATAGAATCACGTGAGGTGGTGTTTCAAAAATACTGATGTTCGAGCCCCACCACAGACAATTAAGCACCATTTTCAACAACAGCAATAGCAGCAAATGTTTAGTGAGTGCATATTTTGTGCAAGAAACTGCCATTCTGTAAAGAGAGCTGATATATAAAATATATTCATGTTGGGGACATATGATGTGTATGAAAATGATAAGCAACTATACCAGATATAGAATATGCTTAGTACCAAGTGAACTATATAAAACAGTGATTCTTACATTTTGCTGCATAATAGGACTACCTGGGGAACTTTGAAAACTTTTGATGCCCAGGTTGCACCCAGATCAGTTAAATTGGAATTGGGAGGAAGAAAAGGTGCTCAGACATCAGCATTTTTAAAAAGTTCTTCATGAACAATCATGTATCGGTAAAAAGCAGTTATCCATGGGATTCCAGCGTGCAGGAATGTTTGAGAAGCAGAATAGAGAGCAGGGCTTCAAAAACTTTAATGTGAATATGCATCTCCTGGAGATCTTCTTAAAATGCAGCTTTTTACAGAAGGTCTGGGAATGGACCTGAGGTTCTGCAGTTCTAACAAGCTCCCAGGTGATGCTGATGCTGCTGGTCTACTGAACACACCTGGAGACAAGGGTGTAGCAAATAGACTTTGCTACATTTTAGCTCTGTGAAGCTTAGTAGCTAATTTCAATGGGCCACGGTGTTCTTGGCTTAAAAATCAGTGTAACAATTCCCAGCCTTGGAGTGCTGTTAGGGTTAAATGCAATAATAAACATGTGTAAAGCACCTGGCACAGCAGATAATCAATAAATGTTACTATTATCACTGGAATTTAGAAAAGAAAGGCATAATCTACGAAGGCATAAAGGGGATTACTGGAGCACGTCTTTAGGGGTCTTTGAATTAAGGCCTTGGATTAGTAGAAAGAATGGCCAGCTGTGGTGTTCTTTGTAATGAGTGGTTGAGTTTCACAGTTAATCCTCAAAATATGTACTTTTAGTTTTAATTTGCTTTCTGCCTTTATGCAAAACTGCTGCCAAATAACAAGTTTTTTTAATGGAAAAACTTTCTCTGCTCCTGCCACTCTCTGGTGGAGGCACCAGCAAGCTATAAAGTGGCCAGAAGTGGGTAGCAGAAACAATGGACAGATAGAGCCAAAGTCATGCTGAGGACCATGGCTGTTCCCATTCACATGGGCAAAGAATACAACTCAACTGAAAATGTGTTTTTAAAATTAAAATCTTACAGTTTTGAATCATGGCAATATTTCCAGTGACAGAAGTGAGGAAAGTAGAAAAGAAGATTGTAGAAAAGTCTTGAGTTATTAAACTAATGAGAAAATTGTCTAGTTTTCTACTATTCAAAGGAATGGTGATTTTTAAACACGGTCACAAATTCTTTGGCATTCTCCCATCAAGAGATAAAGGTCTATATCCCCTTCCCTTGAATTTGGGCAGGCTTGTGACCTCACTGACCAAGAGAATACAGCAGAAGAGACACTAAGTGACTTCTGTGGCTAGACCATTAAAGGCCATGCAGCCTTCTCCCTGTTCTCTGGAACACCTGTTTTTGGAGCCTGAGTCACCATCTAAAAATTCCAACTACCCTGAAGCTGCCATGCTGGAGAGGCCACATCTAGGAACTCTGGGAGATAATCCCAGCTCAGCTCTCAGCTCAGCCTTCCTGTCATCCTTGCCAAGGTGTCATGCAAGTGGATGAAGCCACTTTGTACTTCCAGACCAGCCCAACCACCAGCTGAACTTCACTGAGTATCCTCAATTAACACCATATGAAGGCAGAAGAACCACCCAGCGAAGCCCTGCTTGAATTCTGGGCCCACAAAATTATCAGATGTAATAAAAGTGGTTGCTGTTTTAAGCCACTACATTTTGGGGTGATGTGGTACTGCTTCACAGCAAAAGATACCTGGAACAGAAGGTTTTGTTTTAGTTTTGGTATAAGAGTCACATTCATTCTTCCCATCGAGGAAAATTAAATTTTATTTGTGTATATCAAGGAAGTTGGGAGAGCATAAAGAACATTCAGGACTCAAGAGAGCTAAGTTCTTTTATTGATGTCATTTATTCCTAAATATATGATATTCTGACCTCTGTAAAGTATTAAGGGAATGTTTTGACAGTGGATTGACTGGTTCAGTGGTTTCTGATGTTCTTATGGAAAAATAACCATGTGAGAATTGACAGGAAAATTACAGTGGAAAGGAGACAAAGAGGAGAGCCCAGTCTTACACAAATGTTAAAATACATTAAATCAAGGGGAATTACAGCAAATTCATACCAACACAGAAATAGGCAGACAAATGAACAAAAGATAATAGGCACTGGAAAATTCAGATGTAAATATTTATGAGAATTTGGTATATGATAAAGATGACATTCAGAATAATGAGAAAAGGATGCATTATTCTTTAATTAATGTTGGGTCAATGGACTATTTGGGAAAAATAACAAAGCTGAATACACGGCTACTACTTATGCCAAAATAAATTCCAAATGAATCAAAGACTCCAACATAAAAACAAACCATTAAAGTACCAGACAAGTTTTTAAAAATAACTCTGGAGTGCATAAGGCCTTTCTAAGCAAGACACAAAACCCAAAAGCTATAAAATAAAGGAAAGATATGTTACGTTTGGCTATATAACATTTCTTTATGGCAAAAAATAATGCCATCAACAAAGTCAAATAAATACACTGGAAAGTATATTGGTAACACAAATGACAAAGGCTCATTTAATTACTATACAGCACTCTTATGAATTAGTAAGAAAAACAATATCTAATAGTAAAGTGTGCAAAGCATTTATTAATTTATTCATCAAATATTTATTAAACATCTACCAGGAACCAGTCACTGTTCTCTGGGCTAAGGATATAGCAGTAAATAAAATGAAGTTCCTAATTCCGTGGAGCTTCCATTCTAGTCAACAGACATAAATAATAAAAAATAAACAATCAAGTACATACTATTTCAGGCAGTGATAAACATGCAAGGGAAACTAATGAAAGGCAAGGGAATACAGAATGACAGGGGAGTGGTTGCTAAAGACAAAGTTTTCAGAAAAACAAAATGACGGAAGTGTATGAAAAGACACACATTGTTAAAATACATAAATTCCACAAGTACAGCGTAGTTTATAATCCCAAAGAACATCGTACAACCTAAAAGTCTGTCACTAGGGAAATGCTTTAATAAATTATAAATGGAATAAGAACAATGGAATACAGTGTAACCCCCTCAGAAGTGGACAGTAAATTTGAATATATTGATATGAAAAGAGTTCAAATTACGGGCCAAACAAAATGAGAAAGATAGAGTTATAATATGAACAATCTTCTATGAAAAAAAAGGATACACAGGTATATATGTATGTGTATGCCAGGAACATTTCTGGGAAGATATGTAAGGTTTTAATGAGGGTCACAAACTCTAGGGAGACTCATTTGTCATGATATGCTCTTTTGAACGTTTTGAATTTTTTTAACCACATAATGTTTTATTTCTAGTCAAATAATAATAGTTTTTTTTTGAAGAGACAAAGATTCCAGTCCTGGCACAAGATTAAGACTGAGAAAGTCACTTTACATTTCTGCTCAACTCCTTGCTTTTCCCAATTGTGAAAAGAGGAATTTGAATGAGATTATCTCTAGACATCCCTTGAAGCTCTGAGATTTTCAGCCTAAAATATTGGTGTTCATTTTGGGGGACAAAAAAACCCATAAAACCAACAAAATTGAGTCAAGGATACTACCTCATTTTATTTCAATCTTCAGGTCAGGTGCCTCACCGTAAATAAGAACCTTTACATCTTCAGTTAAATTATTGGCAATAGGTCACCAAGAATCATGGCTAGTTGCTAAAAATTTTTAAGTATACGTCTCTATATATTGCCAAAGAGCAATTTATTCTATGTCTTTACCTTCCTATAACCCATCTCCCCTGAAGAAAGTTTTCGTGACTGGCAATCAGAGACCATCTTTGGTGTAAGGGGGTCTGACAGGAGGGTGGGGAAGGAAAGCCTCGGTTCCTTTGTGTTTGTTCCTTCTTTTCTGGCGTGTTCAACTGGCCTCTCTCTTGTATGGGCAGGGAGGAATCCCAGTGTAGAGAAAATGGTTTTCACCATCATGTCTGATGTGGCACTACTAGTGACTTTTTTAGTACGAAGAATTGAGGTGCTGCTGTAACAAATAACTGAAAACATGGAAGTGGCTTTGGAACTGAGCAAGGGGTGGAGGCTGGAAGAGTTTTGAGGTGTGTGCTAGAATTATAGACTTTAAGGGCAGTTCTAGTGGGGTCTTAGCAAAGCCAGGATAGAATGGGATCATATCAGCAAAGACACTGCCAGTTGGAACTAAGGGAGACAGACAAAGCAGTACAGAATGAAAGAAGCCTGTTGGATTTCTTAGACTTGACTGGCCTGGACCATAGAACTATTTGGCTGTAAGCACGTACTATTCTTTTTTTTTTTTTTTTTTTTATACTTTAAGTTTTAGGGGACATGTGCATAACGTGCAGGTTTGTTACATATGTATACTTCTGCCATGTTGGTGTGCTGCACCCATCAACTCGTCAGCACCCATCAATTCATCATTTATATCATGTATAACTCCCCAATGCAATCCCTCCCTCCTCCCCCCTCCCCATGATAGGCCCCAGTGTGTGATGTTCCCCTTCCCGAGTCCAAGTGATCTCATTGTTCAGTTCCCACCTATGAGTGAGAACATGCGGTGTTTGGTTTTCTCTTCTTGTGATAGTTTGCTAAGAATGATGGTTTCCAGCTGCATCCATGTCCCTACAAAGGACGCAAACTCATCCTTTTTTATGGCTGCATAGTATTCCATGGTGTATATGTGCCACATTTTCTTAATCCAGTCTGTCACAGATGGACATTTGGGTTGATTCCAAGTCTTTGCTATTGTGAATAGTGCCGCAATAAACATACGTGTGCATGTGTCTTTGTAGTAGAATAATTTATAATCCTTTGGGTATATACCCAGTAGTGGGATGGCTGGGTCATATGGTACATCTAGTTCTAGATCCTTGAGGAATTGCCATACTGTTTTCCATAATGGTTGAACTAGTTTACAATCCCACCAACAGTGTAAAAGTGTTCCTATTTCTCCACATCCTCTCCAACACCTGTTGTTTCCTGACTTCTTAATGATTGCCATTCTAACTGGTGTGAGATGGTATCTCATTGTGGTTTTGATTTGCATTTCTCTGATGGCGAGTGATGATGAGCATTTTTTCATGTGTCTGTTGGCTGTATGAATGTCTTCTTTTGAGAAATGTCTGTTCATATCCTTTCCCCACTTTTTGATGGGGTTGTTTTTTTCTTGTATATTTGTTTGAGTTCTTTGTAGATTCTGGATATTAGCCCTTTGTCAGATGAGTAAGGGGAGAAGAGCCTGCAAAGACAGTTCAGAGATCATCAGGGCCACCATCTCAGTTTCAACAGGCCAGACAGCCTTTCACCAAAGTCTTGCGTCTACGACTGTCCTGGGAACCTTTTGAGGCTGTTCAGGACCACCTGGAGCTTTGGGATCTGTACCTCCACCACTCTAGTGGACCTGAAGGGCAGAGCATCAAACCAAAGAGGATTATTCTCAATCCTAAAGTATGATTAAATGTATCTTGCTAGATTTTGACTTGCTCAAGATCCTTCACCCTCTCCTTTTTTCCTATTTCTCCTGTTTGGAATGGGAATGTCTATGCTGTGTCTTTCTCACCATTGAATTTTAGAAGCACATAATTTGTCTGGTTTCACAGGTTCACAGCTGGAGAAGAATTCTGCCTCAGGATGAATCATACCTCAAGTCTCACTCATATCTGATTTGGATGATATTTAGATGAGACTCTGGACTTTAGAGTTGATGCTAGAATGAGTTAAGACTTGGGGAACCATTGGAATAGAATGAATGTATTTTTCAGATAGCTGATGTTTAGGAGTTTCCATGATAAGCCAGACTCAGATATACAAGTGTTAAGATTATAGAAATTCCTCCAGATCCACAGATGACTCTACCGTGTGTTTTTACTAATATAAGTATACTTTGTGTACACCCTTTCTCCCTTCAGGTGAATGCACTGAGCCTCACTGCCCATTTGGCCTGACCTCACGGGCCTCTCTCTGGTATAGCCAGGAAGGAATTCCAGTGTAGCGAAAATGCTTTTTTTGTGCTACTAAATCTCTGTCACCCACCTTACTGTCTTTTATGTCCTCATTCCTAAGTGTTTCATTGTGTATTTCCTAAGAACAAGGACAGCCTCTTACATAACCACAGCCCAGTTATCAAACCCAGAAAATTCAACATTGATACATACTATTATCTAATTGACATCGTCTGTTCAAATTTTGTCCACTGACCAATCATGTCTTTGGTAACAATTTTTTTTCCCAATTAGGATCCATTCCAGGATATCATGCTGCATTTGGTTGTCATGTCTCATTAGGCTCCTTTATTCAGAAACAGTTCCTCAGCCTTTCTTTGTGTTTCTTGACCTTGGTATTTTTGGAGGATACAAGCCAATTATTTTGTAGAACGTCTCCAGTGTGTATTTCTGATATTTCCTCAATGTTATGTTCAGGTGATGTACCTTTGGAAGGAATACCACATTAATGATCTTGTGTCCTTCTCAGTGCATCATATCAGGAGTCACATGATGCCACTTTACTCCATTATTGAGGATGTTAGTTTTAATCACTTGGTTAAGGTGCTGTCTGTCAGGTTTTCTCATTGGAAAGTTCCTATTGTCTTCTTTGTAATTAATATGTTATGTGAGATTAAATACCTTGAGACCATACAAATGTCTTTTCCTCCTTAAATTTTCACCCTCTAGTTTTAACATGCATTCTACCTTGAGGAAGAGTTTTCCCTTCTCCTCTATTTATTTTTTTGTTTACTCATGTATTTATCTACATCAATGTGGGCTTATGAAGAAATCCACTTTTTTTTTTTTATCTTGAGCCTTCTGTGAGCTCCTCACTGGAGGGTGGATGCAAAGGTAAGTCTTCATAGCCATGAGGGATTCAAAATCTTATTTCCAAACCAAGTTCTTTTAATTAACTTAGAAGTTTGCTCTTCTCCACTTTTACTCATGAGTTGACATGGTAATCCTTTCTTTGAGAGTGGAAATCCAGACGGAGCCGAAACTCATCCCCTTTTCCCATCCGAAATCCCCATTCGGATTTCCTTCTCTTTCCTTCAGTGTGTACTCTCAGTAGCCCAAGTGTCAGTTCCAAATTCAGTAGCCAATGTCTTAGCCTAAGACTGGCAGACATTCTAAGATGTCAAAAAACTTTGCTTTCCCAACATAGACAAGAAAACCCAATGGTTAGCTCTTAGTCACTCATTATGTCTTGTGTATTTTTCCAAAGTAAACGTATTTCTGTCCTATTTGCGATAGCATTTGAAGTTCCTTTAACTTTTTTTTAACTTTTAAGTTCAAGGGTACAAGTTCAGGTTTGTTACATAGGTAAACTTGTGTCATGGGGATTTGTTGTATAGATTATTTCATCACCCAGGTATTAAGCCTAGTACTCATTAGTTATATTTCATCACCCAGGTATTAAGCCTAGTACTCATTAGTTATTTTTACTGAGCCTCTCCCTCCTCCTATCCTCCACCCAAAAGGCCCTAGTGTGTGTTGCTCCCCTGTATGTGTCCATGTATTTTCATCATTTGGCTCCTACTTATTAGTGAGAACATGCAGTGTTTGGCTTTCTGTTCCCGTGTTAGCTTGCTAAGGATAATGGCCTCACTGTTCACAATAGCAAAGACATGGAACCAACCTAAATGCCCATCAGTGATGGAGTGGATAATGAAAATGTGGTACATATATCCCATGGAATACTATGCAACCTTTAAAATTCTTTATAGAAACATTGAATTGAAATCAGGGCACAAGACTACCATATTGTGAATGATGTACTTAGTAAGGTCCATCCTCCTTACTAAGAATTTTTTTTTTTAATTTTAGCAATGCTTAGCAAGGGATTGAGATGACTTGCCCACATCTTAGTATTTAAAATTTGCTATGCATATCTGCTTTATTAAATGTTACATTATTTAGATTAAGAGATAAAAAACAAACCTATTTTTTAAAATTAAGGAGCTTCTTAATACAAAGTTTTATAATTAATATGTTATGTGAGATTAAATACCTTGAGACCATACAAATGTCTTTTCCTTGTTTGCTTTGTTTTGTTTTTTATCATATGGAATCACCTAATATATAGTCAGAGAAGTAAGTGATAGAACAGATTAACCTGCCTTTTTCCTTCCTGCACCTGGCAGTACAACACTGAGCCTTTGGTGATATCCACACTGACCTGTACAGTTCAGGAAAGTGACAAAGTAACTAGAAAGCGCATGAAAAATGAAGACACTTTATTTGACGTGTATGCTGGTGTGCTTGCTAACTCACAGTGAATTTTCTATGGTCCTAGCTTGAATAGACAGCCTCATTTCTTTGTGCAGCCTTTATTTCCTTGTCAAATGTCTGCAGAGATTTGTCTGTTGCTCAGTTTGCTTATAGCCAGCTGGGTGACGTGAGTTGCTGTAGAACTGTGGAACTCTGTACCAAGGAATTCATGGGTGTGTGACATTTACACTGACTGTGTGTAGACTAGGCTATCTAAACCTTTAGTGTTACTTATGGACTACAGTTTTAAATTATTCTACACATCCCACGTGAAAAAAATATACAAGACAAAGAGTGTTTCTGACAAGAGTTTTTGTTTTTTTTTTTAAGTTGGTTTTTCTTCATGCAAATATATTCGGGAGTAAGAATCCATGTTTCACTTTTACTTTGCATGTGATTCACTCTTGCATTTCAGTCAGCCTGCTCTCCTTGTTGAGTTGCAATTTAACCCCTGAAGATGTTGTTAAAGAGAAAATGGACAAAATGTTATCCAGATATTTGTCAATGAATGAAAAAAACTAGAGTTTATAAAGAAATAGTTTATTACATTTTTTAAATAGCTCTGTTTATTGAGCTATCAAAGCAATCTCTGCCTATAGTGGGAATTTGAAAACTAAAGAAAAGAATAAAGAAGAAATTGAATATTCATTCTTAATTTCACTAACCTGTGTTTATAGCTCCTCTTAATATTTTGGAGTGTTTCTTCCAAGTCTTTTTCTATGCATATATACTATATGTGTATGCTTAAAATATGGTTGAATTCTTATTTTGTATATATAGTTTTTCATCCTGGTGTTTACATTTAGTATTTTGTTGTGATGAATTCTTGTATTGTGAGTTTGTAAGTTTGAGTTTGAATGGCTGCACAAAGACCTTCTAAAACCAACCACCCTGGTTTGAAATTTGCAGGCTGCTTCTGATTTCATACTGTTAAAACAAATGTTTCTGTAGACATGTGTGAAGGCAAATATTAGACTGCATTTTTGACTTCTGGTCCATTAAGCCCTGTTACATTCCTTGTCATTTTTGACCCTTTCTAGCTAACGCAATGACCAGTCACGTTCACCTCTCTTCTCTAGCCCACAGCCCTATCCTCACAGGGACAGCATTACTGAACTGGACCATGGGGCTTGGCCTAAAACATGTTTTCCTTTCTTTGGGTGTTGAAGATAAGCCAGAATGGCAACTTGCCCGAAAGTGATCCAAGAACTTTTTGTATGAAAGTTTTGTTTAATAGTACCAACAGAAATGTTTTAAAATAAAAGTTTTATTAAGGTTAAATTTGTTCCTGTGTTAGAAAGATAAGGTTTATTCTCACATGCCTGAACTAGTTCCTTCCAACATGTTTGCTAGCTCTTCTGTTGACACAAAATGTCAATGGCCTGAGAAAGATTTTACACCCTGAAAAGAGAGATAAAGGAAACTCAAGACCATGAGCTTCTTTATCACAGTGATGCACATAGATGCTCACACCATTCTTCATTGTCAGTTGCAGAACCCTTTGTTCCTCTTTCAAAAAGTGTCTTTGTGTTTCTCAGAATGAGCTGGCTTACTCTCTCCCATCTGTTGGAAATGCAAGAGAACTTCATGGAAAGCAAGAGGATATAGGGTTCCCTGTAAGGTTAGAGGTGAGTTCCAGGCACTTAGTCCCAGTCACCATCTGCTCTCATGTGTCCTAGTGCTGCAGACATTGTTACAGAGGTGGGACAGGAAGTGTCTGTCCTACAGGTGTTAAGCTTCTTGTTCCCAGCACCTTGGGTGCCTTGGGATGACCTTTTCTCTCCTGTCTCTGCTCTGACCGATTTACTGTGTGACTTTAAGAGTGTTTTTTAAGGACTTGTTCTGGAAAAGATTAAGACAATTTCTAAAGATACATACACTATAAGAAGTTGACATAAATAAGAACAAAAGGTGAGAAGGCAAAGGAAAACAAGGCTAACAACAAACTGGAGTTTAGGCCAAATTAACAAAATGCATACCACTATTCATTCAATAACGTTTTATTGAATGCCTAATATGTACCATTGTCTAGAAGACAATGTTTTTCAAACTTCGTTGCAACACATTAATGGCCTTTGAAACCATCTTAGTGAGCACCCATCATTTTTAACAGATTAAGATGTGAAGGTGAGAACAGAATATCAGAGGCCATTGCACAAAGTAAGGGTATTATATCTTATGTAAGTTTCAGATTGATGTGCGTGTTTGTGCATTAGGTCATCATATAAAATTTCTGTCTGTGGCCATGGTAAAGAAAGTTTGAAAACTACTGATCTAAGGGTATACACAAATTTAGGGCTGAATTTTTTAGAAGTCAATGAGAAGAGAAGAAACTGATTCGTTGCATGATTTGGGGTGCTGATCTACAACTATACATGAGAAAAAAAATTCTGTTATTCTTCACCAAGAAAAAAGAAATGAATAACATACTAAGCAGCGTATTTACAGAAAATCCTGAAAACTTAATGCTGTTTCTTTTAGCCTCCTCATTTATACCATTTCATATAGATACTACACAGCACCATGTTACAATAGATAAGATGTCTGAAATTTACCCTGATGTATGCTATAGGTCCCATCACTGTTCCCTGCCACATGTTTGTATTCTTATGAATGCTAAGTACAAAAAAAAGTATTGATATTTCTTAGAGAAATTACCTTAAATAAACATTTTTATTAAAATGAAACATATACACAGAGATGTATACAAATCATTAGCATACAACTTAATAAATTTTTGCAAAACAAATCCACCTACACAATCACTATTTAGATCATGAAATACAATATTGACAAGAAGGAAAAACTCTCTTCATACCCACTTTCAGCCTCTCCCCAAAGGAGAGACTGAACTCCCTGGAGTTCTAAAACCAGAGGTTAATTTTGCTTTGTTTAGAACTGTATATAATGGCCTAATATAGAAGATACTTTCTTGTGTCTGGCATATTTTGCTCAATATTGTGTTTGGAAGACTATCTATCATTTCTGACTTGAATTGGACTGTATTACAAGTTTTAATCTGTTTTACTATTGATGAACATGTGAATTGTTTTCAGCTTTTGATTATTATGCAAAGAGCAGCTATGGACATTTTTGTACAGGTCTTTTGGTGACCATGTGTAAACATTTCTGTTAGGTTTGCGAGTGAAGATGCTGGTTAATAATACATGTGTATTCAGCTTTAGGAGATATTGTAGAACTGTCAAAATGGTTATACTTCACCAACAGTGTATGAGAATTTCAGTTTCTTCACATCTTCTCTAATACTAGGTATTGGCAGTATTTTTAATTTTAGCCATTCTGGTAGGTGTGTGTAGATATCTCATTGTGTTTTAAATTCACACTCTTCTGATAAATAATGAGGTTGAGCACTTTTTATATGTTTATTTGCATTTGAGTATCTTCTTGTGTGAGAATATCTAAGTCTTTTGGCCATTTTACATTGGGTTACCTTTTTCTTAATGATTTATAGGAGTTCAATATATATCCTGAATATGATTCCTTTGTCAGTCATATGTAATACAATTATTGTTTCCCACTTTTCACTCTCCTAATGGTGTCTTTTGGTGAAGAGAAGTTCCTAATTTTAATATAATCTAATTTCTTACCTTTTCCTTTATTGTCTCCTTTTAACATTTATTGTTTATTTATTTCTTTTTTCCTCTATTGTTAATGCTGTTTGTGTCCTGTTTAAGAAAACTTTGTTTACCCCCAAATCGTGAATATGTTCCCATATGTTATCTTTCTGAGAATTTCGTGTTTCACCTTTTACATTTTTACCAGCAACCCACCTGGGATTGATTTTCCTGTATCATGTGAAGTAAGGTACAAAAATATTTTTTACAGTATGGGTATCCAGTTAACCTACCACCATTTATTCAGGACAATGCCCTTTCTCACTACAATGCAATGTCACTTTTAATGATTAATGATGGTATATGTGTTTCTGTTTCTGTACTCTCTTTGGAGCTCTTCTGATCTATTTGTCTATCCTGTGTCAATAGCACACTGTTTTAATTAATGTAGATTTATAATACTGTACCTAGTAGTATTAAGTCCTCTAATATTCTTCTCTTTTAATTTTGCCTTGATTATTCTTGGCTCATTGCTGTTTCACATACATCTTAGAATTAGTTTACTAATTTCCACCAGAAAAAAAAAAAGCCCAAGACTTGTGAGATTTTGATAGGGATTCCTGTATATTGAATCTATATACTAATTTAGGGAGAATTGACATCTTTACAATATTGAGGCCCCCAATCTATGATCATGTATTGATCTCTTTTGCTTTTTCTCAGTAAAGTTTTGTAGTTTCTCATTTAGAAGTCTTGGATATCTTTTAAAAATGCATTTTAAAGTATTTGATATGTTTATGCCAATATAAATGGTGTAATTGACTGACTTTCATTTTCTAAATGTTTGTTGGTATATAGAATTCCAATTGAATTTTATATGTTGATCTTATATCCAGTGGTGTGGCTTTATTAACTTATTAGTTTTAATAATTTATCTGGAGGATGTTTTGGTTTTCCTCATACACAATTATGATTTCAAAGAATAACCACAGTTTTATCTCTTCCTTTTTCAGTCTTTTTTTCCTAATTGCAAGGTCTGCGATTTCTTGTATAATGTTTTATAGAGGTGGTTATAGAAATTATCCTTAAATCATTCTTAGTCTCAGGGGAAACTTTCAATATTCATCATTAGCATGTTTGCTATAGGGTTTTATCAGATTGAGAGCATTTTCTTCCAATCCTAGTGTGTTGTAAATTGGAGAGTAAATCCTCCTTGTGAGGTCTTTAAGGATCACTTCAGTAAGGCCATGGAAATACTATGAGAGGCATATGCAATTAAATCATCTATTATGCTTGCGGGTCCTAGAAAGGAAAGCACAGCGCATCATGCAGAAGGCCCTATGGGAGAAGGGCCAGGTGAGCGGGCTCACTAAGTAAGTGGGGAGCCAAGAGAATGAGGACCTACAGACTGGTGCCTCTTTAGGGGGTCAGGAAGGCGTATACAAGAAAAAGGCATGAGGGATTTCATTGGTGTGTTTGAATGTCACTAGGTGACATTCAAGGGAAGGAAAGAAGGGGGACTTGTGGCAGGGACCAGCCTTATTACACTAGTACAACCTGGACACCAGGGCAGGGTGTGTTCAGTCTATTGTAGGGCTGTTGAGGCATTAGGAAAATGTAAAGTTTTCAAAATTTACCATACACCTAGTTTGCTGAGTGTTTTATCATGAATAGATCAATGTACCCATTTAAAGGACCAGATGCTTTTCGTTTTTCTATTAATAGAGTGCTTTACATTGATTGCTAATATTAAACCCACCTTGTATTTTTAAAAGTAAACCTTCTTGCATTAATGTGTTATCCTTTTAAAATTATCTCAGGATTCGGTCTGCTAATACTTTGTTTAATTGTTCTTCTAAATTCATAAAAAATGCTAGTTATAATTTTCTTTTCTCATAATACCCTTATACTGTCATGGGATCAAGACTATCCTGGCCTCATAAAATGAGTCTCATCAAATGAGTTGAGACATGATCCCACTTCTTCTATAATCTGGATGAGCTATGTAAAATTGGTGTGGTTTTTCCTTTAAGTATTTGGTAGAACTCACTCTCCAGCAGTTTAGGCCTAGAGAGTACTGTGTGAGTAGATTTGTATATACAAATTCAATTTCTTTAATGAGTATGGTACCATTCACATTTTTATTATTTTTTCCTGTTTGAGTAAGGTTTTTTTAAGTAATTTGTCCATTTCATTGACATTTTCAAATATTGCCATAAAGTGTTCATATATCCCCTTATCTTTTTATTGTCTGTAGGATTTATAGTGATTTCTTTTTTATTCAATACATGTAATTTTTCCTTTCTCTTCTTTTATCTTAATAAATCTGGCTATAGGTTTACGATTTTATTAGTATTTTCAAAGAATCAGTTTTTGACTTGACTGATTTTCTCTGTTACACTTCTGTTCTATGTATTACTAATTGTTATTTTCTCCTTTCCACTTTGGTTGACCCTAATATGGCATTATTTTTAGGGTTTCTTGAGATGGATACTTAAATCATTGATTGTCTTCTTAGGACATTGGCTGTCTTTTTTTTTTTGATACATGCATTTAAGTATAGAAATTTCCCTCCAGTCACACCTTTAGCTGCATCTCACACACTTGAGGTGGCATGTTTTCTTCTATTTCGGTTAATAATATTGTCTAATTTCCACTCTGCGTAATCTTTGACCCATGGGTTAATTAGAAGGGTATTGCTTAATTTCCAAATATTTGTGTAATTTTTAGTTATTATTTTATTATTGATTTCTATTTAATTATGATGTGGTCAGAAAATATCTTCTGTTTGATTTTTGATCTTTGAAATTTATTCAGACTCATTTATTATCAACACATCATAGATGTTGGTAAATGTTCAATGTGTATTCTGTAATTGTTGGCTGTAATGTTATAAGTAGATCTATTAGGTCAAATGTATTCATCACCTTATCCTTATCTATGTTCTTATTCATTTTTAACAGCCTGTTCTACCAGTTACTGAGAGAGGTGTATTAAACCCTCACACATTAATTGTGGATTTTCTTATTTCTTTTTTTTTTTTTTTTTTTTTTTTTTTCGTGTTTTAAAAAAGTGACATTGTTTTATTACTATTGGCAGGTGGGGCCTGCATGAGGTGGTTGGTATGCTGGGCTCAGGGGATGTGTGGGCTATGGAGATGATGACAGAAAGGCTGGAAGGAAAGGGGATGGGTTTGAAGGCCAGGCCCAAGGGGTCCTCAGATCCGCTTCTGGGAAGGGACAGCCTTGAGGAAGGAGTCATGGCAAGCCATAGCTAGGCCACCAATCAGATTAAGAAATTCTGAGAAATCTAGCTGTCCATCACTGTTGGTATCCAGTCTCTTCATCATGCGGTCAAGGACACCGGGGTCCTTCTGGTTCTTTGTGAAGGCAGCCAGTTCTGTATTCATGAAGCTTAGGAACTCCGTCTTGGAGAGAGTGTAGTTATAACCATCCTTTCCAGCATACTTCTGGAAAACAGCAATCAGGGACTCGATGCACCGCTCAGTTTCTTTTTCTAGTTCTAGCAAAGTTGGCTTTATATATTTTGAGGCTTAGTAACTAGGTGCATTCAGATTTATCACTCATAGCTTTCTATTGGATTCTTTTACTATTATAAAATGTCTTTTTTATCTCTAGTAATATCCCTTGTCATTAAGTTTACAGTATCTGACATTAATATAATTTACATGTAATTTTTTCAATCCTTTTTTTCTTTCAAATTGTGTGTCCTAATATAAAAAGTGTGTCTCAGTTAAGCAGCGTTTAACTGGGATTTAAAAAATAATTCAGTATATGTATATTATGTGAACTGTTTATCTGCATTTTATGCAATTACTGATATACTCGTGTTATAATCCATCATATTACTCTTTGACATTTTATTTACCCCAGCTATTTAGTGTTCCTTTTCCTCTCCTTTGTTACTATATTTTGAATTAATGAAATATTTCACCTCTACTGGCTTGTTAGTGATTTATTCTTTTACTCTTCTTTTAGTGGTTACCCTAGGAATTACAAAGTGAATCATTAATTTATTAATGTATAATATAAATTGTGACTTTGACTATTTTCCAGAAAATGCAAGGGACTTAATTTTATTTACCACTCTTCCCTTTTGTATTATTGTCTCACATTTCAATTCTACATATGTTTTAAATTCCACAAGAAATCACAATTTTTATATTGTTTTAAATAGTTAATATTCATTTATATATTCATTTGTATTTACTGCATTTATATTTACCGCATATTTACCATTTCTGGTGTTCATCCTTCCTTCCTGTGTTTCCAAGCTCCTGTCTGGGATCTTTCTCCTTCTACTGGAAGTATACTCCTTTAAATATTCTTTTAGTTTTGGTCTGCTTTATTAACTTTATTTAATTTTAATTAAATAAAGATAACTTTATTAGCTTTATTAAAGTCTCATTGACATAAAAAATTGTATTTAAAATATACAATTTGATAAATTATGACATATGTATATGCTGTTAAAGCATCCCCACAATCAATACAATGAACCAATCCAACAGCCCTCAAAAGTGTCCCAGTTTGACACTTTAAATGAGGAGCATAACTCTAGGGGCACTTAGAACCATCCCTTCTTTTCCTGGGTTTTTGCACTGGATTCAGCATAGAACTAGACCAAAATCTGCCAATTCCCAGGGCCAGCATAATAATAAAAACAACACTTATAGCATGCTTTCTTGGGCCAGGCACTCTTCCAAGCACTTCATACATTTTTAATATTGAACTTACTAATTTAACCCTGGTCTCTATAAATTAAGCATTGTTATTGTCCTATTACAGAACTTGAGGCACAGAGTAGTTCGCTGCACTCTGCATGCCTAAAGTGTCTATTTGTTTCTACTATTAATTATGTTGATTCAGTTCTAATTGTGTCCACTCAATCAAAAGAACCATTATAAAGCGTGTTCTTGTATATAAGCTGGACTGACAACCTCAATCCCCAGATTCGGCTATTGCTCCTTCATGGATAGTAGTTTCCCTGCCATGCTTTGTTTGGCGATCCTCTGAGAGTGACTCTGAAGTGGTGAATGCCATCCTTGTTTAAAGGGGTAGGAGGGACAATAATCTAATTCTACCTAAGAGAGAAGACAGTAAACTGATGCTGTGTTTCCATTGCTGTTGGAAAAAGAACAGTAAATGACAGCAAAATTGAATAGCTTGATACTTGCACTGTATAAATTACCCAGCGGAAGAGATGTGTTGAGAGGGAAAGTGAGGATTTGATCTCTGCCTTTCAGTTTTCAGTCATTGTCAACCACAAACTACAAAAATTGGCTCAGCAAACCTTGGCTTCATCCAGGATACTAGGGAGCAAGCCAAGAGATTTTTTTTCCCCCTGCTAAGTTGCTCAGGATTGGTCTTTTGTGGATATGTTTACATTGGTGAATAAAGTCAGAGTACTTTAGTCATTTTGCTTCAGTAGTGTTTTCCAAACTGTGGTTGGGCTATATTAGTGGGTAATGAAATCAATTTAGCAGGTTATTACTTTTAAAAAAAATGAAATAGTACATAAAATAGAACAAAATAGGGTAGAGTTCAATGGAATAGAAGGTATCCAAGTGTATCACAGGAGTAAGAATATTATTTTGTGGAACTTTTGTTTCAGACATATATATATATATATATATATCCCTACATATTTGTGTATGTATATGTTACAGATTAAAACATTATTTTTTATTGTGGATCATGGTCAAATAATTACTGCTGGGAATTTAGTACATTAGAGGATTTTTTTTCCAATTTTGTGAGTATATTTTTTCCAAATGCTGTTTGTTTCTGTTTGAATGGGTCATACTTCAGAATTTGATGTAGAGGGGAGCAGGCGAAGTCTTCATGCTGAAGTAGAGAGTAATAATTTTCTTGTTGATCAACTACAAGTAGAAAACAAACTTGATGTATCTGAATCTGTCTATATTGTGGTTCTGTGTTGAAATTACACATCTTTTCAAATGTCAGATAGAAAACATCCCAAGGAAATAAAATCACCATAGTGACATTCGAGTGCCAACCCAAAAGTCACCATCTTTTAAAACACAGGTGGCTTTTGGCAATACTATATACCTACTTGCCAATGATTGGCGTTCAGAATTTACCAAACAATGAAGTCACTCATAGTTGATTGTGATGACATGTGCTGGTTTTAAAACTTTACTATGATAATTGGATATGCAGCCATAAAAAAGGATGAGTTTGCGTCCTTTGTAGGGACATGGATGCAGCTGGAAACCATCATTCTTAGCAAACTATCACAAGAACAGAAAACCAAACACCGCATGTTCTCACTCATAGGTAGGAACTGAACAATGAGAGCACTTGGACTCGGGAAGGGGAACATCACACACCGGGGCCTATCATGGGGAGGGGGGAGGGGGAGGGATTCCATTGGGGAGTTATACATGATATAAATGATGAATTGATGGGTGCTGACGAGTTCATGGGTGCCGCACACCAACATGGCACAAATATACATATGGAAGAAACCTGCACGTTATGCACATGTACCCTAGAACTTAAAGTATAATAAAATAAAAAAAAAAAAA
>NW_016811040.1:991753-1037927 GCF_001698545.2 Rhinopithecus bieti | reverse complement strand
TAGAGTAATTTTTCACGTAAACACAGTTTTCCCTCCTAATTCAGCTTAGTTAAAATCTGTGTCAATTGCTTTGAATTAACATTAAATAGATTCATGAACTTGCATAAGACCTAGTTAGTAATCCAGCTGTATGTGATTAAATTTCCCACATGTGGGAAATATATATATCAGTATGTAATACGTTCTGCCAAACAAACCCATTCACTGGTACTAGATCTTTATGAAACAAAGGAACAGTCAGTACAATAAATATTCATAAAAAATGCTAGCGCTAGAAAACGTCTTACAGCAGCGATGACATGTAAGTTTCTTCTTAAACTGGTTGGCAATGCCTGTCTGGGTGCTATTTGAGAAGGATTTAGAGATTGTGGTTGGAGTCAGCAGTAAAGAAAGACTGCAATTTGATTAGTCGTGTGGTGAACATGGGAGAAGGGCAGTGATGATATATATGCTTTATGTTTATCTTAGAACTTTCTAATTTAGTAAATTGTTATGGTATCTTGGAAACAGGAGTTGATTTCTCCATTTTATAGAAGGAAGAAAAAGAATAACAGATGGATGTTGCCCATAGTTAAGCCTTTCAGTACTCTTGGGCTTGTTTTGTTTCTGTTCAGGTTCAGCTAGATTATGTGTTTAGTCCATGCCTCATAAATGTTTCCATTTTCTCCTTTTATTTCCATTACCACTGTTATGTTTTGATCCTCATTAAAGAAATTATGGTAGAAGCTTTCTAGATGATTTCCTTGCTTTCCGGTGCTTAAACAGTTTTTATGGGGTCAGGAGTCATAGACTCCGCTGAAAACCATGCAACAACTATGCACCATCTCTCAGGAAATTGAATGCTCGAACAAAGTTCTACAAATTACTTAAGGAGGGTTGTAAATTCCCTGAGGTCTACACTTAAATTAATAACCCCTAGTCTAGTTTGTCGTTCTCTAATTGATCCTTCAAATTTCTATCAGGCTAATATTCCTAATGCACAACTGGTATTATATTATCCTTTGCTCAGAACCATCAAATTTCTCATTGCCTTTAGAACAAAAGTCCAATCTACTTGGATTAGAACCGAATCTTTCAAGCTCTAGCACTGTTTCTGCCTTTGCAGCCTCATCACCCATTCTCTACCTCTGTTTCCCTCTCCCAAACACACAGCCTTCTTAGCCAAACCAGAATACTTGCTATTCCCTGCATTTCGCTCCTACGGTTGCTGCAGCCTGAACATCCTTTCCCTCATTTCCACCCAGTTGGGCCCTTTCTAACCATCAAGCCCAGTATCTTTTCTGATTCTGTTGTTTTTAAGGATGCCACACAAAGCACTGAGCAACACCTTGTATGGTACCTTGCACAGCATGACTGTGTATTCACCTGCTTGCCCACAGATCCTCTGCACGCCCTGCCTCTGTATTACTGAGGGGCTGCCTCCTGAGGTATGTGCCTCCTCTGGGTTCAGCCATTGGAAGGCCTTGGTGGAAGATCGGAGGACTGAAGGAAGGGAGAAGCCAGGGTATTTCTTCTCCACTCTCTCTGCCTCAGACGATATCTCTGACAACAGTTGTGTCTCCTCTGTGGCTTCGGTTCCTACTGGAATCGCCAATTAAAGCTTTCAGTTTCTGTTGAATGACCCCAACCCAGGGCTCCAAAATCAACACCTCCATTCTTGTCTCGATAGCTTAGGGGTTTCCTGCTGGATGCCTCATATTCCCCTGTTCGACTTCACTTCTTTTCCTTCACTTACATAATCAATCCCCTGCATTATAATCTTTCTGTTTAAATACTTCAGCCAGTTTATGTTTTCCTGGATAACCCTGATTCATACAGCTGGCATTTGATGGATATTTGCTGAATTTTATTACCTAATTTTAAATCATTTTTTATGTGGGTATCTCTCTGTCTCTTTTTTTTTTTTTTTTTTTTTTTTTTTGAGTGCAACAAGGATAAATCCTCTATCAGTTATCCAGTACATAATGACATTATTGGGAATTACCAGGGATAGTAACAAATTACCACAAAACATAGTTTGAAATAATTAGCATTCAGTAGCTCATGAGTCTGAGAGGTGGCTGGCTGATTCTGCCCGTCTTGGGTGAACTCACTCATGCATTTGTGGCCAGCTGTATGTCAGCTAGGTGACTCTGCTCATCTTTGCTGGGCTGTCTTATATGGATGGGTCTTGGCTGGTCTGGGCTGACCTGGGGTGGCCTTGGTGGAGACAACTGACGTGAGTCAACTCTGCTGTGTGTTTCTCATCCATAACAAGCTATCTAAGGCATATTCTCATGGCAATCATGGGAGAGCAAATTTGTTATGAGCTGGGCATGGTGGCTTATGCCTATAATCCCAGCACTTTGGGAGGCTGAGGCAGGCAGATCGCTTGAGCTCAGGAGTTTGAGACCAGCCTCGGCAACATGTGTGTCAAAACCCCACCTCTACAAAAATATAAAAATTAGCTGAGTGTGGTGGTACATGCCTGTCATCCCACCTACTCAGGATGCTGAGGCAGGAGGATCTCTTGAGCCCAGGAGATGGAAGTGTCAGTGAGCCAAGATTGTACCACTGCACTCCAGCCTGGGTGACAAAGTGAGACCTTGTCTCAAAAAAAAAAAAAATTGTTAGCAGGGTAGATTTCATGTTAATTGTTTTACCACAGAAAGAGAGGAAAGGAAAAGAAGGAGAGGAGAGAAGAGGAGAGGAAAGGAAATAAGGAAGGGAGGGAGGAAAGGAGGGAAAAAAATTAGGAAAAAAAAAGATATTGACAAAACTCCCAAAAGCAAAGCCAAAAGAACAAGAATTTATTTCTCTAGAAGATATAATGTAATGGCTCATCAATAAGAAAATGTCCATCAATGTAGCAGAAAATATTGGGCAAACCATTGAAAGGAAGACAGGAAGGAAGGAAGGAAAAAAAGAAGGAAGGAAACAGAGGGAGGAAAATTCACACAATAAGAAATACAAATAACGTTTAGAGATATCAGAAGATTCACAACTTTACTTACCCAAGATATATGTGAACTCTAACTAGGATTCCATTTATCTGCTATCAAGTAGATAAATATAATGTTTAATAACATATTAGCAAAGATATGGAGAAACAGGACTTTCAGACATAGACATAAATTGAAATGACCTCTATAGAATCTAATTTGGAAATACAATCACAATGTAAAATGTGCATTCCCATTGAATGGCCAATTCTATTAAGATTTGTTCTATATTTTAACTTGTATGTGTGAGAACTGGCACTTGTACGATGCTATGCTTTGTAGTCCTATTTGGAATAGCAAAAGAAAAGATTTCACTGGCCTTCAATAAGTGTGATATTATGGGATACTATTTAACTGTCAAAATAAAACTTTAAAAGAATGAATAAGCACTTTACAAAAAAATTAAAAGGCCACTAATACAATGCAATCAGTCTAGCTCAGGCCTCATATGATTTAGTGAGAAACCAGAGATGAGAGAGAGAGAGAGAGAGAGGAAGGAGGAGGAGGAGGAGAAAGCATTAATTTTGCTCTAATATTAACCCCTTTAAAATTGAATTCATTTAAATTTAACCCTTTAAATGCTTTGCAATAAAATATGCATTATGTATTTGCTAGTTTGTTCTGTGCAATTTCATTCATACAAAGTTACTGTCAAAAAAATAGGTCAAGTAAAGAGCCATTTATAAATAACGTATTAGTAAACCAAGTTAAAGGGACTTTATTTATCCTTTAACCTTCAATTTGCACTAATTGGGAGCAGTCATGGGAAATGGTGCCAACCTCACCTCAGGTCAGATGGCTTAACAAAATGAACTGTTTCATACCCAGAAATAACTATATTCCAAATATAAATATGAATCAGTTACAAAACAGATTCCTTTGAAACTACAAAATAACCACACTGTTAATATATTTGTGCCCCTATTAAAAATGTGCAAAGAACACACATTCTGAACTCAAGCTGTCCCAGGGAGTGATTCTCATTTTTGCTTTGAATCTTGTGTAAACAAAACTGGGCAGTCTCCTTTGAGCCACGAGCAAATTCACAGTCCCTGAGTTTTCTAAAGAGAAGAACTGAGAATGGGTATGTTTAAGTTGGAAGGGTTTGGGGCTTGAACTTGCTGCTTTAAATTTCCTTCATCACAGGGAAATCACTTTCAATTTGTCTACTTGAAGAACTCTAATTTGGTTTGTTCTCAGATTGAGGCATATCATGAAAAAGACGCCGCATGTTTGTATTATAGCAAAATTTGGAAGCCACCTCAGTGACAGTGTTTCATTTTCTTCTTCGCAGTTTTATCTTTAAAACCTGAATCTGTTCTCAATCATTTAGAACAAGGCCCATGACATCAGACTGCCTGGGTGCGATTCTTGGCTGGCCTCTTCTGCACCGTTTGACTTTGGGCAAAATGCTTAACTGTTCTCCTCTCCTTTCTTCATCTGAAAAACGGGGCTATTTATAATACTTACCTCGTATGGTCATTGTGAGGATTACCTTATGTGAAATTAGACAAAATAATTAGAACAACCCAGTTCATATTGTGTGATTAATAAATGTTGTGTATACAAACGCTTATTAATTATATGAGAATTTTTGGGTTTTTCACAGAGTCAAGTTCAGATACATTGTTCAAAGCCTAAATCAAAATTACACTCTCAAGAAAAATATATTGAGGTCCAACTTTTGCATTCAAAATATATATATAAATACAGTTTTGTATTTATATATTAATGTCGGGGCAATGGTGTATATGTACACATAATTGCCATAAAGTCATAACAACTGCTACAAACACAAGCCTTCCTGGCTTTGTTAATGTAGTCTTTGAGAATCCTTTCTGAATAAGCTTCTTAATTGCCTTGGTCTTCAGCCGTGCACTATCAGAGTTCCTGAATGTCAGCCAAATGGTCAGGTGAAGTTAAAGGTTTTGGACTTGAAGGTTTATGAAATGGGCGGTGCAGAGAAATTTTGAAGAAAATAAATAAATATAACTCCAAAGTCTTCCTTAATGTTGTTTTAAAAGGGAAGAAAATTAGTAATAAGCAAGTCAATTTTAATAAATATATTTTTCCTTTTAACATACTGAGTGTCCACTGCATGGAGTCTTAGGGTGGAAGAACCACTGCAGAAACAAGACAGGGCAGCTTCTTCAGAAACCCAGAGTCAAGAGCAGAGAAAATTTGCTTATGCTCACATACATATGCACACCCACACATAACCAACAATCACTTTAATGATATAACAAGGGCTTTTATGTAGCCATAAACGTTGGATATTGGGTGAAAAGCCAACAACTGAATATATATTTACTCAATTGTGTGGCAGTTAAAGGAAATGAGCTGTTATAGATTAGCATGGTTCAAGACCACATCCATCATATTGAGTCAAAAATGTAGAACGAAAGATACACAAACAGGGATTCATATCATATAGGTAAATTAAAACTACACAAGCATTGTTCATTGCCGTGGATATGCATTTATGTATGTGAATGTTAAAAAAGAAAAATAGTGGTCTTGAAAGATACAAACCAACTCACAATCTGGGCGTGGCGTGGGGTTATCAAGGAGATTATACCTATGCTCTAATTTTTCTAATTTACAAAAAGGCATTCTTTGTGTTATTTTAAATTATACCCTTTTTTAAATTAAAAAAAATACAGCATACATGACAAAATGTTAGCAATGGTTTATATTTTGGGTAGTGGGAACCCAGACATATTTTCCCTGCTAACTTCTGTTTTTCTAAAATTTCTGTGTTATTCACAACAGCAACAACAAAAATTGTAGGACTGCAGTTAGTTAAAAAGCGGCTTCTCGCTTGCCATGCAGACAGCCACTCAGCGACATCCTCTGTGGCATAGCAGGTGTCGTGGTCTGTTTGGCTGCCTTTCTCATCTTGTTTGTACCTGGGAGAAGTGTTCACCATATGATTGCATTTAGCACAATCTAGACAGCTCCATGGCTTCATGCTCAGATGCATACCCTGATGGAGAACCCATCGCTTCCCCACAGGTTTCATATGACAGTGTCCCACCCCAACGGCTCAGTTGCAGCTTTTATATGTTGAGACCTATTCCAGGAACTATCCACTGAGATGAAGCAGGATTCTCTTTAACACAGTGTGACTAAACAGTTTGAGGTTCACATTTGCCTTTTATTCATCTTCACAGACTGCCAGTCCAAAGCTCTTGAGTCTTGTCCCTAAAACTCCACAGAAATGCAGATCTCTGAGATTCACAAAAGTTGTCCCATGCCTGTAATGTGTTCTTACAGTCCTTGTGTTAGAGTCCCTTTCCCTGAAACCATCTCCCCTTTAGAATAAGATTTTATCTAAATCTATTTGCATTTATTCAAAATCAGAGACAGCTCTGAAACCAGACCCTATTTAAACATAGAAATAAGAACAGTTGTAGATTAATCAAATGTTGGGAAACTTTAAAACAACAAATTATATTTATCTTCTGTGTTTCCTTTTTTCCAGATCTGCGATTTCCTTCTGGTTGGCTGTCCTGCGTGGGTGCCAAATTCCACACATGATTTAATGAATAAGAAGGTCAGATGTCAGCTTGACTATTTGCAAACCTACGATCTTTGCTATTAATTGTCCCTTTTTAGCATTATTGGAATTATCTCCTAATGTGTAGTGTTGCTGCTGTTGTTATTTAATGTAGTTTTGAACTATATAGGTATTCAGAAGAAATATAAAGCATTAAATGAACTAAAAACATAACAGAAAAGCAATGCTACTAATTCACTCAAGAAGAGTAATAGGGTAGTGAGAGAAAAGAGCACATTTTCACTTGTTGTACCAGAAAATTATTGTGCTCAGCGAAGATCCAACAATCCTTTCCCATGTGTCTTTTCCTTGAGTGCAAAAAAAAAAAAAAGAAAAAAAAAAAAAAATAAAAAAAAAAAAAAAGGCATGAGAATTACATAACCTGTTGGTTCCAGCAAGTCAGATAAGGTACAATCACTTGTGAAGTAAAGATCCACTTGACTAGCAAGTCTTCTGAATTCGCCTTTCAGTCCTGAGTTATGTGGTCATATCAAGCAACCATTCAGATCACTGGGTTATAATTTAGGATCCAGTTTGTTTACATTATTATAACAACACAGTTTCAGTTTATCTCTGCATATAAGGTTGTGTCGGAACTTTCCTTTCTGTGTTTTTTATTTTTAGCAGTTTAAAAACTAACCATGGAAAAATGGCTTTCTGGTGATAAGGAGACATTTAGGCTTGGCCAGGGTCTGGCAGAGTCTATAGAAATGCTCACTGGCTGCGGGAGCCCGGCCTTTTGAATGCTGTCTTTGTGCCTCCTCTTGCCCATGGCCTCTGGCCTATTGTCTAGGCGCCTGGGTTGGGGTGGTGCTATCTGATTGTAACCAGTACTAGTATTACAGCGCTCAGTGCCCAGGCCCTCCCTTGGGCCCCCTGTCTGGCTGCCTCTGTCTCCCAGCCCTCCCTAGAGAGGACCAGCCATAGTTCTCATATCAGAAAACACTGTTTGTAATTTATAGAATGTTCAAGAAAAAGAGATCACTAAGAATCTTCAAGACCTATAGTTCTCTAAGTTTTTTTTCATCTTTACAAATAGCCCTCTCCTTTTCCCAGTTGAAATCTTTCAGTGGACCTCAATTTGTAAAGCATGGAAAAGGACAGCTGTTCTGTTTAAAGATGAGAAGGCTCCTGCAACCCCAGTCCTCAGCCTCTTCTTCATCCCACCTCAATCAAGGTGACCTCAAAGGTCTTCCATTCCCACCAGGAAACTGGGGGCACCTCCCAATAGTTGCACACTCTTTTTACAAGGCATTCTCCTCAGATTTACAGATTTACAGATAAGGAAACTAAGAAGAGATTTCTATAAATGCTGAAAACCTGAGGCATTAGACACAAAAGAATGAACACTGTATTAATTCATTTTATATAGTTCTAGAAAAGGAATAACTAATCTGTGGTGATAAGAATCAAAATAGTGATTACCTTGGGGAGAAGAGAAGATTGGCTGGCAAGGGGCATAAGGGAATTTTCTGGAGTGATGGAAATGTTTATAGAACCATGGGCTACGTGGCATCTGTTAAAACTCACCTGTGCATTTTACTTTATATAAGTTGTGCTTCCATTAAAACAGAAACAAAAGGAAAATAAAGAAAAAGTAAATTAGGCATTTAGTGAATGAAAATACTATAGCCAAATATTTGAGTGTGATCAATTTCCTTAAAACTATGTGGGCTGTTTATTGGATCTGGTCTAAAGTCATTACACAGAGTTTCTGAAGATTGAAAATCATGCTGTTCTAATATTTTTTGTTGAATAATCACCAAATCCAGAAAAATAAAAACTCTCAAGGAATTCCAAACAATGAAACCTGTAATGTGGCTTAGATGTGAGACCTGGGAGTTCTGGACTAGAGATTCAGAGGACAATATTTGATTCTACTGACCACAGAGGCCAAGAATCATTGCCCTCCCAGTGCGTAGCTCCCGGGAGGTGTAGAGTGGCACCATATTCCAAATGGGGGTCCTCTGAGCTTCTAAGGCTCTGAGAAGCCCCTTAAAAGTCTCTGCGGGGAGGAGTGCTGGTGGGTAGAGACCATCCGGGTCACCATCCAACATGCAGCTGGACTTTTATCTGTTTAGGTATTGGGCTTCTCTATCCGTTTCCATGTATATAAAGAATTCCATAAGTGAGAAACATGTGACAAATGTTACACATGTTGTATACCCATTCTGGTGTATATTCTTTCCTTAATGAGCCAGATGACATGGAATTCTACCCTTTTAACTATGCTGGACTTTGCCTCCTAAGATTGCATAGAAAGACATGGTCCAGGTCTGGCACATTCAGGATGGTTCTGCAGGGTCACACTGATCTGAACTTATGCTAAGAGTTCTGGATAGTCTTAGCTTCAGCCACTCCCCCAAAAGAAATGTCCCTCCTGAGCCCCTTTCCAGAATTTCAATGCAATTAGGAAGACTGTGGAAGAGAGGAAAGATTAAAATAAGCTTGGGGCCCTCTGGAGGCGCTCAGCATGTAAGTGGTTGTCGTTGGCTCTCCATCCAAGACCATATTGCTCATTGCCTAGGGAAATGAGATGCCATAGTGAGGCCCCATCCTGCGGGGTTCCCAAAGATGCCTTTCTTTAATTTGGGATTGTATGTTGTTCAGTAATCTCTACTTCACTGATATAAACCTCATTTTTATCATGCATTACTTTAACATGTGCTATTAACAATATTCATCAAATTCAAATTCTTCATAATTTTTTTAATCCTTTGCTCCTACTCGTCTGACTGCTTTTTAAATGCCCTATAAAATGCAGGCTTCTCATATATCTTAGCAGAGTAGAACTTCTGGTGATTGAGGTTGAAAGACAGGCCTTCCGTGGTACCTGTCAAACAGGCTACTTGCAAATTCAGTCTTTTTGCTTTCAACGGAATCAAGAACTATCAAATAATGGGCCCTGTACCTGTGTTATTGCAGTAGGGCATTTTGACCCTCTAAAAAGCACTTTCCTTGCCCTGAAATACTTTGAAAAACTTCATTTAAATTTTGCTATTGTGAGTTTTAGAAGTCAGGTAGGTGGCTCACGCCTGCAATACCAGCACTTTGGGAGGCCAAGGCAGGCAGATCACAAGGTCAGGAGATCGAGACCATCCTGGCTAACATGGTGAAACCCCATCTATACTAAAAATGCAAAAAATTAGCCGGGCATGGTGGTGGGCACCTGTAGTCCCAGCTACTCGGGAGGCTGAGGCAGGAGAATGGTGTGAACCCGGGAGGCGGAGCTTGCAGTGAGCCAAGATGGCGCCACCGCACTCCAGCCTGGGCGACAGAGCAAGACTCCATCTAAAAAAAAAAAAAAACAGAAGAAGAAGAAGAAGTCAGGTAGTAAAGTGGAAGGCAATTATTGTGGCAGAAATACAGCTAAGGACATAGGCCAGGGCAGATGGGACCCAGGGGCCAATTCTGCATTTTAGAGCCTGATGAGTGAAATGGGACTGGGATGAGCAAGGAAAAGGTTTTTGAAAAGGAAATGATGATGGCGTTAGGAAATGGCAAGAAAAATTCATGTGGAGCTGGAGAAAGAAGGATTTGAAGATGCTCAAATGTTCCAGCCTTTGAGGCTGTATAATTTTGTTCAAAAAGGACAAAATGTCTACTACTTGAGTGATTTCCCAACAAAGGGCCAAAGCCTATTTCACTCACAACACAAATCCACATTAACACAAATTTAGTTCAGTAATGAAGCTGTGGTAAAACTGAATCATCCATGAAAAAGAACACTTTAAATAACCAGGACATTTTTTTAACCCACACATACTGTGCTTTGCCTGCACATGCACACAAATTTCCTGATCAAACCAAATTTAATTTAGCAAGAGATTTTTCTCCAACCAGTTTAGTTTAATGTGCATGAGAGCAGAAATGAAATTACACAATATAAGAGTTTGAGCAGAATTTGCTTTTTTGCAATTCCATTTGAAAGGACCTATTTCAAGTCATTAAGAGCCAATTTAACCAAATGGAAAATATCAAGATATAAATCATATGTCTTCTCCATTCCAGGGACTTTGGGCAACTGATCCTCCTAGAGCCAAAGTTCTTGAAATTTATTTATTTCTTTTCTCTCTCTTGTTTCCTTCCTTGGTCAAGTGGCTAATGTAACATGTGTGTAGTCAGATACCAGTTATTCATGAGAATGGGAGGGTAACATGTCGATCGTTAAAGCCCAATTTATTGACATTTTTCCACTTTGTTTTAAACAATATGCATTTTCATCCACCAAACTGCTTGTAAGAGCTGTTCACAAGTTAGAAAATATATCCAGGTTTGAGGGTTTTTTGTTTGTTTGTTTTTGTTTTTGTTTTGAGATGGAGTCCCGCTCCGTCCCCCAGGCTGGAGTGTAGTGGCATGATCTCCACTCACTGCAAGCTCCGCCTCCCGGTTTCACACCATTCTCCTGCCTCAGCCTCCTGAGTAGCTGGGACTACAGGCACCCACCACCAAGCCCAGCTAATTTTTTGCATTTTTAGTAGAGACGGGGTTTCACCGTGTTAGCCAGGATGGTCTCGATCTCCTGACCTCGTGATCCGCCTGCCTCGGACTCCCAAAGTGCTGGGATTACAGGTGTGAGCCACTGCGCCTGGCCTGGGTTTGAGTTTTATCTCCTTTTCCTTTCCCCAAATGTTTTCCCTAGTGGTGCTATTGAGCTATTAACAATTGAAAAGCAGGTTGAAAGAAAAATAACAAACACCCCAATGTGTATATTATTTTTATTCCCTGTTTGTAGACAAAGAAACTTGGGTTAAAATGGTTAGGAGCAATGCCTAAAGACTTCACTGTCACAGTGGCCCGGCTGGGCTTTAACTCAGATGGTTCTATCCACGAGCCCCTGTTCTTTGGAAGAGAAGCAATAGATCAAAGTATACCAACATAATACATTGGCTAAATTGGAGAAATAGCTAAATTTGTGAAGAGATCAAAGTATTATTTGGGGCCTGCCCATAGTGAAAACCATAAAAAGCAGTGACTTAAACAGACAAAGGTTTTTTTTCTCTAAAGTAGGGGGCGTGGTTCTATGGTCAGTAGGGACTCAGGTACCTTCTATCATTCTGCATGGCTGTTCTTAGCATATGGCTTTATCCTCAAGATTTCCTCTTGGTTCAAGATAACTGCTGGGGTGCTAGCCTTCACCTATAAATTCTAGGCAACAGCAACATGGGGGAGGGGTAGAAAAAGGCACCCATTACTAGCTGTGTTTTTCTTCTTTAGATGGTCTTACCAGAATGCCCATCAAACAACTTCTATCTACAATCTCATCTACCCACTCGTAGTTGCAGAAGAAGTGGGAAAATGTGGCTTGGTACCTTGCTACCCAGAATGAAAGTGGGATTTGGTTGTGAGGGAACATTGCGGAGACACCTGGCAGACTTGGTCACAATTAGTCAGCTACTGGAGGAAGTACGGAGAGGAATGGTCAAGGTGGGGCTTTCAAGGGACTGATCTTGTAGCCAAGTGCATGATGGATAAAAAGGGGACTGATGAAAGGTGGTTTTGAGTACTGTGGTTTGTGGTGATAAGCTCGATATTAGTGAGATGGTATCAGGGATAGGAGAAAATAGATGCATATGATCAAATTTGTAGAAAATAGATGCATATGATCAAATTTGTAGAGTAAATTGACCAAGGAGAATGTGTTTATTCATTAGCTGCCATCCAAAACTGTGAACTGTGTTTAAACACACACACACACACCACATGGAGGTATGTGTATGCATATAAACACACTTTATATTTGTATGTATATTCATACACACATGCATACATAAAACAAAAACAACAATGTAAAACTTTTTCTAGGGCTCCATAACAGCAATAGCAATGATTTCAAACTTTAGTATCCCTAAGAATCACCTGGAAAAAGAGGCTAAATTACAGATTTCGAAAGAGAATGTGAGAAAGACAAATTGTAAAGATGACTAGGAAGTCATCCTAAGAAGCCGGTTGTAAAGATGAGTAAGAAGTCATCATAAGAAGCCAAGATGGAGAAAGTAGGAAAGTCAGGATGGGGAGGAAATAGTAGTTAAGTTTTGTTCTCCCTTTTCCCTCTCTTATTCCCTCCTTCCCTGCCCTCTCCCCTTGTTTTCTTCTTTCTTTTTGTCTTTAAGCTTTTAATTTTAGGAGGAGTCGACTTATGAGTTTGGTAATCATATTTTCATAAACGTATAGGCTCCCAAATAAGGAAGACATTAACACTCAAGTCACCATCACTCCCTTTTGTTAAGCCGTAAGACAGCAGGTAATGCCATTTTACAGATGACAAAATCAAGACTCATCTATGGTGTTGACAGTTGAAGCCAGCTCTTTCAGAACTCCTTATATCCAAAAAAAGACCATAGCTCTTTTGGAACTCTTTATATCCATGGTGCATGATACACTGGCAGGCACACACATCCCTTGTGTGTGTAATTCACACAAAAATGACCAAGATTTTCAGTACAACTTTCTTGGTACTGTGTGTTTGACACCCTTAGCTTCAAGGCAAAACCTACTTTTTATTTTAGCTTTAACATTCAGCAACAGTTAAATAAGTATAACTTGGTTTTCTTATTTTAACCCCATCTGATTGCATTTTGTAAAGCTCATGTGAGCCCTATTTTTTCCCATCAAATGCTGGAGAGTGGCAGGTTTGGTTGGCACTGCCTGCTGGCTACTCCAGGTGTCTTCCCATGCAGCTTGCTGGGGCAAGTGTTGTGATTTCTGCTCTGACATCCTGGACAAAGTCTCTCATTAATAAGTAGATGCCTACACACTTACGTAGTAAAAGTATAAAAGCATGCATGGGAAAAACACACACCAACTATAAAACAGTAGTTAGCTTGGTGAGAGATGAGAGAGAGGGGAGAAAGAGAGATGGGTTAGTAGTGTTTTGCTGTTTTATTTCTTTTAGGGTGATGGATCAAATACCCACAGATCTGAATGGTGGGTACATGGGTGTCTGTAATATTGTTTTATATACCTTGAATGTGTGAAATGCCTTATACTTTAAACTTTTTTAAAATTAAAATTCTTATAGGCAAAGTGATTTGAGCCCTTGAAAGAAATCTTTACTTTCAGTTTTGAGCAGTCTAAGATAGTGTTTCTCAAAGTAAAGCGTGTGTTAGAATTATCTAGAGGGTTGTTGAAACAGTGTCTTGGGTTCCATTGCCAGAGTCTCTGATTCACTACAGGTCTGTAGTGGGGCCTGAGAATCTGCATTTTAACAAGTTCCCCAGTGATGCATGTTGCTTATCCAGAGACTACACTTTGAGAATCACTGGTCTGAAAGAATTTTTCATCAAGACAACTAGAGTCTTGTTGATTGCTCACTTTTTCATTCATTAAACAAATGTCTGTTATATAAATGTGTCTATTCTAGCACTTGAACTGGGCCACTTATTGTGCATGGATGTATGAAGATGATCTGTCCGTGGTGGAAAGGATACATGACTGTTCAATACGGTTGTGCAGTTTGGACACTGTGTAAATTGTGCCTACTGGAGTACTACAGTTTAGCTAGACGTGGCAGTCAAAAGAATTACCAAAGAAACAAAGCAACGTGTGCACAACAGTATAATTCATGCTCTGATATAAATATGCATGATGTTCTTTGAGAGATCAATAGAACAGTGAAACCCAAAAATGAATTGGGGGCATGGAGTCAGGCAAGGCTTTCTGGAAGATAGGATACCTCAGTTGAGTCTACACAGGTGAAGAGAAGTTATCTGGCCAACAGTAAAGATATAGGAGGACAGGCAGGGGAAGTAGAATATGCAAAGACATCAAATGTAATTTGTAAAAAGATGGTAGTAGATGGAGTTTAAGAACTCAGACTGGACCAGGTACAGTGGCTTATGCCTGTAATCTCAGAACTTTGGGAGGCCAAGGTGGGAGGCTCTCTTGAGGCCAGGAGTTTGAGACCACCCTAGGCAACACAGCAAGACCCCATCTCTACAAAATCAAGAAATTAGTGGGGCACGGTGGTGCATGCCTGTAGTCCCAGCTACATGGGAGGCTGAGGTGGAAGGATACCTTGAGCCCAGGAATTGTAGGCTGCAGTGAGCCATGATCATGCCACTGCACTCCAGCCTGGGTGACAGAGGGAGACCCTGTCTCAGAAAAAAAAAAGAAGAAAGATTCATGCTGGCAGGACAAGAGAGTTGACCATCAGGAGTCAGATCATGAAAGTCTAAGGTGTTTGGATATTAATCTGATATCAGTAGGGAACCATTTTAAAATTTTAAACAAAGTAATGGTTTGATGCAGTTTTATGTTTTAGAAAGAGTCACATCACACACCAGGGCCTGTCGTGGGGTGGGGGGCTGGGGGAGGGATAGCATTAGGAGATATACCTAATGTAAATGACGAGTTAATGGGTGCAGCACACCAACATGGCACATGTATACATATGTAACAAACCTGCACGTTGTGCACATGTGCCCTAGAACTTAAAGTATAAAAAATAAGTAATTAATTTAAAAAAAAAAGAAGAAGAAAGAGTCCTATAGGGCAAGGAAGACAGTCAGGTTGGAGGTGAGATTGGCCACAGTGGACCAGACCAGGTAAGCAGCTATTCATTAGCCTAAGTATAAAATGGTGAGGGCTGCACCAGGGCAGTTCCAGTGTGAATGGAGAAGATGGATGTATTCAAGAAATATTACAGAAGTAGAATTGACAAAGTATGGGGATTGACAGAATGCGGGAAGCAAGAGAGAAGCTATCAAGGACGAGTCCTTGGTTTGTGTCTTAAGCAGTGAGTATAAGTAGGTGACATTCACTGAACTAGGAAGACAAGGAAGAGAGATCTAAGGGCTGGAATAGGGACTGGAGAAGGTGAGTTTGGGTTTGGACATTTGGAGTTTAGGTATTTGTGGAATATTCATGTGGAGGTATCAGGTGCTCACGGATATTTCCTGGGCTGCAGACTTCAGTTTGGATGATATCTAGGTATTAATCACTTGTCTTTATATATTAGTATAAATATTGCTGCAGTAAATATACTTATATATACATTTTGTCTTAACTTCTGATTATTTCCATAAGAAGTATTTCTAAAATAAAGGCTATTGATAAACATAGTAAAATTATTTTATAAGACGTTGTGTCATTTTATGCTTCCATTAGCATTGTAGAAGAGTGTGTGCCTTCCTACAACCTCGCCAACATTATTTAATCTTCACAAACTGGAAACCCCAATAGTGAGGTTGCTTTAATGTATGCTTTACTGATTATTTGTAAGGCTGGACATTTTTCACTTTTTGTTGACCTTGATTAAAGGATTATTTGTTGATGTCATGCACCCATTTTCCATAGGATATTGATTTTTTAAAATGATTTTTAAGAACTCTTTTTTTCTTTGTTAAGGATATTATCTCTTTGTCCATCTCATGCATTGCAAATGTGTTGTTCTAATTTCTCATTTATCTTTGCTCTAGCAGTAGATAGCTGTTCCCTCTGCCTGGAACACTCTCAGATTTCCCACCAATATGCCTGTTGGGCTCACTCCCTCACCTGTTGCAAGTCTTAATTTGAATTTTATCCTCTCATTGAAGTCCACTCTATTGGTCACTTCAGATTCCCAACAAGGACAGCTCTTGACAGTTCTGATCCCATAGCATCTTTCACTTTTTCACATAAAATATAGTTTATTTATTTTGTTGTTAGTTTCCATCCACTAAAATGTAAGCTCCTTGAGAATAAGGACATAGGAACCTTTGTCTGTTTTATTTACAGTTATATCCCAAGTACCTAGAATGGTGCCTGGCACATGGTAGGTGCTTAGTATCTATCAGTTAAGTGAATATTAATTGCTTTTATGTGGTCATTTTTTGTTCTAGGGTTTCAAATTTTAACCCATGTAAATGTATCCTTTAGGATCTGATTCAAATGTCTGGTTTATTCCATTGTCTACTGATGAATGATTTAAACCCTTACCATTAGGATTTTCCAATACTCTTACAGCAACTCTTTGATGGAATTAGAAACAAAATTCAAATTTCTTAATTCCTAAATATATCCATTAGAAGTGGGAGAATGGGGGTGGCAGGGCCGGGGGGTCCCTGAGCATTTACTTGGGTGAACAAAATAGTTCATCAAAAAATGTTCATCTCTTTCACAAAATCATCTAATTACCTACTTTATTCTAAACACAAGTTTTTGTAGTTGTTCATTCCTATGTTATGTTGACTTATTTTATGAACACTCTCAATGGCAACCATATAAGAAGTCCACTCTAAACAATGGACAGCTTTGGCAGGGAGCGGTGGCTCACGCCTGTAATCCTATCACTTTGGGAGGCTGAGGCGGGCAGATCATGAGGTCAGGAGTTCGAGACCAGCCTGGCCAATATGGTGAAACCCTGCCTCTACTAAAAATACAAAAATTAGCTGGGCATGATGGCATGCATCTGTAGTCCCAGGTATGCAGGAGGCTGAGGCAGAAGAATCACTTGAACCCAGGAGGTAGAGGTTGAAGTGGCCTGAGTTTGCACCACTGCACTCCAGCCTGGGCAGCAGAGTGAGACTCCGTCTCAAAAAAAAGAAAAAAAGAAAAAAAAGACTAGACAGCTTCTAGTGAAGAAACCATACCAAGGCCAAACAATTTCTGGTTTGGGAGTTTGCTTAATAACAGAGGGAACAAGTATTTACTAGCTCCCTTTGGGAAAACACATTGTCAAATAAATATTTACTAAGCTTTTCTCTATGCAAAACACCATGGTATGCCAGTGGGAGGTGTGAAAAGTACAGCCAATTCCCTTAAGAAAGTTGTAACTGGCCAGGAGCGTTGACTCACACCTGTAATCCCAGCATTTTGGGAGGCTGAGGCAGGTGTGTCACCTGAGGTCAGAAGTTCGAGACCAGCTTGGCCAAAATGGTGAAACCCCTTCTCTACTAAAAATATGAAAATTAGCCAGGCCTGGTGGTGGGCACCTATAATCCTAGCTACTTGGGAGGTTGAGGCAGGAGGATCACTTGAACCTGGGAGGCGGAGGTTGCAGTGAGCCGAGATTGTGCCATTGCACTCCAGCCTAGGCGACAGAGTGAGACTTCATCTCAAAAAATAAAAAGAAAATTGTAACTAACTGTGGTGATGGAGGTAGGGGGAGATCAGGATACATATTCACAAAAAGGTGAACAATCATTCTTGTTACTCATTATTATTTATATTTTGGCAACTGCAAATGAGTGGGGCAGATATCACAGATTCAAGATATTAAGAAGAGGAAAAGATGATAGTGGATTGCAGTGATCTATGAATCCTTTACTGAGGGCATTAGAATTTGTATCAAGCCTAGAAGAATAAGAGGAATTTGACTTTTATTAAAGAGGAGAAAGGGAGAGGCAGAGAGGGAAGGCTATCAGTCCTGAAACCTATTTTCAACATTTAGCAAGTTTTGTTCTCATATTGTTGTTTTCATTATTGAAGGCAATGGGTGGTATCATTTCTGGACTGTTCCTATATTATGATTTATTACATGTTGGAAAATTTTTTATTTCTACCTCAAACATTTGGCACACTAACATACCTTTGAAATTGACGTTAATCAATGAGGAAAAACAGGCAGGGATTGTTATATTTAGACTGATCATCAAAGACAACAGCAAGTGTTCTCCTTGCTTTTTTTACAGAGTCTCTCACTCTGTCACCCAGGCTGGAGTGCAGTGGCATAATCTCAATTCACTGCAATCTCTGCCTCCTGGGTTCAAGCGATTCTCCTGCCTCAGTCTCCTGAGTAGCTGAGATTATAGGCAGGCACCACCACACCCAGCTAATTTTTGTATTTTTAATAGAGATGGGATTTTGCCCTGTTGGCCAGGCTGATCTCGAACTCCTGACCTTAGGTGATCCATCCGCCTCAGCCTCCCAAAGTGCTGGGACTACAAGCATAAGCCACTGCAAGCGGCCTCTCCTTGCTCTTTTAAAACCATTTGCAATTAATAGAGAGCGAACCAATTACTTTCTTTCAGTGCTGTTTTTCTTCCTTTGCGAGGAAGCATTTAATATAACAGCCGTCATGCCAGCCATTAGTTATCAATGTTAACAGGGTCTGAGGCAGCAGTGATGAACTACCTATCTCACTTAATCTAGGGACCACCATGTAGTAATAAGCTTAACCTTTTTCCACCAGCAAATCTTTCATGAGAGTGATTAATAAATAATAATTTCATCTGACAGACTATGTATTTGACTTCTTTCTCTTCTGCTGCTGCTTCTTATTGTCTGTAAAATGCTAAAAGACAGACAGCCAAAAGCAAGAAGCAGGAATTTAATACACAGTCTGAAGAGATAGACCCTGACTACATAGGAGCCTGCTGAAATTATCAATTTTATTGATTTCATTTTGATGTTCCCATTTAATCCAAAATCCTATCATACATATTTTATAATTCTCATTTAATCCTAAATAGTATAATATATATTTTTCAGCAAGTAGATACAGCACTGAATCTGCTCATTGTAAGAGCATTTACCTACTTAATTTTCTGGCAATCAGGAATAAGAAACAAAGATTTGAGCATATCCCATTTAGCAACCAACAGATTACATGGACCTTTAGTGTTCTCATTTAAGCTTGGCCTTGGTTCATTTACATCTTGGATATGTGGACTACAATTACAGCCACGTTACTAAATGATTTATGTTTTTATTTAATATGTTGTTAATGAAAAGTAACTGTTGTCTCCATTAAAATTCAAAGAGAATAGAAGTTGAAGGTAAAAAGTTGATGTGTATGCGGTTTGATGTGAAAGATTAGATGCAGGACCATGCAATAAAGTGAACGTGAGACTATTCCCACATATTGCTCAGCCATAGAAAATACAAGCTTCTATAACAAGAAATGACTTTCAGTAGAAGGATCTAGAAGAGCCATTGCCTTGATAATAACAATGGAAAAGAAAACAATTCACAATAGTATTCCTTTGCACCTGAGCAACTATACATTGAAGGAATCAGCTTTCAGTTCAGAGAGGAAATGCTGAAGAGAGATCGTAATGCCCCAAGATGTACAGACCCAGAGATGAAAGCTGCCGTCCAGGCAAAGAAAGGAGTTTCAGGAGTTCCTCTAAAAGACTTAGACACTTTAATTACCCTAGTGAGGGGCCATAAAACAGAGATGGGTGGTGGTCCTGGCCCAAAGCAAATACAATAAACTCTTTGTTATTTGGTGGATATAGATTATATTAAGCAACAACAAAAAAAGATACTTAAATCATTTACTTACTTTTCCCAGGAACTTTAAAACCATTACTGCTTTCTACCTTCATTTGAATCTATGGAAGCTATAGTTTTAATTTGAAAGAATAGAACAGTTTAAGTTTCTACTACTGGTTTATTTTCCTGGCTAAGTGACAAAGGGGACAAAGTGAAATGTATACCCTGTATATTGTTTCTCTCCAAATCCATTTTATAAAGTTCATTTTTTCTCAAAATTTATCTTCTAGTTTCTTTCATTATAAATATGGCCTTAAAATATATTCACATATTCTAATTTCTACTGGACTTCTGAGATTATCTTATTTTTCTTGGCCTTATATTATAACCCAGTACTGTCCACTAAATATATAAAATGAGCCACAAATCCAGCTCACATATGTAATTTTAAATTTCCTAGTAACCACATTTAAAAAAAAAACGTGAAATTTATTTTAATAACCACATTTAGAAAATAACAGGTGAAATTTATTTTAATACTACATTTTCTAACTCAATATATAAAATAGTATTCCGACAAGTAACCAGTAGAAAAATTATTAATGAGATATTCTACATTCCCTTTTTCATGCTAAGTCTTCATAATCTAGAGTGTATCTTACACTTACAGCACATCTCATTTGAACTAGGCAAGTATGAAGTGTCTAGTAGCTATGCGTGGCTAGTGACTAGTGGCTACAGTGTTGAACAGCACAGCATTGATTCTAGGACAATCATTCCTAACATTTTGGACTCAGGGTTCTTTAGGGGAACCTTATGAAAACTGTGGACCTTCCTCCCAGAAAAAAAAAAATATATTAGCATACAATCCCCCATAAATTTTCAAGGAATTTATGAAATCTTAGAAGCCCGTCTTAGACCCTCCTGAGGTCAAATCATCCCAAACTGCCATAATTTCATTCCCAGTCTCACTTTTTTTTATAGTTGACCTTTTGGATTTACATAAATTATTTTAAGAGGAATCTATATTATTTATATAAATGAAAAATGTGTCATTTATTAAAAGCAAAAGATAACTGTAAAAAATTAGTATTATTCTTTCAAAAATTCGTAAACCTACCCCCTAAACTTATCTTTCATATCACTCTTCAGGATACACTGCCTAGGGATCTGCAAACCAGATGAAGAGGCCCTGCTCTTGGGCCTCCTCTGAATGGATGCAGGAATGAAGTGGAATCTTCAGAGGTGTTCTATTAGGTCATTATAGTGACACAACTGGTTGTGTTATTAAGCCTGAACAGTGAGATGGAGACGGGGGGTGTAAAACTGGGCAAAATCATTCACTTTGATAAGGTTCATGGACTTCAGAATTATTTCTTTTCTTCTGCTGATTTTTCTTCCCTGGCTCTGTTTGCCAGAAGATACACCTGAAACTCTGTCCTCCTGGGGGAAAGGGTTGGTAAGAGAAAGAGACCAGGGTGGTGGCTTAGATGAGCTCTGCTCCAGGCCTTAAAGAGGTGGCTCCTTCTATCATCTTCTCTGCTAGCTTCCTCCTTTCACAATCTAATTGGTGAGACCCAATGGACAGAGGAGAAAGGAAATAAGTGCCTGGCTGCTTGACCTTCCTGCCACATAGGCTTCAAGTCCAAGATTGCAAATGCAAATGCCAGCAAAAGTTGGGTGGGTAAGTTCAATGAGTCACTTCTTAAGGAATTGGAAAGTTGGACCTTTGAGCAAAGTCCTCCCTCTTTTTTTGTCAAATGTTGACTAATTTGTTATTAATATTATATTTAACATTAGATATTTACTCTTGATATTTAATACTAGAAACACCAACCAGAAGACTGTAGATTATAATTCAGGGTGGATTAGGCCATCAGGATGCCAATTAAGTCTTCTGCCAAAACATCAGTGCTGGTTCTCAACTCAGAAACATGTTCATACATTTTGTTGGTATCACAGTGATGGAAGGGCTGGGATGCTACTGGCCTTTAGGACATTCAGAACAAGGGCAGTCCTGCACCCAAACATTTGTCCTGCCCCAAATGCCATAATGTCCTTGTTGAGAAACACTGAAAGAGTAAAAGAAGGTCTTCAGGTCCTCATGTGATAATCCGGTTCAACTCTCATTAGGAGCCAAGGCCCTGTTTGGTAAAGAGAAGACAATACATTTTTCTGGAGCATCTCTTTCCTTTCTATTGGACAGGCCTGGCAGACACAGCAGATTTCAAGTATTTGAGATTTCTGATCATCGTGTAGTCACCTCACATTTCTGCAAAGTTTTTTTTTTTTTTTTTTTCTCGCTTCTGGTTTTAGTATGCTTACACTCTTCGGAGGGTTTTAGCATTATTCTTTTATGAAATGACTTTCAAAAAAGTGACACCCAAAGCAATGACTTGACTGAAAGTATATGACTGAGAAGGGCCTCTGTTGCTAGACTCCCATAATAGAGAATACAGCTGAGATGTCCACTCATCCCCAAAAGGGAGTTATGCTACAGGTGTGACATTCAGAGCAGCAGATGTCCTTGCTCTCAGTTGTTTGAATACACTGAGTTTGCCATAATGCTGTGCTCCACAACCATGCCAGCTCCATTGGAACATGTGTCAGCTTTTTCTCAGTGATGATCTTTTTCCCTGAACAAACAAGGGTGTATATGACCTATTCTCTGAATTTTATATGAGTGATGAGGTGTTTTGTCCCTTCTGCTCATCTAGGGGATCTGTCCATCGAGTTTATGAAAACTGTTTAGTATGCTATAACATGCATATGCTAAAGCATATAAGGCTCCATTTTTTTATGTAGTTGTATACCCAAATAACTACCACTTAGAAGAACACACAAAACATTTCCAGCAACTCTGAAGGTTGCCCATGCCCCTCTCTGTCACTGCCTGCCCCATACCAGGGTTACCACTTTTCTGAATTTCATCGCCATTGATCAATGTTTTTATCTGTTATTGAACTTCTTTTACATATTACATAGTACACATTCTTTGTATTTGACATTTTTTGCTCAATATAACATTTGTAAGATTCATACCTGTTGTTACATATGTCAGTATTTTTTTTTATTGCAGGGTAGTATTGAGTACATGGATATACCACAGTGTGTTTATTCATTTTCTTGTGTAACAGAAAACTGGGTTTTTCCAGTTTGGGACTGTCTTTTGGTGGACATATGCATTTCTCTTGGATATAAATCTCGGGAAAGATTTGCTAGCCTATAGGGTAGATATATGTTAAATTTTATTAAAAACTTTCAATCAGCTTTCCAAAGTGGTTATAGAAATTTACAGTGTCCCCAACAGTGTAAGAGACTTCAGTTGCTCCATATCTTCTATAATACTTGATAATGTTAGTCTTTTTAAATTTTAGTCATTATAGTAGGTATGTAATAGTCTCTCATTATGGCTGTAAGATGCATACTCCTTTGCATTTTCACCTAAAATAAGTGAGTCATAAACATTGAATGTCATGTAGAAGCTTATAAATTCTTGCTTCAGGCTACTGCATATGCAATGGTTTTTAAGGAATTCCTAACCCTTTTAAGGAATCCTAACTATTTCTCTTTCCAGAGAGAAGTGATGTATAATTGTACAATCATCTCAGCTTAGTCAGATGTGAAAATTCCTCAGCCACATCCCTAGTGTGGTATCCCCAGGGCATGACCTTGATAAACAATGCACAGAGGAGGACCCAACATTGCTACCATAGGTATTTGGCAATGAATTTGCTTCTACATACACAGGGAATCCTGTCCAATAATATCCAGTGAGCATTTATTGAGCACATACTTTGTTCCAGGCACTGTGCTGGGCATTGGGAAAGCAACAGGGAGGTAGACACAGTCCATCTCTCTTTTGAAAGACTCACTGTCTAATGAGGGGGTGGGAAAGTGAACATACAGTTGTCATGCGGTGTGATAAACGCTTTGCAAAATGTGTATGTATTTTCAGGGGGCTTGGAGCAAAGGTCCTTGAAGAGAGCAAGAAAAAGTCTTCCCAGGAAAAGCGGTCACCTGAGTGAGTGTTACAACGAGAAGCGGGGGCATCCCAGGCAAGGCAGCTACCAAGCAAAGGTGTGAAGGTGAGCTTCTGCACAGGTTTCTCAAAGGTTGTTGACACAGCTGAAGCATAAGGCACACGCAGGAGGCACTTGCAAAAGATATAACCAAGATGCGTACAGGGCTCATCATGAAGGGTGTAGTTCAGTGAAAATATATTTTGCAGAATTTCAACCCAGAGAATCTCCCTTTTGGTTTACCTGCAAACAAAAAGAATCAATACTTCCTTTTGACTGTCTCTGAATACTGAATTTTGGCTTCTACTCACTTTTTGAAGCTAAATTGTTTGAAGTTAGGCTCCTTCCTTCCTTCCTTCCTTCTTTCCTTCCTTCCTTCCTTCCTTCCTTCCTTCCTTCTCGTTCATTCATTCGTTCATTCTTTTTTGAGACAAGGTAGAGTGCCATCATAGCTCACTGCATCCCTGACTTCCTGAGGGTCAGGTGATCCTCCCCCCTCAGTCTCCCAGGTAGCTGGGACTCCAGGCACACACCACCATACCTGGCTAACTTTTTGCATTTTTAGTAGAGGTGAGATTTTGCCATGTTTCCGAGGCTGTTCTTGAACTACTGGGTTTAAGCAGTCTGCCCACCTTGGCCTCTAAAAATGCTAGGATTACAGGCATGAGCCACTGTACCTGGCTGAAGTTAGACTTCTATCTCTTTTTGTGAATACAAGCATATTTTCTGTTTAACAGTTTAGAACCAATGTGAATTTTCCCATATATGATAGTCTAAGAATTGAATTATAGTTTCTTAACTAGGTTTTTGTTGTGTTGTGTTGTGTTGTGTTGTGTTGTATACCTTCCAGACCCAACACCCTAGCCAGTGCAATGGCTCTGAGTGTGGCATAAGCCCACTTTTAGTCTTCTTATGGAATTGAGTAATGTTCTTGGTGTTAGCATCTCTCTTTTGATTGGAGGAGTAAGGCAGACACTTACATTTCTAATAAAAGATCTGCTCATCGAAATTAAACCAGTCCTGATGGTGTCGGGAACCTTCTGCCCTGAGCACAACAGAGGCAGCCATGGGGTATCATAATTACCTCCATTATATTTAACAAACACTCAGGTAGCATGCACCTCTTTTGATTTTCCTTGCAGTATTCCAGCTACGTAGCAATTTGTTTACTTCTCACAAGCACCCTAGAGTTGGAAAGTTTCCACATATGGGGAAACTGAGGCACCAAGATATTAAATAACCTGCTCAAGTCACAGGTGGAATTTGAACCCACACGCTCATATTTGTAGACACCATACTATATTGCTTCCTTTTACTTATAAAATATACAGGATAAACTCAAAGGAACGAAGTTCATTCAGCAAACCTTTGTTGAGCAACTGCCTGGTGGGTGAGTCGGTGACACTTTTGCCCCAGAAACTCTTAACCTATTTGGGGAGACAGATAGTAATAAATGTTTGTAATGCAATGTTAACCTGAGGAGGAAATTCACTAACTTTGCCTGAGGAAGTTAGGGAAGGGCTTCTGCCTGAAATACAGGCTCAGCCTTCATGAAAAGGAGTGAACAGACAGGGCAGTTCTGAGTCGTGATGAGGCAGAGCTTGTTTGGGAGGTGTCAAGTGTGCCGAGGGGTGGGAGATGCTTTAAGGTGTGCTGTGGAGACTGAAGTTAGGAATAGGACTGGTGGAAGGTGGTACTTGGGGCTGGGTGTGGGGGTCTTGTATGTGTGGCTGAAGAGTAGGACTTTAGCTTGTACCTGGTGGGAAGTCATTGAGGGTTATTAAGTAGAGGAGAGAGTTGATAAACCACCTTCTAGAGAGATCTGGTTTGGATAACATTGCAATAATTCAAGAGAGGATGTTAATTTGCAGTGTAGGTTGTTTAGAATCTAGGAGCATCAGGTGAGTTGACAATTAAATGTAGAGTCTGAACTGTAGCATGTGGTGGGGGAGGAGAACAATGGTGAGCAAGAGAGAGAGAAGGAAGAAGAAAGGGGGGGAGTGTGAGCACAATGTCTTCTGAAAGGAAAAAAGGAAGGAAGGAACCAAGGGAGAAGGGAAAAGGAAGAAAAAAGGAAGGAAAGGATGGAAAGAGGAGAGAAAAGAATATGCTAGTATGTTTAAAAATATATTATTATGATGAAATGTTATTGGTATAATTGTCCTGTGGTTCAGGCTTTTAGAAGTATGTGCTCAGCCAAATTTTGTTTTGTGGTTGACCAGCAGCTATTTTCATGACTGTAGTAGCCCATTGAGATTACTTCTGTGTAAAGATACTTTGTCAGGTTTATGTAAGACTTCATTTAGGGGGCATTGCCTTGGCATGCAGACAGCTTCCAGGCCTTACACACCAGCAGAAACATGTTCTCTGAAGAGTGCAATAAAGCATTTTAAATTCAAAGCTGGGCACCTCAGGAGCAAACAAGAGCTGCCACATGGAGCACTTTCAGAATAATGCTTTCCTAAAAAAAAAAAAAAAAACCAGAAGCAGCAGAGATATTTGAAATTCATCCTCACAATTTTCAAGTCTGAATCATAATGGCTTCAAACCCAAGGAAACTTTTAACATATGAGGATCATAAAACCTTACTTTAAGCCAATTATCACTGCTCTCTGTGCCAGTTATAAGCAGCATAATTAGTGGAGTGAACTACTTCTCCCCGCAATTATTATTATCACGATGGTGTAAGTATATTGGAGTTGAGAGGGGAGTAAAGTTCTAATCGTAACAGGGTCTGTAGATGTGGATAAGGTAGCATGTCAGGTGTTAGCTGTCCAGGCAGCCTCCCGGTGCTATAGGAGTCTCATTTCACTAGGGGTTTAGGTTACCACAAGCTTTGCTCATCTTCCTGCTGCAATGCTGGCTCCTATAGCGGGCTGCGAGGCACAGTGTAGAATCCTGAGCCAGAGAGGGCAGCCTGGTGAGCTGTTTGTCTGGGTGCATTATGTGGCACAATCCACACAGCCATGACGCCAGCCAAGCGTCAGTCACCAAGGGCCTCTAAGGTGCATTTCAAGAACATATAATTGGGATAGCTTAGCTGTGTAAGTGTGGGACGTGGCTTTGGGTCCCAGGCAGTTTATTTGTTTAGAATGCCTTCATTCTATCTGACTTGGAAGTAGAGAATGAGAAGCTCATGCTGAGGATGTAGCGATGTCCACAGGTCCTGAAAGCCCAGAGGACAGCAGGGTAAGTGTCAAACCACCCTGGTGATGCTCTCTGTATGAACACTGAAGGAGACTGTGTTGCAATTAATGTGTGGGTCAAGACATGTCCATCAGGGCATGGGCTTCCAATGGTCAACTTCTCTTAAAATTCTAATGTATCCTTCCTAAAGGTGGGATTACATAAGCGTACTTGTCCAGTAATTCTCATGTGTCCTGAATTGGAGTTAAAAGACAAAGAAAATATTCCTAAATTTCAAGCTTTTCTATTGGGGGCAGGGAGAGGAAGGAGGGTAATACGTGATATGGATTATAATGCTGTGTTTTTTAAACTTTAAAATGTTAAGGAGACTTGTAAAAGTAAAATAAATTACCTTCCTATTCTAAAATAAGACCCTGCAGGAATATATGAATTTAAAAAAATGTAATCCATTCCTAGTGCCATGCTTTGAGAGACATTTAGTTTCCTCAAGTACCACACTTGAGAGGACAACTGGAATATGTTTGAAAGAATGGTTCTGTAGAGGCTGAGGGTTTGGGGTGTTCCATGTTATAAAGAAAGGCTGAAAGAATTGGGAGTGTGTGATCTGGAGAAGGAAAGACTGCAGGAGTGATTACAGCTATTTTTAAGCATGAGAAGGACTGAAGCACAGAGCAAGGAAGACACTTGTCCTGTATGTCCCTCAAGAAAAGAGTTTCATCCTTTGGGAAAGAGGGATACCTTGAGCTTTAGATGCACCAAGACCTGGATTTGGATGCAGATGTGCTTCTTCTAGCTGTGTGTCCTCGAACAAATCATTAAATCCTGCCAGATATCCGTGAAATGGAGCTAAAAATCTGTCATTAGGTGATTGGGCTAGTTAAATGGCAACAGGTGTATTAAACACCTATCTCAGTATTAGAGTAGATTATGAACAAAAATATACTTTTCTAAGTCCTTCTCAAAGGTCGTGAATTGAAAAGAAGAACAAGAAAAAGCCTAATTCCTGTCTCTGTGTAAGTTCTTCATGATTACGTTCCCTTTTTACTGTTAAGAATATTAGAGACAGCATTCTAGCTTTGTGTGGGAAGCTACAATAAATGTCTAACTCCAAATTTGCATCAGATTTATATTTCTGAAAACTTTAAAATGAACTGAAAGGTGATATTATGGTATCTTCAAGTTTTTTTGTTTTTTTTTAAAAAAAGCTTTTGAACCAAACTGTGAATGAACACTGTAGAAAAGGAAATGTACTTGAAATATTTCAAAGTGTTTTCAGTGAGGAGAAACTTATCCTCAATTTCTATTTAATACAAGAGGAAATGAGGTTGCATTTTAAGGTAATACTTAATAATGGGAAAGAAAAGTAACTATATATCAAGTGAAAAGGGATAATACTAAATAATAATAGAGTGTATAATAGACATTAAATGCCTTTCTTTAAGAACTAGAGAGAAATATATTTTTCAATGGCTTTTGGTAATGGGCTTTTTAAAATGTTCAATTGAGATATGAACTGGAGGATGTGAACATTTAGTCCCGTGGGTGGCAGGATATTCTTAGCAGCTTCAAGGATGTTTGCTGCATGGGAATTGTCTTTAATTCCCCAAGCAGCAAATCTGATGGAACACTACATTCAAGGCATTGCTGGATGTGAAAGGGGTCCCTCACCTTCAAGGAATGTGAGCCAGGTTGAGGAGTTCAATGCATACTCCTGAAAAGATGAGTGGTGCAGGCAATGATTTCCCATGTGGTTGAGAGGAAAGAGAGAAGGCTGGAGATTGGAGCTGATGCCAGCTTTCATGGAGGAAGTGAGGACTGAGCTGAGCCTTGAAAATTAGGAGTTGCTGTCTTCCCATCTCAGTAAATGGCAGCACCATTCACACAGGTATTTAATCCAGAAACCTAGAAATCATACTTGCTTCCTGTTTATCTCACCCCCAAATCCAAACTCCCAGCAACTCTTACCTATTCTGCCTCCAAAATAGATCCTGAGTCTGCACACTCCCACCATCTCCATTTCTGTCCGCCTGGGTCAAGCCACCATCCTCCCTTTGAAATGTTTCAATGGTCTATTAACTGGTCTTTCTCTTTGGACTTTTGGAACATCCTCCAACCCATTTTCCACAAAGAAGCCAGAGTGATGAAGTCACCACTGTGATTTAAACTCTTTAAAGGTTTTCCATTAGACTAAAAATAAAATCTTCGCTCCTCCACATGGCCTACCAGGCCCTGTGTGATGTGGCCCAGACTTACAGATCTCACCCCCTCTTCTTCTCCCCCTCACTCACCATGGCTGAGCCACACTGGCTTCCTATGATTCTTTGATCTAGGTAGATGTACAATGAAGAAAAAAAGAACGTGAAAATTATTGAAGGCTATAGAAGGAGATCAGTTCACAAAATTAGCAGGAGAGCTCAGTTTTATGTAATGATTCTGCCACACAAATGTGGGCATATAAGTAGGAAGCATGGTTTGATTTCCAGGACCTCTGGGAAGGATCCTTTGGTATCTCAAAACTTATCTCTTTCACCAGCTTCATTACATTATTTACCAGGATAATATACTTCATTAAATTCCCACCTATGAGGAAGTATGGTCAGTATTTACTCTGTGCCAGGTACAGTGCTAGGTACAAGAGTTATGATGATGAAAAAAATAAAAAGAAAATAGATATGAGGACTCTACTTTCTTGCTGCTTTTCAGACTACTGGGGACCCAGACAATTACCACAGAAGATAATTACAGCGAGGAGTTTTACAAGGTGCCATGAGAACACATGGGTGGGGCACCTAACTCTGACTTGAGAGGTCAGGGAAAGCTTCCCAAAGGAAGGACGTTTAACTGAGAATTGAAATAGTGGGAAGTAGGGCAGAAGGCAAGGGCAAGCATTCAAGTTTTCTTGGCAGGGGAGACAGCACATGCAAAAAGACAGTGTTAAGGGAAAACATGACACTTTGATGGAACCCAGAAAAGGTCAGGATGGTTGCAACACAATAGCAAGATGGAGGAAGTGGAGAGAAGAGGAGCAAGGCATGAGAAGTAATTGGTGGGCTGTGTGTACAAAGCCTTATAAGTCACTGCAAGGTCTTTGGACCTATTAGTAGTCAATGAGAGGTTTTAAGCAGTGAGATTACATAAGTGTTGTAGACAGCTCAGTCTGGGTAGAGTATGAAGAGGGGCTGAGGTTGGCAGGCCATTAGCAAGGCTGTTCTGTAATCCAGGTGAGAAATAATGTTGGTATGAACCAACAATGAAGAAGCAAGGATGAAGAGTCCAGAAGAGAGATTTAAAAAGGGGAATTCACAACACTTGGAGATTAACTGGATGACATAGGGGTGGAGATGAAAAGAACAGTAAGAATGATTCCTAAGTTTCCACCTCCCAGGGGACCATTTGCTAAGATACAGACTCAGGTGTAAAAAAGAGGCTTAGGGGAAGACAGGGAGATGTCACATCTGCTAGTGAAATGCCTTTCTTTTTTCTAGTCTAAGATCAGATTTCATTTCTTAAAAGAGAATGGGCTCTGGAAATTCTGAAAATACATGGATGGAAGAGTCTATGAAAGATGGAGAGGAGAGACGAGAGGGCATCATAGAGAACCGTCGAAATCCTCCTACTTTTGCTTAAGCCCTGGCCAAGATGTCAAGCAAGTTCTTCTTTCATTAATACACAGTATTTAAAAGAGATATTGCATCTTCTAGTTAATCGCAAAGCCTTTCCAACTCCATTTTTCTGTCCTACCTGGGATATACATTTTCCTCGATCAGAATTCTATCTACTTTGGACAAAGTGATTGTGGCCTCTTGAGGAATAAAAGTGTTTCCTCATTCCAGCTGGCTTCCCATCCCTCTTCAGCCATACACAGATCCTCATTTACATTTTGGATGAGTAAATGTCTAGGCTGTGTGGTGTTTTATAAGCTTAATAGACTTGTGAATGTGGGAGAGACAAACACAGAGAAAGATGACCATAGATATCTGCTTGAGACACCACCCAATTAATGTCTGTGACATCATCCCACTTTAGTTGAAGGCTTCTGAAATGAGTAGCTCTTGTTTTATCTATTATTTAAACTCTCGTTAAACAATGTCCTTCCATGAGAAAGAGAGTTCCTTTTTGAGCAGGATTTTTGAACAGCAGCACAATCGACTTTTTGGACCAGATAATTAATTGTGGTGGGAAATGTCCTGTGCATTGTAGGGTATTTAACAGCATCTCTGGCCTCTACCCACTAGACGCCAATAGAGAACCCCCCATACCCAATGGTGACAATCACCATGTCTCCAGACATTGCCAAATGTCCACTGAGAGATAAAATTGCCCGTAGTTGAGAATCATTGCTTTAGAGCAGTGATTCCCAAAATGTGGTGCTCAGACCAGAAGCATCAGCATCACCGAAAAACTTGTTAGAACTGCAAATTCTATGACCCCAAACCAGACCTACTGAGAAAGAAGCTCTAGGGGTGGGTCCCAGCAATCTGTGTTTAAGGAGACCTCCAGATGATTCTGATGCACACTGAAGTTTGAGAGTCACTGCTTTAGAGCAAATGAGTGGTCACTGAAGTTCTGGAAGAAGTAGTTGTTTATGTAAAGAAAGGTTTTAAGTAAAGGAAAGTCTCTCTTCTGTTTTCCTTTCTCTTTTAAGAAATGAAATCAAAGCACATCATTTTATTTTAAAAGCAAAGTTTCTTGGTAAATCATTTCCTATCATGGAAAATTCTTATAGATAGAAAACAATTTTAATTCACATGAAAAGTTTGTTACTCTGAACAGAATTCCTTTTTCCCACATTCACAAAGATTAAACAGTAAGTAGTAGCCTGATTGAATAATCACATTGACAAAGAGATTTTTAAATAAGCACATAGAGGAACATTTTGTAAGTAGAATAGAATTGTGACACGGAGCTTCCAATGTGATATATGGCTCCCATTTAGGGTAGCAAGCCCACTTGCCTGCCCCAGTACTCAATAGCTTTGGGGAAGCAAAGCCAGATGTCTGTGCAAAGCAATCCTTTTCTCTACGTTCTTCCTTAACTTTTCCACTTGTTTGTTTACTTACCCCTTTTCTACCCAACACAGCACTGAATAGGGGAATGGAGTTTTTTATTTATTTGATCAGTGGTTTTATAATACATCTAACATATTTTACAAGTTCATATCAAAGTTCTATTTTTCAAGTGTATTTTCAAAATCTGTGCATTGCTGAACAATTTAGTAATGTCAGTATCTTCCTTGAAATGCTTAATGGATCCCTGAATATTAAATTAGATTCCAAAAATACTTTTATCAAAAAAGGAAATGATGCTCCAACTTAAATAATTATTTTAGTTAAAAGCATAACAAAATAAGGAAAATGAACTTAGCAAGACATTATTAATTTATTCATTTTATGTATTGATTTACTCAAAAGCTATTTACTGAATATCAACTGTGTACCAGAAATAAGACAAATACAGTAGATATTTTATTACTTCATGGAGCTTGCATTTTTTCTGTAGGCTGAAGGGAAGGGGTGGAGAGAATAGACAGAAAACAACTCAATAGTTCAAATTTTGGATTGCACCCTGTTAGTGGATTATGACATCCAGTTAGTGGGATACAAACAGCTTTTGTGATTGCTCTTTTAATTAGCAAACTCAAATAGAGTAAAGAAACAAAACTTTATTCCACTGGCACTTCTTAAGTGTGTTGTTTTCAAACTATTGTTGCAGTTATGTGTGTGTGTATGTGTGTGTGTGTGCATGAATCAATGTAAAACATTTCTCATTATGAGCTTATAAAATTTGAAAATACTGGAATTTTAAATGCTTAAATAAATGAATCATTTTAAATTGTAATACATATACAAAAAGGCCAAGGAGGTAAGGTAGAAAATAACAAAAATGTGAAGTACAAGGAGGTAGAACCCACTTTTGCTGTGTGGTCAGAGATGGCCTCTCTGATGAAGCAGTATTCCAGCTAGACCTGGCCAAAAAATGGGAGCCAGAAGGAAGAGCTTTCCAGACAAAGGGATCAGCAAGGGCAAAGGTTCTGTTTGGGGCCTGAGTTGCTTGGGTATGGCAGTTTAAATGGCAAAGAAAATAAACAGTTTATTTCTTTCCTTCCCAGGAAGGAAGATTCTAGAACTTTTGGTTGATAGAGGCATTAAAACAAAAGGGGAACATGAACTTATTCCATAAATGAAGAAGAGTTTCACTTCAAAGGCATAGAAAATTTCCAATTCAAATAATTATAGAAAGAAAATATATTCAATTAAAATTGAGCAAATATTCATTGAGTTTACACCATGGGCAAAGCGTTAATTATGGTATATTTAAAGATGAACACAAATTTTAAAATGTAAGTATAGAGTTCTAAGTACACATCTACACAAAAGACCAAAGATTACAATCTACCTATTAATAAAACAATTTTCCATTCTCCTGTTTAACAAGGCAGTTTTTCACATGCCTCAAATTTACTTTTGTCTATTTGTCTTTATAAGATTTCATTCACTCCAGAATGATTTCTGCCTATTTAGCTACCTACTCTACTTTATATTTCAAAAAAGAGGGATGTTCTGTATCCACCAGTGATTTTACATAGTAGGACCTCAAACAAGGCTTGGCAAAGACACTTAAAACCTTCATAACACCCTAACCTTGTGCTGTTAAGGCTCCCTAATTCTTTCATAAAATTTCAAATTTTAAAACCTGCATTTTGGTAGTAGTTATGCCTATGTTTCTAACAAACTAACCATTATTGTTATTGATAATATCATTATTTTAATACACTCTAACTCCTTGCTATCTCCCTTAGTAAGTTCAACTGTCTAGAGCTTCTTTTATTTTAATTTTTATTTTTTAATTTTTTTTCTTTTCCTCCAACTTTTATTTTAAGTTCCAGGGTACATGTGCAGGAAGTGCAGGTTTGTTACATAGGTAAACATGTGCCATGGTGGTTCTTATTTTACAGTCCTACCTAACATCCCTTCCCCTACGTTTCTGACAACTTACAGCCCGCTCTTCTTCAGAACTCAACCTCTCACTTTCTTTGCCGGGTGGGCAAAATTCACAGAGGCTGCAGCGATGGGACAGAAGCTATTTCAGTGGTTGCCCATATATACTCATAGTCTTAACTTGACCACAATGAACTATGGAAGCAGGCCATTAGCTAATGGCCTGAAACCCCTGGGGGCAACCTTTTATACTTCAGCTCAAGGCAACCAGGACCTGGCAGAAATCTTTGAGTATGGAGAGAGTGAAGTCACAGGGAAATTCTTGAAGGACCCTTTAAGCAAATGGTTTGGGACAGCAATTTGATAGTCATATCAATAGTTTACTAAATATTCATATTCTTTCCAGCAGTAATTTTGGGATCTTCTGGAATGCCTCTGAAAATATTTCCTTAAAAAAATCATCCATAATTCAGAAATAAATTTTGGCACAGAAAGTTATTTGTGGCATTATTTGTATTTGGAAATCAGCCAAATATCTTTCAATAGGAGAATGTTAAATACATAATGTTATATCTACATGGTGAACCATATAAAGTCATTGAAAGTGCTGTTTATGAAGAGATTACAGCATGGGAAAATGGTTCAGTTATAATTTTAGTTGGAAAAGAATAAAAAGGGAATTTATTTAGAATTTCAACTATATAAAACAACAGATGCATAAAAAACGAAAAGAAATAAGAATTGAGAGATCTGGATAGTTGCATTACTAGTGATTTTTTAATGCTTTTCTGTAGTTTTAAATTTTTTCTCCAATGAGCATGTGTTCCTTTTATGTTCTAAACAAATAAACTTTAGCTCAGACTTTACCATGTTATTTCTCTTCAGTAAATTTAAAAATAATTCATGGTTTCAGATAGTGTTCAGCATACACATGGCACTGTGTAGGATATCAAAATTTGCTTGCCAACATCAGTGAGTATATACTTGTTTAGTGTAATTAAAAATTATTGCCAAGTAAGAAACATTAATATTTTATTATGATTTATTATTATATATATAAAAACAGCCAAGAACTCTCATACGAGGATTCATTTTTTTATTTTGAGAAAAAAAGGAATGATCTGTAATTGTGGTTTGCTTTTAAAGTATGACTTTTTTTAGAACCAGATATGATAGACTAATTAATTGGCTCCTAATAAATAGTGTGCCTCCGTAAGTGATTACTAAACTCTCAGTTAATTGTGGGAAACTAAAGAGAAAACTGCTTACATCCAGATAGATTTTAGCTCTCTTGAGAAGTTTCATCAGACTGCAACCCTACATGGTTACAGGGTTGTATATCACATTCTGCACAGTACTGTGCCAATTCAAGGACTTTGAGTGATGAGCAGGAGGCAGAGGGTGTAAACCTAACAGTTTATTTCTTGACCCAGTAGCCAAAGTATGCTATGCCTTAGAAGAAACTGAGACCAGTTGTTCTGATCACCTTGCAAATTTTGTGATGTAGCCACCACCATTCCTAGAGTCCAAATGAGCCAGATACATGCAGGCAAATACACAGAAAATTTATGCTATTTTTCTTTGGGAGAATTTTTCCCTTGTTCTCCAGTCCATTTATAAATCCTGCTTTCAGGGAATCTATATTTATGACAACCCAATCATCTTGGCCTGTGCACTGCATCTCAGTGTGAGGAACCAGAGCCCTCTGTGGAAGGTAGCTTTATAGAGGAGACCACACTGTTGACAGATTCCTGCCTCCTCCCCGTTGGTGGTCTGAAGCGGGGAAATCTGAGCTTTCCAGTGCAGGCCTGGCATGTGCCAGGAAATTTAGATTCGGGGAGCTGCTATCTATTACAGTTATGAACCTTCCGAAAACCAGAATTGCAGGTAACCAATATTCCTTCTGCGTGCCAAAGCAAACCCCAGGCCCTTAATCCTCAAATGACTGACTGGGCTATTAATATTAAAATTGTTTCTATTATATAGCCTGGGTAAAGATTTGTTAGTTTCTGAGGTAAAGCAACAACAACAAAATTGAAGGACTTTTACTTTGAAACATGTCTAAATTAACAAGAGGAGGAAGTATGTTTGTTATCTGTTGGAAGAAACACTTTTAGAAGCCCATTGGGGAGGAGATAGACTCAGATTTCTTGGGAGTCAGCCCAGTCTTGGAAAAAAAGTTCTAAGAATTTAGTAGGAGATGCCAAGGCACGATTAGAGGAAGGTAAACCTGATTTTGAATGCTGCGTAGAACTCGGTATTCTCGGGAAAGTTCCTGAAATTTTCTGAACCTTTCTGTGCTCATCTAAAACATTGAACTAATAATAATACTTTTTATGGTGGATACAGAGGGAAATGAGAGAAGAATGGGTGGGAAATGCCTGAAGTCTGTGGTGTGAAATTCACATACCTCTTTACCTCATTATTAAAATATATTAAAATGCTTCCAACCCACTGTAACCAGTTTGCTTTTACAATGAAAATATACTTTTTCTCATTTGGTAATGAGAATGCAGTATGCAAATGGCCATGTCTGAATTAGTTTTGGATCAATTACCACTTATGATTTCTACCATTATGTAAGCAGCTACTAATATTAATACCAGTAATTGTAATCCCCCTTGACCTTACCCTACGCATGCAACTTCTATTGCTAGCAGAAGTCCCAACCCTAGGGTATTGATGCTACATCCACCACCCCTACCCAGCCTGTAGCCTTTTGTATATAAGATGCAAGCCAGCTACCTCTACAGCAGTGGTTTTCACACTTTAGCATGCACTTGAATCATCTTGGATTCCTGGATGCCCAACCCCAGATTTTCTGATTCAGTAGGTCTGGGGGTATGACAGATAATTTGTCTTTTTAACAAGGTCCCATAAGATGCTGATGCTGAGGCTGCTGATCCAGGAAACACACTATGAGAACCACTGATCTATATAATTCATGAAATAAACTCAGGAGGTTTTCATATTTTTCAATGGGCTAGACTAGTTTAAATAGCATTGGAATTATCTGTTCTTTAAAAGTTAAATGGAACCCAGCTGTTAAATTATTTAATCCTGATACTTCCTTCCCCCATTTAAATGATAGACATTTAATCACCATTTCCGTCTCTTCTTATTACATTTTAGTACTTCCTCTTGGGTCAGTTAATTTCTGTTTTGCTAAGAAATCATCCATTTTTTCTAGGTTTCACATCTATTACAATGGGGTTAGTTCTAGTACTTTCTTAATAATCATTTTCATCTTTGTGCACGTTTCTCTCTATTTGCTCAATCCTAGTATTTCCCCCTCTTCTTCCTTTAATCATATTCATAAGATGATTATATATTTTATAAAAGAACCACTTTTGATTGTATTTGTTCTTTCTATTATTTTTGTTTTCCACTGTCTTTCAGCATTTATCTTTATTAATTCGTTCTTCATACTTTATTTAGGTTTATATTTTTGTTCTTCATGAAACTTATTAAGGTTAGTACTATGATAACGTCTTAGTTTTTCAATAATGAAGGTATTATAGCCATAAGCCACACATTTTTCCTCTGAGTATAGCTTTAGCTGTGTTTCATAACTTTGGATGGGACATATTCTCTTTTTTATTGATACTAGATAGCTTATGATTTTAATTTTGCTTTTCTCATGAATCCTACAGCTATTATGAAGGATATTTCTTATTTTTCAAGTAGATAAAATTTACTAGCTATTGCTTTATTTAAAATCAATTTTATTTGCTTATGATCTAAGATTATATCCTATCAAAATATCCACTTTTAAAAAAATAAGTGAAGGTGTTCATTTTAGCCTTGTGATTTATATTTTATTAATATTCCACAGACAATCAGAAATCTATTTTATTAACTTATATGACATGAGTTCTGTGTACAAATCTATTAGATTGAGTGTGTAGAATATGTTATTCAAATATTTATGTCCTTTCTTGTATTTCGACTCCTTGATCAATTATGAAAGCTTCAAAATCATTTCCCAAAGCTAATATAATGTTTATTCAAAACTCTGACCAAGAAAATACACACTAAAAAAAATATGAGCTAATTTCACATATACACATAAGGGCAAACTTTGGAATAAAATATTACCAAGTAAATTCCAAAGCCATCTCAAAAAAAAAAATAATGCTCTATGATCAAGAAAACTTTATTCCTGGAATTCAACATGGTTAAAAATTAGGAAATCTATCGAAATATTTGTCTGATCAATAAATTAAAGGAGGAAAAAGATTATAAAAGTACATGTAGAAAATGCATCTGTAAAGCGCAGCAGCCATTTTAAAAAACTTAGTTGGCATATTTTTGTTTCACTTAAACATGATAAAGACTATCCACCAAAAACAAGTAACAGAATTCTAATGGCAAAACTCTCAGGCTCCTTGTAGTAAAATTAGGCATAAGAGAATGTATCAATTATCTCTTGTCCCAGTAATGTTGCATAACTATCAAACTTCAATGACAAGTGACAATTAACATGTGTAACTCACAGGGGGGATCGGGGATCTGGACTGGGCCTGCTTGCGCGTCTGTGGCCAGCTATAGATCATCTCAGCAGCTCTGAGCTGATAATCAGGCATGCTCACGTGTCTGGCGTCTGGGGCTGGCTAGCTGTGGGCTGGTTGAGGATGGCCTCTACTAAAACATCAGAAAAACTCCACAACATATTCTCTTCCTGCAGCAGGCTAGCCCAGGTAGAGGCCGAGAAGCAAGAGCAAGCCTAGTGTGAGAAGCACTGTTCAGGCATCATGTTTGCTGACCACCCTTTGGCCCAAGCACTCACCTCACTAAGCCTAGACACAAAATATGAGGGCACTGCAAAGATTCACAGCAAAGATTCATGGCACAGGGCCTGGATACAGGGAGGAGTCTCTGTATCTTTTCTTTGTATTTGTTTTATCAAGTGAAAAACAGATAAGGATCTGTGCTTCCACCAACATTATTCATCTTTGTTTCAGGGGTCCCTGTGAATTTAGTGGGCCAAGAGGTAATTGGCATAATGAATACAACCAAATGAGAAATATTACCTTTTTTGTTGATGACATGATTGTTGATGACATGATGACATGGAGTGGAAGGACTCCAGTAAAAAACTGGACTGCAACAATCCGTAAGAATATTTGTAAGAATATTCCAAAATGAGTAGGTAAGCCAGACGGTGGCAAGTACTATGGGGAAAAATATAAAGCCAGAGAAGTATAGTAAATGCTTAGCCGATGGAATGGATGGCAGGCAGTGGTGTGTTGTTTTCTATGAGGTGGTTAGGGAGGGCTTCACTTACAATAAGTTAGCATTTGAGCAGAAACTTGAGGTTCATGAGGAATTCTGCTATGCAGACAACTGTGACAAGCACATTCCAGTTCAGGCAGAGTGAACCGCAAGTTCAAAGGCCTTGAGACACCATTGTATGTGGTATGCTTTATTTACAAGGATTATCAATTACCAATGGAGATGGAATTTTCACCATAACAACATAAATTTTAAAAGACTTAATAAGATACAACAAAAAATAATGATTTAAAGGACATAAAACAAAATCTGTAAAAATCTAAGGAAACTATTTAAAAAACAAAACAAGAACAGAGGAGGCTAACTTGTCTTTTATCAGGTACTTAAACATAAAGAAGTGACTAAATCAAAACAACTGGATATTGGCAAAGGAGTAAACAAATTGATCAGTACAACAGATTGGAGGGTACATCTAGAACTAACGTTGTAGATGCTAATACTTGCTAATATGTTCAAAAGTAAACAGGGTACACATTGGTGGATAAGGGTACACATTAATTTAAATTAAGCGGCAAAGATGTATTGATTTGCTATTACTGCCATAACAAATTATCACCAACCTAGCGGCTTAGCCAACACCAAGTTATGGCCTTACAGTCTGTAGGCAAGAAGGCTGATACAGGCTTCACAGGGCTTAGGTTTCAGCCTACAGCCTCTGAGGGAGAATCAACTTTCTTGCCATTCTCAGAGATCAGCCATACTCCTTGACTTCCTCCCTCCATCTTCAAAGTCAACAATGTTGCATCTCTCCAACCCTTCTTCCATAGTGACGTCTGCCACTCAAGGACTCGGGTGACTAGATTGGGCCTACCTGGATAATGCAGAATAATATCCCCATATCAAAATCTGTACCCTTAATTACATCTGCAAAGTCCCTTTTGCTATGTAAGATTGCATTTTCACAGGATGTGGCAATAAAGTCATGGACTTCTTGGGGAACCATCTTTGTGCCCACCACAAACATTTTAGAGAAAATTTGGGAGAATAATTTTATAACCCAAGTTTCAGGGGGATGTTTATAATCAATATGGAGCTAATGAATAAGGGATGGATAAAAAGATAAGCATACTGTACCATGTAATTTTTTGAATTGCATGACCAAACATATCATGAACAAACTCAAAAATACAGGCTAGATAGGTGTCTTACAACATGTGGCAGAGTGTTAATGTCTGCCTTGTCACAGCATTCATAAGAATTAGTAGGGGAAATGGGGAAAAGATATGAGTAGTTAACTCACAGAAAAGCACATTCAAATGATCATTAAAACCACATGAAAATACCCTCAACCTCAGAAGTTTTCAGAAAAACACAAAAGTTTATGGTAACAATGAGTATATTTAGTTTCCTAGGGCTGCAGTGACAAATTACATGAGCTTGGTGTTTTAAAACAACAGGAATATACACTCACAGTTGTGGGGAGAAGAAGTTTGAAATCAAGGTGTTGAGAGGGCCACGCTCCCTCTGAAGGCTCTAGGAGTGAATCCCTCCCTATTTCTTCCAGAGTCTGGTGGCTCCAGGTGTTCCTTGATTTATGAATGTGTAATTACAATCTCTGCCTCCATCTTTACATGGCCCTCACCTCTTCTCCCTGTGTCTCTCCTCTGTGTATCTCTCATAAGGACACTTGTCATTCAATTTAGGGCCCGCCAGATAAGCCAGGATGATTTCATGTAGCGATCCTTAGTTATATCCATAAAGACTACTTTTCCAAATTAGGTCATATTCATAGTTTTGGGGGATTAACACATGGACATATCTTTTGGGGGTCTACCATTCGGTCACTACAATAAGATACCCCTCCCATCAAATTAGTAAAATTTTAACTTTTTTCATTGACATATTCAAGCTTGTAATATATTCCAAATATAAATCTACCCAGTATATGTATTGCAAATTTAAAAAATAATTAGTAAAAATTTCAAAGGAGTGGTGATATCCACCACTGCAGTTAGATGAAGAGATGGGGGCAGTCTAATACATTCCTGTGGTCTTTGAACTTTTGAAAAGCAATCTAGCAAATTCTATTAATAAAAAACACAGAGAGATATCATATATGACCCAGCTTTTGGAAGCTAGCCCATAAAAATAAAAGCATTGATATACAAAATTCTGTGTACAGGAATTTTATTGCATCATTGTTGTGGGGAGGGAAAGAAGAATCTGGAAACCAAGCCAATGCCCAGAAATTGGGGAATAGTTGGGAAATAAATGTGCATCTGTATCATGGATATTGCATACTGTATACATACAGATTTGAGAACTATATGCATGGATAAGTGTTAGGTTTTATCATGGCCAGAGTGATTGGTAGATCATGCGAGAATCCATGTTTGAGGGTTTCAGTGAAAAAGATTCCTTTCTTTAGAGTCACAACACCTGGAATAGTGTATCAACTTTGTCCTTAATTCCTGGTGTAACTGAGCAAAGTCACGTGTAACCAGCCACCCTGGGTCTCTGGTTTCTCAGCCTCAGGTGAGGAGGTGGCACCGCCTGTGAGTATATGCTCAACATTCCAGGAGTAGCAAAGTGTTCTGCCCTCCCTCAGGCATAGGGAAAATATTGTTTTGTGTTGACTGGACAGATCTAGAGATGTAATCAGTGGCTTTTGAAGAGTCATTGCTGAGTAAGTGAGAAACATTTTATGCCATTTAGTCTAAGAATTGAGAGTCAGTGTTGGGATGTGCAGCTCAAAGCTGTCCTGCTCCTGTTTCCTGTAATTCCCCTGGAGTATTTTCAGCAATAGGAACACACTGAAAAAGTACACTGCTTCCTCCTCCAGAGAAAACCACATGCATTTAAAGGTATAAACTCTGGTATGTTTGAGGGAAAAAAAAAAAGCATACTTGCCCAGAAACCTCAAGGCTTCCTGGAATTTCTGTTAAGAATTCAGATGTACTGATGATAAATTTCTAAATAGCACAATTTCAGCCAATTCTATTAACAAATAGGAAAAAAAGAAAGTTTCTATGATCACAGGAACTGTTTTAAAAAATTGTGGGGGAAATGCAGCTACACTTGGTAATCTGTGAAAAACAGAGATCAGATAGAGTTCTTGATCTTTTCAGATTTTTTACATATTGTATAGGATACAACATCGGGTCTGTACCAACTCCAGGACACTTAGAAATAAGTTATTCACATTAAATTTCTTGAAAAGCATCCAAAGATCAAGTTACTCATTCTCCTTCCCCCAGGCAAGGCTGGAGAACTACCCAGTCCAGGATCTTGAAGGTCTTTCCTATTTTTAAAGAACCCTTAGTTATAATGCATGACTCTTCGTTTACTCTACATTTTTATTTTATTCTACAGTGTACCTAAATTACTTTTCTAAGCAGGAAAAAAAAATTAAAAAACTTATCTATATGATTTGAGAACTATAGTTCGTAAAGTATTTTGGAATGAATTTTTAAAAAACAATCAAATTAGTCACAGTCCACAGTCATGTCGAGAGACCTTTTTTCATGCTGATTTTTACAGGATGCTAAAGTCTCAATTGGTTACAAAGGTGAGAGACAGTGTGCATGCAGCAATAGAGGGAAAGGCCTTCCATGTAAGAGGATCATGAGGCCAAATCTTGGCAATTCACTTCCTCCCTAAGGCTCTATTTTTCCATCTGTTAAGTAGAGATGACGATAACTCTTATCTGTACAGAGGTGTTACAAGGCTTAGGGTAAAAAATATTTGAAAACTGTACCCAGTAACTAACAATCTATGAAAATCAGAGACAGTATTTTTTCCTGGCCTCATTTTCTTCTTCCTTGTTTAAAATAATCATAAACAAATGCAGTAGAAGATGTGTTAGGCCGTTTGTCCTCAAAATACTATGGCCTGTTAATTAGACCTGAGTAATTATTTGCATGAAATTAAGTCAACTTTACTGCAATTGTACCAAATTGGAACAAATAAAACTTCAGGTGGGAAAAATGTTAGAATCAGGTTTGTGGTTCCCATGGGGCATGGGTAGTACCTACAAGGGAAGGATTGTAGGGGATTGGTAAGCTTTAGGTTTTTGATCTGGGTGCCAGTGACACAATTTGTGATCCTTCATCAACGCACACTTTCAATCTCTGCATGTGTCTATTTTTAAGTGTGTGACACTTTAATAAAAAGTTGAAACCAAAATAAGTAAATATCCTCTATGTAGTCTTGAACGGACCTATTTTAATTTTCTCATATTTCATATGCACAACATCAGAGAAGAAATAGAAACTCGATGTTTTAGAACAAAGTTTTCAACTAAGGGCTGAAATTAAACTGACCTAAGAGTTTATTAGAAAGTAACACGAAAATCTGCCCCCAGAGATAGTGATTGAGTAGGTCTGGGGTGGGGCCCAGAAATGTGTATTTTTTAAATTCGAAAGTTAGGAACCACTGCTCTAAAGTCTAAAACACAGGCTCTTACACATGCTACAAGTTGGAATCACCTGAGGAATTTAAAATGCATTATGGGCTGGGTCCCAAACCCACAGCTTCTGATTTAATTGGTCTGGGATGTGATCTGAGCATCCGGATTGTTTAAAGCTCCCAGGTGATTATAATGTGCAGCATCATTTGTGGAACAGCTCTCCGAAATGGAGGGAAGGAGCTTGGAAGTCTGTTACAGCTACTTATCAACAGCAGGTGAGAACAGTGAGGGACCTTCACATCATGTAACTGCTTCAAGACAAATCCGCCAGCATCCCACCATTTACCTGGCCCATGGATGCCACATAAGGCAAATGTTTATTAAATGTTTCTATAATGAGTATGCATTTGTTTATAGGGCCTTCATAACTTGTCTGGGTCATCGTCCTCTTTTTAGCCTGTAAATTTCTAAATGGCAGGGGCAAGAACAGGAGAACTGCTTTGTATAAGCAACTAAGTGCTACAATTAAATAGATGATCACAGTAATGCAGAAATTCCTTTCTGCAACTCGCCAGAGAGGCAAACTCCAGCATTTTATATTTCATCTGCCCCCAGTGACTTCACTGTAGGAAGAGGAAATGCAGAAAAACAAACGTCTTGAAGACTGAATGCCTTTTATTCACAGAGGTTAGCATTAGACTGTTGGAAGTAATGTATGTATTCCAAAATTCAGTCACTGTGGTGATAAGAAATGGTTGTTTTGATGGAAAAAATGTATGCTTCCTATTACTCACTCACCACTTATACTTCTTATTAAGTCATTATCTCCTTTCTAACCCATGGATTCTACTTTGCTTTCAGTGCCTTCAAAAGATGTCTTCCCTCAGATATGCCTTGTGATTTCTCATACTATACGGGTAGAGTTATATGGGGTTAGAAGTACTAGGGCCGCTCGTCATTTATCAAGGAAGTGAAAGTTGCTCCTTGAAATTAACAAAGATTCAGGACCCAAAGTTTGAATCATTTTACCTATTTGAGAAATCATCTTGCTAAATGGCTCTTCAGCAGGAAGTGGCAAAATCAGCACTCAGTTCTTGCTGAGTTCCCTGAAACTCAAACCTAAAGTGTGTGGATAGCCCTGTTTAACTGACATCCCTTAAGAAGCCATGCTCCTTTGCCAGGAACATCCTCCCACTCCTTGGTACTAGAGTTAACTCCTGATCACCCTCCACAGGATACCTCCTTTATGCTCTCCCGGCTCACCAGAAAGGAAGACAAGGGCTTGCTCTGTTCTCTGTACTCTTACAGCACTTTTGTTCATGTATTGGTCATAGGATGTGTCACAGTGTGTTATAAATATTTATCTTCTGGTCAGGCTCTTCTGTTAGACCTAGGCTTTTATTAGTGGAGGGAAACTTACTCATATTCTCAGTCTCTGAACTCAGTCCTGTGCCTTGGCACATAGTAGGGGTCACACCACGTAATTGCAGTAGACGGTGTTTGCAAAAGAATTGCCCATCCTAACAATTTGGCCATATTTATTAGCGGGAGCTTTGGAAAGTAAAGCTTCTAACTGAAGCTGACATTATCCTAAAATAGGAAGCCACATCAACGCTGCCTTTTGACTCAATAAATGTCAGATCTTATTCCATCCAAATAACTCCTGACTCTCCAACTGAGCTCTAATGGAAGATCAAAGAAACTCTAAGAGCTGGTCCTTTTCTCCATTTCAAGAAGTGGGTTAATGCTTATAGTTAATTTTAAGCTCTTGACTCTAGGCTGGAATGGCAGTAAAGGCATATCTGACCTTTAATTCTAAGTGAAATAAAAAGACTGGAGAGGTGTTACAGAGGTAAATGTAGGAAAGAGAAAACTAAGTGGAAATTTGGGGTAGGAGGAGCAAATAACCTTTAGATCAGAAGGACCTAGATCACCTATCTGTGCTGTCCATTACTGCAGCCACAAGCCAAAGGTGGCTATTTTATTCAAATGTAAATTAATAAAATGAAACAAAATTAAATGGTTGGTAGCCACACAGGGCTAATGGCTACCATATTGGAAAGTACAGATATAGAGCATTGACATTATCACGGAAAGTTCCACTGGACAGCGCTTGATAAATTCCATCCCTTTACAGATAGGGAACCTGACAGCTGGAGAAGTTCAGTGACTGACCCAAGGATTCATAGTTGGCCTAGACCTGAGACCCAAACCTCAGGAACCCCAAGCTGGCCTCATAGCACTCTCTGATATAGGGTTTTCCTAAGCCAAAGAAAATGAAAAGGGCTAGCAAGTTTCAATTCAATTCAAAAGTGCAGAGTAGCCATTAAGTAGTGTTATACTAGACAACTTTAACTGAAATAAAATTTGCAAGCAAAAGAAAATCCTGGCACAGTAATTGTCTTAAGTGGAAAACTTAACTTCTGAACAAAAACTTGTCTTTGTACTTATGTCAAAACACTAAGCTATGTCACAGTAAAAAGTACCATTCAATCACTCAATTTAATGTCAGGTGAAGAAGTTGCATAGTAATCAATAACCTCAAATAAACACACTTGTGCCTATTTAAATGCCTGCCCTAGTAATTGTATACTGTATTATTGTGTAGTAAAATAGTCCCCAAAGAAAAATGTACCTTCTTGCGTCTTCTGAGTATACATGCATGTAGTTAGGGCTATCACTTACCATCTTTAGATATTAATTACTTGGCTTTTCCAAATTTTAAATATATTATATATATATATATA
>NW_016811040.1:966852-991381 GCF_001698545.2 Rhinopithecus bieti | reverse complement strand
ATATATTCAGATTTCTTTTTCATATTTCTATCTTGAGCTAGTTTCGATAATACAATGCTGTGCCCATGTCTGACCTCCTATAAAGAATATCAGCTCCCCTTATACATTTAAATCGGGTTTCCAGTTGGTGAGTTTTCAGACCTAGGACAGCATTTAAAATATAAGTATGTGAGGAATTTGAGTTGGTGTCATAGTTACAGGGACATTTTTGGACGTAGTATTTCAGAAAGCTAACATGGATTTTATTGAATTCACAGGTGATTTCTTACGTTTCAGTGAAGACATCTCTATCCTGTTTGTTTTAGCACCTTGGATGATTGTGCTGAGAGCCAGTGTATTATTAGAAAACAGCATGCTGCTAGCATTAAGGGAAAGTTTCCTTGCTAGTCCCTAGAGTCAAATAAATAGCATTTGTGTCATTTGACTGTGAAACATGGAATTCCAGACCCAAAATGACTTAATGGAGTTCCTTCACATAGCAGGAACTCCAGAGGTAGTTGGTTTAATTTAGTTAATTAGGTGGCATGACAGGTCATCAAGGTGCCCTCCATCTTGTTGCCCTACCATTGTCTCCATGTTGCCTTTTGTTCCCAGGCTGTCCCCTCAGAGTCACATCTCTAGGCAGCATATGTTCACACAGCCACATCCAAAGACAAAAAGAGAAGCAGTTTCTCGTCACATGTGTCTTCATTACAGGAAGGAAAAAATATCTTCCAGAAACCCTCCTCATACTACTTCTGGCAAACTGCCTCTTACATCTAATTGCCCAGAATTGGGTCATGTGCTCATACCTTAGCATTAAGGGAGGTTAGGTGAGTCAGTTACTCGATAATGTGTAACAAATCACTCTAAAACTTAGTGACTTTCGACAACTATTTTTTACCTCTTATGATTCTTCATTCTGGGCTGGGCTCAGCAATGTGGTATTTCTGCTTCACGTGGCATCTGCTGAAGCTACAACATCCAAGATGACCTGGGGGTTGGCCAGGCGTCTATCTTTCTTCACATGGTCTCTCCATGTAGTTAGCTTGGGCTTCCTCACAGCATGGCTGCCTCATGATAGTCTGACTGCTTACATGGTAGCTGGTTTCCAAAAGAGTATAAAAGTAGAAACTGAAAAACCTCTTAAAACATAGTCTCAGAAGCCACACAGTGTCACTTATGCACTCTGTTGATCAAAGCAAGCTGCAGGGTCAGCTCAATTCAGAAGGAGTCCACTTGTCTTGATGAAAGAAATGGCAAAGTCATATTGCCAGAGACATGCAGGATGGCAGGGATTATTGCAGCCATTTGTGGAAACAATCTACCACACTGGAAATCCAAATACCAGGCATTTTCGGACTCTGGAGGAAAAGAAGGTGGATGGTAAGAAAGAGTTTGAGTAGGGGGGGTAATTAACAGTGAGTCTAAACTAAACTTGATGCTGCAGCCGCCACAGTGGCATCTGCTTTGCTGCACTGATCACAACCTGGACACAGCCTATTTTAGTCAAGCCTCCCTACCCTAGATGGCCTTTGGGAATGTAATCAGGCCATGCTCAGGAAATTATACCCTATACCCAAATTCCATTTGAGTGAACTGAATTCATCTGGCCTCATTTTATTGAAAGTTTTAGTTGGTAAAAGAACAGATTACTGTACCTTTGTAACAGAATAAAAATGTTCACAGGACAGATAAACACTAAATTCAGCATTATGGCAAAATGGTACAATTTGATTAATTGAGGTAGCATGTCCTTGGATTTTGCGATATTGTCCTCTATTCTTTTTTGCATGTTTGACATAGTATATAATTTTAAATAAAATGATAGATTACCATAATGAGCTAGAGTTTTCTTAGTAAGAAGGGGAAGGGCATTTCTAGTTGATTTTCATTCCTTTCTCCATGATTTTCATTCCTTTCTCCATGATTTTCATGTCTTTCTCTTTCTAGGGGCACAGCCTAGGAAGGGAGAACTCTGCAGTACGATTGAATGATACTGGGATGGGTGACTGCACACTCTAGGGAAAACTCAATAGCTTAATGATCAACATGCCTCAAGATTCTCAAATCCATTCAGGTATCAGAGTTTGTAGAAGTCATGACACCCTTTCAAACCACCCCAAAATGATGATGCCAGGAACTTTTAAAAGTAACATGCATAATTTTGGGTAAAACCAGCTCATATTTTATACTTGATTCCGGGACAGACCAGTGAGTGGTAGCAGGTGCAAAAAATTATGAGCAACAAACAAACAAAAACTTTGCAGCTGAGAAATTCTAGCAAATGCTATTTTTAGAAAATTGATTAAATTGACTAAATTTTAAATAAATTAAACTTTTTTAACTTTAGCCAAAACTCTGTTTTTTCATTGAAAAGGCTCAATGTAGTTTATGAGACCCCAGTGTTTCATATAGTCCAAGATTCCTTTGCCATAGATCAGTTAGAGGGCCCAGGAGCCAAGGGATCTGGTCCAAACATGCAGCTAAAATCCCTTGGTTATAGCATTCTGGTATTGTTACTGATTTTTTTAACTCTAACATTTAATTTTCCTGTTAGAACTATAGTTGAAATGAGACCACTGACATCTTTACTCTGCAAGATTTATTGAGAGTCCTCTATTTGCCAGGCACAGTGCTGAGAACCAGGGAGTCATGAATGAGGACAAGATGGTTCCTGACCCCCAGCAGGAAGCTTAACATCCAGCCAGGGAGAAGGGCTTGAAACAAGGTGATGCACACAGTGGAGAGCACAGGGAGCTTAGAGGAGGGCACCAGCACAACACACTTTGGGGTCTGCCTCTACATCTCAGTTCAGAGCCTCGCAGTCATCTAAAAATAAAAATATTAGAATTGGATGTGTCCCTGATGCTTCTGGGGACTGAAAGACTTAATTTTTATAGCTACTATGGCCCTGAAGCACTTACAAAAGCATTTTAGTAAAAGCAATCCATGTTTATGGTAAAAATAGTAATAACATTGAGCAGTTCAGAAGGATATAAAATGAAATGAAGGAGGCCCCCTCCCAACCTTCCAGCCCTACTCCCTATAGATGACCACTAGTTGCATTTTTTCATTTTCTTGTATACCTTACCAGAAATAATGTAGACATAGTAAATATATATACATAATATATATGTGCATATATATGTATATATGCACACACATTGTGTTTAACACAGATTAAATCTTTTTCCTTAAATAATAAAATTTGGCACCTTTTCATGCCTCTCTATATAACTTTCACTTTATGTTACTCTCTCTTTTCTCTCAACAGCCACATATTAGTCCATTGAATGATTAGATGTACCAAAATTTATTTACTGAGTCTTCTGTTAATGGACATTTAAGTTATTTCCAGAATGTTGCAATTTCAAAAAACCTACAATGAATATATATATGTATATAAATAAATGACGATGTCTGCACGATAAATTCCAAGATGTAGAATCACAGTGTCAAAAGGCATGTACATTTGGAATTTTGTCAGATATTGCCAAAATGTTGGATTAATTTGCAGTCTTGTTGACAATGTGCAAAAGAGCCCCAGTTTTCTTTTGCAAGAAATGTGCAGTCAGCCCTCCATATCCATGGATTTTGCATCCATGGATTCAATCAAGTATGGATTGAAAATATTTGGAAAAAAAATGCATCCATACTAAACATGTATAAACTTATTTTCTTATTGTTATTTGCTAAACAATACAGTATAACAACTCTTTACATAGCATTTACATTGCATTATGTATCATAAGTAATCTAGAGATTATTTAAAGCATATGAGAGAATGTAGGTTTTATGCAAATATTACACCCTTTTGTATAAGGGACTTGAGCATTTCTGGTGTCCAAGGGAGGTCCTAGAACCAATCCTCCACAGATGCCGAGGGACAATAGACAATAACTCACATGCACACAGAAACACTGATGAAGCTTTGAAAGCAAAGAGGAGTTTGCACTTTATATTTAAATATGTCTAGGCAGAGCCCTGTGTCATTTGCTAATAAAAGGAAGTGGCAGAACTCAGTATTCAAAAGGCCTCCCATTTTCTGCGTCTTTCTTCTAAAGTCTTTAAACTGCTGCATCATAAGAATTTAGTTTACTAAATCCAAATTACAAAGTTCAAGTAAACTCTTGCTTGAACTTTGAGTTCATGTACAACTCGGCTTCTAATGTCCTATTGTGAGAGGAAGGCTGTAACAGGAGCCTGTTTTGTGGATCTCTCTTTTGGGTAAGGCTCTCGGGTGGTAAGGTGTGGAAAGGTACATTAAGGAAAATGGGAGGGGAGTTGGAGGGGATCAATTAGTGTCTTTTGCTTAATTAAGCACAGTCCTGTGTAGTCCCAAAGCCTGGGCTCTGTTAATCTGCCTGAACCACTCCTCTTTGGTATGGAAATTCATGAGAACAGGACATCTTACTTGAGTAACAGATGCCACTTCCCTTCAGTCAAGTTAGTCAAGAAAATTCCAAGAATTATTTTGAGGTATTTTATTTCATGCCTGGCAGAGCATAGAAAAATATTAGCTTCTAGGAGTAGACAACTGCTTTGGGGTCTCCAAGAAAAAGGTTTCAAAGTTAGTCATTACTATGCAATTCTGTTGCTGTGACTGATTTTAATGCCATCCCAGGATCAACAATTGCTAGAAAATCAGGCTTCTTGTCAGAAAATATGTTTCTTCCCCTAATATCTAATTAATTAAGGTATTTTAACCACTTGACTTTGCATTATGTCTCTTGGAGGAGAAACTGAATTGAGTTGTCAGAAAATCAAAACTTTAATGACTAAAGTCCTTTGAATGTAACAAAGGAGGAAGTTTGATTCATAATCATTTTGTTTCAAAATGCTGAGTATAATTTTTGAAGTTTACAGTGAACATGCCCAGGATATGATGCTGACTTGAGAGAACATTTTGTTTACAAGATGTCTCCCGTGTCAATTCAGACATTTCGGATGGGCCCAGAGAGGGTCTTAGCCTGGTGCCTCTCAGTTGTTTGCAGAACATGGCAGGCAGACTACTCCAAATGTATGGCCCAAGAGAGACACAGTCCTTGCATTTAATTAAAGCAACTCAGTAAACTTCCTGAAATATTTATCCCCCCAACCCCACCCCTTCATATCTCAAAAGAAACGTAACTAAGCACCAAATATTTTTCTTTCTGCTAGTGTTTTGAGGTTTTTCTTGGCTCATTTTTTTGCAGCTCAGGCACTATGGAAAACTTTATTGCCTTGCAGACATGTCTCTGGGTGGCTGAGGAAACAGGGAAAGCACAACCTAATTCATTTATTTTCTATAGGAAATAATGTCCGGAAGAGTCAATGTTGTCTGCCACAGTTAAAAATCAGAAGAGGGAAGCTAAGCATTGACCTTAAAAGTAAGGAAGTTTTTAATGAAAGACACTGGAGGCCTTTGCTGGGGATGGGGGAATCTATAAGTAAAGTTGAAGAGATTTTAGGTTTGTCGCCATGATAGGGAACATCCCAATACTCTGAAATATAGACGTAGATATAGATATAATGAATTTTTAGTCATGTCAGTAAGTAGGGAGATTGACTGCAGTCTCAGGATATTTAAAAATATGTTAGAGAGATTTCATAAAGAAAAAATGTGACAGCCTTGTAGATATTTTAGCCTAGGCTGCAATTAATACCCACTAACCAAGAAACGAACTCCTCAAAATAATTAGGTTTTCTTTGAGTAGCTGCTATAATAAAAAGCCAAGTGGTATTTTAATTTTCACGTCATTTCTGAAAGGAAACTTGTATTTTAACTCTTGGTCCCTCCCTCCTCAACTCCAAAAAAAGAAAAGACTGATAGAGGGTTGTCGGATAGGTAGATGTGTAGGTGGATGAGTAGACACTGATGCACTTGCTGTTTACCTGAAGGGAAAAAAAAATGGAATGAAATCTCTTTGAAGGTAAAACTATATAAAATTGCCATTTTTGTAGGTTAAAATGACTGAATGTTGGCAATTTTTTACGTTTTAACCTAAAAGAATATGCATCCAAGCACACTTGAACTTGTGTTTGTCTTTACTAAACGTTTAGAAATTTGTGATGCAGTTTATGAAACGTCTTTCTCGTAGTGAAGTTGCCTACCTGAAGATCTTGTTGGTGCTTTAAATCCTATGTGTTTCATTTCTTTAAAAATTCCTTAGTATTCATGCAGCTAATAGGCAACAGTAATAAAGCCCTGGTCTGTCCACTTGCCAGCCTTCCCATTTGGCCAGCAAGCTCTGGCTTGAAACCCCACACTAGGCTCTTGTCCATTTTTCATGAGGCTCCTCATCCCCTCCCTCTTCTTAGCCAGCACTCTGGACAACAGTCAGAAATCAGAAGGGCTTTATTTCCTTAAGCAAGTCACTTCTTTCAGTGTTTCTGGCATTGCTTTGGTGCAGTGGCTTTCCAATTGATGACCACAGCCCACAGTAAGAAATACATTTTACATAATGACCAAGCATACAAATGGTGTGTGTTTGTAAATCAAACAAAAGTTTCACAAAACAATCCTAACTCTTAACAAATGCAGTGAACTGATGCTTTCCAGTCTACTTTATTTCATTTTTTTAAAAGGTACTGCTTGCTACCCACTAAATTGAGATCACAAGCCACTTATGTGTTGGGACCCATAGTTTTGAAAAACACTGCTTTAGTGTACTTGATTCAACCCGGGAATTTTAAGTCTTGGCAGTCAGTCACAGGCTTGCTTATATCGGCAGAAAAAGGCAGGACTATTCATTGCTGGGAACACGGTAAAAACATCCTTTGGCAGCTTTCAGAATTTTTTTTTAATAGCAGTGGAAATAAACAGGTATTAAATCTATTAATGGAGGACAGCCTCAGCCAAAAAATAACAAGGGGTTAAAAAAAAAGCAGTCACATACTCACGGAAAGTAGACAGAATCCTGCAGAACCTGGTTCTAGAACTTTGCATCCAAGCGCAACTCTCAGCTGAGAACAACAGGTTAGCCTATTTTCTAGATAGTATGGAATATGTAAATAGTTCAGATGTAGACGGTGGAAAACTCACAATGTTGATTTAGAAAGTCTGGCTCTGCAGCTGCCCATCATACTTCATTTCTTGTTAAGGCCAGGAACTGAGACTTCTCTGGGCTTCCAGCCACTGGCTCTCTTCGTCCACATCTTGGCCTTCACCCAGCCTTCCTTTTACTACCTTGGGTCACAATTTGTCCTGCTGTGGCCACTTGGTAGAAAACTTGCCTTCGAGATTTGGGACAGTATAAAAGATGCTCTTAAAACCTAGAGGAAGTCACGTATCAGGTGCTACTGGTACCATGATGTGTTAATGTACCAAATCAGAATCCTATTTGTGCAACTTTGGAACCACAGCTTTTGTGAAGCTATAATGTAGAGAAAATCCAAGACAAGTGCACAGTTAATTCTGTGCTTGGCAGTTTTCACTATTTATATGAGTAAATGTTGTTCCTTTCTCCTCTTGACCTTTGGCTACTGGCGTTTCCTTTTAAAGTTCATGCCAAAGTAGGGTGGGAATTTACCATTTGACAACTGAAGGTGAACTGGATCTAATCAGTCCAGGAGACTACATTTGAATTGTTTTCCTACAATGCAATATCAGGTTCTGCCTTCGAACTTTCCTGCTCCCCACATGATCCTGAAAACATTATAAAGGCCATCAAAAGAATGCTCTGATAATAAACATTCTCGAACATTCTCTAGAATTGCAGAAAGCTGGGACAACTGTCCCATTGAAAGTTAGTTTTTTTGTCTCTCTTTCAAGTTGACCAGGAAGAGCTGGAAGAGCATTTTGCAGGTATCAGAATCCCAGAACAGCTCTCATCTCACTTACAAACTAAAGGACAGTGGCCTCATACAAGTTATGCTTCACTAGAACTGATTTTCTTCTTCTCTAGGCTGGGAAAGTCACTCTTGGCTTACATTGTTCATAAAATGAATGAAAGCTTAAATAAGATAATGCACGTAAAAATAATATGAGAAACATGCAGTCCAACTGTGGGTTCTTACTCTGTTTTTGATCAATCCAGACCTAAACTAAAGTCTTTTAAGTCCTTGTAGCCCTATGAATCTGATTTTTAAGGTAAATGTGCAGGTCTTAGATCTGCTTAAAGGAGAGTGGGTAAAGCTGAAGGCACTGGGTAGGGGATGAACAGAGGTACTCAGTGGCAAAGGAAAGAATATGAAAAGGAAGTGTGTATAAGATACCTGTGTAGATCTCACTGCACTGGGTCTGCAAGTTGTGGTGGATATTCTGAAACTCTCCAAAAGCCTTGATTTCCACAAGCTATGGAGCCTTCAGAAGGTTGCTTGAGTACCTATTTGTGAATGTTAAATTTCATTCCTTGGAATTTACTCAACTTCAACTTCTGTCTAACTTGATCTTCAACTTCTTACTTTATATGAGCACATCTAACTTAAAAGTGAGAAGGGTCATTTTAAGGCCCACTCTCGTGTTCCTCTTGGAACCCCATCCCACCCAGGCTAATGGTGAGAAAATGTAGCACATGTCCTTCTCATTGCTGCATGCTTGCTCCTCAAAAGGTAAAGAAAGGTATAAAAAATGGTGTTTTCATAGAAGGAGATATTGCAGTGAGAAAACTTTGATATATTTCTATTTTATCTAGTAATACCATGGTTATTGGGCTTTGAAACTGAGTTTCAACATGAATAAACAAAGCTGCCAGTGAAATGTGTTGAGCTTGAGCTGAGTGTCCTCAGCCTAAGAGTGGATCAACATTCTTCAGCTATATCTACAAGCCATCTAGCTGTTTGTCCAAATGCAGATTTTTGAGATGTTTGGAGAAGGACCTAACAGTTGAGGCTGAAATCTTAAACCGTATGCATTAAGTCTGTTGTGTACAAAATTCCTCCCTTGCCTCTTAGCCAATCATGGTGACAGGGTTGAGTGGTGAAGAAATGGAGCATATCTGGGATTTCTTTCTTTCTTCACAACTATAGATATCTTTTTGAACCAAGCTAAAAAGAGTACAAAAAATATAATACTTTCCTTAGAAAGTTATTGTTTTATGAAAGCATGTTGGTATTGTTGAATGCTGTTTTGCCAATAAAGGGTTATAAATGGAAAGAGGTATGTCGTAGTTCAGGCTGCTGTAACAAAATATCATAGATTAGGTTGCTTACACACCAAACATTTGTTTCTCACAGTTCTTGAGGCTTGGGTGTCCAAGATCAAGGTATCAGCAGATTCACTGTCTGTTAAGGGCCCACTTCATGGTTTGCAGATGGTTGTCTTCTCCTTAAGCCATCACATGGTCTTTCCTTGGTGCATATGTGTGAAGAGAGAAATCTCTCCATCTTCATCTTCGTGTAAGGGCACTAATCCCATCATGAAGGTCCCACCCTCAGACCTAATCTAAACCCAGCTACCGCCCAGAGGCCCTACCTCCAAATACCATCACACTGGAGGTCAGTGCTTCAACATGTGGATTTGGGCAGAGGGAGACACAAACATTTAGCCTATAACAAGGCATAACTCTCCAAATGAACATTATAAAAAACTAAAAGACTAACCTTAATAATCAATGTAATGCAAAATCACTTTTATTCTAGGTTAAGAATAGGTAATAATTTAGCAATTGTTTATATGATAGCAGAAGCACTGTTTTCTTGGGCATTTTAGTTAAATTTGAGACATAGGAAGTTACCAGGTAGTTAGGGTTAAATGGTCAGTCTTCCTGGAAGAAAATAAGATTAATGTGACTTCAGAAATTGGTTCTATAGCTTATGAGGGAAAGGTAATAAATAATTATCATTGAGCTAAGGCAGCTAGATATTTGTAACCATTTTTGTGCCCTGGACCCCAGTAACTATCTGGTGAAGTCTTATGGACCCCTACTCAGAATAATTATTTTAAATATGTGAGATTAAATATATAACAAAGGAAACTAATTCTACTGAGGCAGAGCTTTATCCCTAGACTTTTGGGGACCATGGTCCATGGACCACAGATTAAGAACTCCTCTTACTTGAAGCCTACCAGAAGATAAGTAAGGGAGAGTAATAAGGTTAAAAAATGAATTTTTCAGTGTTATAATTACTGTCTTGCAAGGCAATGTGAGGATGAAATACAAAGTTTTGAAGTAATCTAAAAGTAGCACAAGAACTCACTGCAATGCTTGAGGAGAGAGTGCCTGAGAATGACTGCAAAAACTATAGCCTCTTTCACTGATTCGCTTCTGTCTCATGAACTTTCCAGGTGTTTTTCAATATTAGATGTTTTATTTTTCTCTTGGGCAAGGGAACGTGTTCGCTTTTCTATTGTAAATAGTTCCAGTTCTCCATTTATGGAAACAAAGTACCAATCACATTATTTCTTTGAAAGTTGAAAATTAAAATATAAGCCAGGCAGAGAGGCTCATACCTGTAATTCTAGCACTTGGGAGGCCAAAACAAGAGGATTACCTGAAGCCAGGAGTTCAAGACCAGCCTAGACAATATAGTGAGGCCCCATCTCTATGAAAAATTTAAAAACTAGCTGGACATGGTGGTATGCACCGGTAGTCCTAACTACTTGGGAGGCTGAGAGGGAAGGATCGCTTGAGCCCAGGAGCTCAAGGCTGCTGTGAGCTAACATAGCACCACTGCACTCCAGTCTGGACCTGGAGTGAGACCCTGTATCTAAAAATAAATAATAAATAAATAAATGTAATATAAATATAAGGAATGAATGGTGCATATTCATCAGTGAGCAGTTCTGAACAGCTGCCACATTGGGTGCTGTGCTAGTTACTGGAATTATAGGCACTTTGAGACAAGGCTCTTGCCCACAAGAAGTTAAAAGTCTGGAAACAGTTACAGAGAAGTAGAAAGATAATTTCAATACCGTGTGATGCGTAATTTTTTTAACTTGTCTCAAATGTTGTAATTTAAATAGAGGGTTGTGATATGTTTTTCTTTTCTATAATCCTGGGTTCTTTGTAAGTGAAAATCTGTCATCATTTTGTAAAATGGTAACATTATGCTTTCTATTCAGAAGCAAAAATAGGTTTTTTCCTGGAGATGCTGAGCAGAGCTCTAGAGGTCAAATATTACATACCCCTGCTTTTGGGCCACGCATTTGCAGACCATACAAATAGAATAAAATCTGCCTGATTTTTAATATGTTACATAACTTCTTAGCAAGCCTTACCAATTTTAACAATGTTCAAATTATTTTTCATTTTTTTTTCCAGTTTCTTTATAGCATACTTTATGCCTGCTTCTGTCAGTCCTGAAAATGGAAATTAGCCAGACATCATTATAGCTTTTATATACTTAATATATTTTATCAAATAAATAATAATGAATTAGTGAGAGAGTGAACAAATGTACTTGCAAGGCATTACAAATCTTTCTATTGTGTAATCTGTAATTCAGTTCCCTTTAATTTTTCTGCATATCTTCTGTGTTCCAACATCATTATGGATTTCTGTAACCCACCTTTAAATCTCCAAGCCCCTCATCAGACTAGAAGAATAGAACTAGACTTCTGCCTATTTGGAGGGAAAACCAGGCATAATGAAACTGTGTCCATGCATGGGGCAAATATCATACAATAATTATTGGCAGGTGAATGCATTATTAATGATGTCACCCCTTAATTGAGAACATCAATTATTTGGTAAATGTCAAAGGGCTGATTTATTGTAACAAGCTTGAATCTTAGAGACTACCAGTAATTCTTTATACCTCATACTTATATGTAACATTACTTTTGACCAGGAAAGCTATTGAGGGAAGGTATCCAGAAGGCAGCAGCTGAAATTTGGGGTAACTTTATAACTAGCTTAATTCTACATATTTCTAGAGCTAACTGAATAACCTTTGTGGGCAAATGACATAAATATAACTTTGGTAACTTTTCACCGAAATTTTTGTATAGATGAAAAAACTCACATAAATCATAGATTTTAGATTTGAGAGGGAATAGATAGGTTATAGAGACCAGTCATTCTCAAAATGGGATCCCAACCAGCAGCATCAGCATCACCAGGGAACTTGTTAGAGATGCCGATTCTTGGGTTTGCTCCAGACTGACTGAATCAAAAATTCTGGGGGTGGGACTCAGAAATGTGGGTTTCTACAAGTTCTCTAAGTGATTCTGATGTACACTATATTTTGAATCTTACTGATTTAGATTGGCACTATTGACATTTTGAACCAGATGATTCTCCATTGTGGGAGAGCGTCTTGTGTATTGTAGGATGTTTAGCAGCATCCCTAGCCTCTACCCACTAGATGCCAGTGGCATCCGCTCCTCAGTCATGACAATAAAAAATATCTCCAGACATTGTCAAATGAACCATGGGGTGGGATGGAAGGTGCAGAATTGCTCCCTGTTGAGAACCACTGTTCCAGACTAACCTCCAACCCTGACAGAGAAATCTCTTCTATGGCAATGTTGACAGCTACGATTGTTACCAGTGTAAGATATTTTCTTTCCCTTCTGCCTTTGAAAGTCATGGCATTGAGAACTTATACCCCTCCTCCAAAATCATTACTGGAAACTTAAATATTTTAAGTATTTTTTTATTTTAAAGTTTGCATATAACTTTTATAAATGGTATACATTTAATCATATAAAAAAAGAGTAAACATGTTTTATGAAGTACAATTGATTATGAATCTTTCTTCAGAACTTTGCTCCAACATCATATCATTCAGGCTTCCCTGAGCGCATATGACTTTCCCTCCCCTGCCCACTCATATCAGACACTGGGTCCACCAGGTGTTTTATGCACACTTACTCCATGTCTTTATTATAGCGTTGGTGTTGCCTCCTCCCTTCTACAGTCTTAAGTCATGTAATTGTATCCATCACTGCATCCTCAGGACCTAGTCCCCTGCCTTGCACATGTGCTAACATGTACTGTATAGTCATCATGTCCTAGGCACTGGGCTAAGAGTTTTCAAGTTCATTTTCTCATACCTTCACCAATGAGGCAGGCTCTATCATTATTTCTTTTTGCAGATAACAAAATGGAGATTTGTAAAATTAGGTACTCTGTTCAAGGTCAAAATGTTGAGAAATGATGGAGCCTGGATTTGAACCCTGGAATTTTGATCCCTGAGCTCAGACTGCTAATCACTGCACTACTGAAAAGTGCTTAATAAATGTTTGGTGAATGCATTCACATGTTACTAAAGATTAAGTTAATAAATGAATGAATGAATAATGACTATTAAGAGCTAATGGTGAATACTTTCAGATGAGTTACCTAAAAGCTCATTCATCAACCAATTGTACAATGTGAATACCAATTATTATACACTAACTGGCAATATTTTGGGGAAATGATTTAGCAATGGCTAAAAACAATACTACTTAGCATAGTCATATACAATAGACGTATAAACTTGTCCTTGAGTCTCCAAGTATGATAGTGGCTTAACTCAGAAGGCTGTCTACAAGAGCATGGAAAGGAGGTTAGCAAAACAATTAGTAGAAGACTGCAGGGAGATTTCCCATACTCCTTTCTTCTCTTGCAGTCCCTGGACATTTCAGTATCTGGGAAATGAGTAAAGCCTGTGGTGTGTCAAAATCCAGTAGTTATTCAGCTTCTGGAGTATATCAGAATTACCTGGAGAGGGCATATTTGAAACGTAGAGGGTTATGGGAAGGTGAAGCTGAACTGTAGAATCAGAATCTCAAAGGGCGTGGGCCAGTCTTTCGTGTAGTGTTTTAAGACCCCCAAGTGATTCAGCTGTACACTAAGAGCTGAGAGCCACTGCATTTCACTGTCTCCTGTCAGTCAGTTCATAAAGTCCAAAGAAGGGAACAGAAAAGAAGCCAGCAAAAACCAGAGTTGAATGGCTCTCAAAAACCCAAACAAAACTACACATTTTCATCTTGCTCATGTTGGAGCCTAAAAAGAAACAGAAATATGGTCCCCCAAAACAGTGACATGATGATGGTGGCAAAACACGACTCTCCAAACCATCGCCTCAGACATCAGCTTTTTCTCCCTGACCTCTTCCCCTTAGAAGAAAACTGTCAAAGTTTTCAAACAGCAGATACACTAGCCACAAAGGTGCCTAACTGTAGGCTGCCCCTCAAAGCAGAGAATTTTAAGAAACTTCGGAGGGTCCTGAGAGAGTATTTGTTTCAACTTCATTTACTAGATGAAGAAGGTGGGACCAGTTGGTGTGGCCAATTTTAACATTTCATAAACTTAGAAGTGGTTATTAATGCTTTGGGAAAATGCACAAAGCATTTAGAAAGAACTTTCATTTAATTTTTAGTTTTCCAAGACTATAAATCTCTTTTGCACAAAGAAAATAAGACATTTTATTTATCCTGGTGTGAATTTAAAATGACTGCTCTATATTGTTTTCTATATTCTTTTTCCAAACAAATATTTATGTTTTTCTTAAAACTCAAGAGGCAAAGTTCCTCTTTCAACAAGCTGCCATGTGAATCGAAAACTAAGATTACTTGCTTAGTTGCTTTTTCTTATTTTCTCTTCAATTGATGAGTAGATGGATAGATAAGGAAATATAGGTAGATGTCCAAATTCTCATACATACACATAATTTCGAGTTTAGATATTATACATTTTATAAGTACACAAAGCTCATAAAACACAACATAAAAAGCTCTCTCTCTCTAGAAAATAAACAGAAAGGCAAATAATATATATGATATGTAAGTGAAATATTTGCTGGCAGTAAAGTTTTCTATTAGGCTCAGTGTTTCTTAAAATTTAATTAACCAATAACCACCAACTGGGAAAGCACAATGTTGTATTGAGGTAGTAAACCAAATAAGATGAATCTATCTTTCACTTTTTCTAGGCAGACACCTGTGAAATTGAGCTGCTTTGTATGTCACATATAAGGTACAAATGCTTTTGATTATGATAATTTTTTTAAAATAGACAAGAAAGAGAGAAGGGAAAGAAGGAAAAGAAAATGGAAGAGTGAGAGTCACCAAAATTGTTCATTACAAAGGCTATATAAAAAGTATTTAGACACATACTCATTCCTGACTTCTTGAGATCGTTTTTTTAATGTTTGATAATACCATGCATGCATATAACCCACAGAGAAAGAGAACATAAATGAATCTATAGGATCTTCAAAATAGCACTATTTTGCATCCCTAGTTAACCCTAATTGCTTATACCTTTGTTTTTTGTTCTGAACGTTCTATAATTTAAGTCCATATAAACAGTATTTCAATATAGCATATACCATTATTAGGCCTGTGTAAGTGCCATCAGATGTACAGAATGGAAATGAACTTAACGTTAGGCTGTGCTCTCCCGGTCATTCTTAGAAACACACTCTGAAATTACAGGGCAAAAAAGGGCTAGAGGAAACCTCCAAAGATAATCTGGTTCATCCCACCCCCTAAAGGCAGTCGTGAGACTGACTGCCCAAAGACTGGTTGCTACTAAAAGTGTGGTCCTTGGACCAGCTGGGAAGTTGTAAGAAATGTAGAATCTCAGACCATACGACAGAACTACTGTATAAAAATCTGCATTTTAACAACATCCTCAGGGGATACATGTACCTGTTGAGGTCTGAGACCCATTGGGCTGTACTGTTGTAAGGGAAAAGAAATCCAAGGCTACTCTACATAAGTTGACATCAAAGTATAATGACATGTAAGTACTGTGTGCCAACCAGTTGCACCGCTGGAGGATCACTTGTGCCCAGGAGTTTGAGACCAGCCTGGGCAACATAGCAAGACCTTGTCTTTACTAAAAATAATTTTTAAAAACATAGTCAGGTATGGTGGTACACACCTGCAGTCCCACCTACTTGGGAAACTAAGGTGGGAGGATTCCTTCAGCTAGGAGTTCAAGGTTGTAGTGAGTGATGATTGCATCGAAAAACCAAAATGTGATTTGATGATCATTGATTATCATGAAATCAACGGAGGATTGGAAGGAGGACAAGTCAGAACAAAAGGAAATTAAATTGTCTTGGGAGAGATGAATGTTAACAGTCCAATGTTTTAAAAAGAAGAAAACTAAAATGCTTTATATCTGACCCATTTCAAGGATAAAGGTATGTGCTAGATACTTCAGATGGTTTTAGGTGGATCAAGAGGTATCATTTTGTTTCTACCATATTCATTTTACATATTCATTTTTCAGTGACTTATTCATGGCAAATGATACAGGCTTTCTATTTATGGTAGTGATATAATAGTTCGGTTTTTAAGTGAAACAAAGTAAAGAAGTATAATAAATAATGGGGTAGATGTCTAGAATATGAATGTCTAGGCAACAAGTTTGTTAGATCAGGTCAGTATTGCCTGAGTTTCACATTTCACAGGTGAGCATAATGTTAAAAAAAAGAATCGAGGATTGCCAACCTTTCTATTTTGCCAAATAAAGATATCTGAAAACAGAACAAACCAATATTTACTTTATGCTATCATGACATAAAGAAATAATATTTTCCAACCCCCAAAGCAAGAAAAATAAAGGATAGGCCTGTCTGAGAAAATATGGTGGGTAGATTCAAAAAGATACGTACATATAGGCCCATAGTTCCTTATCCAAAATCCTTGCCAGACAAGTTTTATAATTCGGTTATGTTTGCTTGGGTTTTTGAGGGGTGGGGGGGTTGGGAAGATAGTATTGTGCTCTACCGCAGTGGGGAGAACTCTACGCCAGTGACATCTGGGGGAACACCCCACTGCAAACACATTAATATTTCTGCAGTGAAGCATACAAATATTTACACTAAGTTGGATCAATAAAGACTATGAAACGCTCATATGAAATCAGGTCAGCTTCTGCCACCAACTAAGTTATGAAAAAACTTTCTGTCTTCAGAAGCTTTAGGATTTTGAGATTACAGCTAAGGAATTATGTACCTATATGTCATTGCCCTTTTTCTTCTCGTTTTGTTGTGGAGCAGGGACCACTCTTTCTGACAGGCACAATTTACTCTAATTATTCAATTATAACCACAACCCTGTAGTGGATAAGAGGTATGAATTAATGTCATATTCCACTTGAATCTTATTGGAGAGATTTCCAAATGGACACCTGTTAGAATGTAAGCTCCATGAATCAGGGAAATCTATGTTGTCCACTGAATTACCCCAAGCACTTAAAGGTGTGCCAGAGTGCCTGACACATGGTAGCTACTCAGTATTTGTTAAATAAATGAAAGATTTGCAAGTTAACAACCTCCTGCAAATACTAAAATTATTGTTGGCAGGTCATGAATAGAGAGAGTTGAGGTGTGGTGTGTGTGGGTGTATATGTGTGTTTAATTCAGAGCAACCTGTTACATTCTTTCTATTAGAAAAAGCAAGTGTCCATTTGAATGCCTCACTGGACTTCTTCCATTGTAAACAGAATTTGGGTAAGGGGGCTCCAGATGATGATGTCATATACTGAGGCATCTGAAGCTCTGAGTCAAAACAAACAAGTATTTACTATTGATATTTATTCTTTTAAAAACTGAATATTTAATTTTCTTTGCTATTTTGGATCCAGAGGGCCTAAAATAAGTGAAGGGTCAATGAACTTTAATAGGGGAAAGATCATAGGCACAGTGAAATAATCCTGTGAATGAATATTTGAAATTTGAAAAGGAGATTGCTTAGTGCTAAGGATCTGAAATGATTTACATGGTCACAACAAAATCTGACTACAGCTAGGTGAAATAAGATGTCAAAAAAGAAACTAGTGTAATTGTGACCTAATCCTTCCAGAAATGAATTAGTTTTGTCCTCTTATCTTGACTTACGTGCTATGGTTTTGAGAAAAGTGTGAGTAAATGTGCAAAAACTCCTTGCCAGGGGAAAATGTACCCCAAATAAGGGTAACGTGGTATCATTATCCTTTAAGTGAGGAGAACATGTGAGTACATTACAAATTATTGGCAGTCTTTTTCAGAACTAAGACAAAATCCTGCAGGCACTTAACAAACATGGTATATAGGGAAATTTTATTTGGTTTTCTGGGGGGCTTTGAGAGGGTTTTTGGTTGGTTTTTTGTTTGTCTATTTTTATTTGTTGTTGTTGTTGTTATTTTGAGAGAGGGTCTTACTCTGTCACCCAGACTAGAGTGCAGTGGTGTGATCACTACTCACTGTTGCCTCAACCTCCCGGAATCAAGCGATACTCCCACCTCAGCCTTGAGAGCAGCTGGGACCACAGGTGCGGGCCACCACATCTGGCTCATTTTTAAAATTATTATTTGTAGAGAAGAGATCTCGCTATGTTGCCCAGGCTGTTGCTTGAACTCCTGGGCTCAAACCATCCTCCTGCTGTGGCGTCCCAAAGTGTTGGAATTATAGGCATGAGCCCTGTGCCCAGACTATAGGAAAATTTTAAATTGTCTGCAATCCTATCCATCTAAAGATTATGGAGCTAAATTATTAATATGTAGCCATTATCTTCTAAACATAATAACACAAGACCATCATAATCATAATAGCTAATAATCAAATATTAACTTAGGACCTGTGTCCTTTTCTCTACGTCATTTACCATGTGATAAATATTTTCCCTTCTACCTTTACTATTGGGAAACAAAGTTCCCTAGAGCTTACATACTTGTACTGTGACTATTACATTAATTATTAAGTTAAAGTACATTTTCTCAAGGAAAAATAGTACTATTGTAATAGTACATGTAGTATATACTGAGACATACAGTATATACTTGATTAAGAAATTAGGCTGTGAGGAATAGCCAGGACAAGGCTTTAAGCTAAAATGTTATTACATTCTAATTCTGGTAAGAATAGGAGCTTCTAGGAATTCAAAGAGGGCCCAGGTGGGTGTATTTTCTTCTAATGAGAACCTCTAACAGGAAAAAAAAAACAATAGAAATACTCTGTTCATCCCTGATCAAGTTCAGAGTGCTTCGTTTTAAAGGATATCAGAGAAGCCCTCTCTTTGCCCTGCAAAAGCCCTGCAGTAACCTCACACCACAGCATTGGTTCCCACAGTCATTTGCTTTACAAGTTTAGCCACACTCAGGAACGGACATTCTAGAAAGGTCTAAGTCTTATCTTCATTACTCTCTTTCCCCTGCTTTTTTGAGCTGCTGATTCTAAGAGATAGAATAGAGAGAGAAAAAATAAAAAGCAAGTTCTGATTGTTTAGTATTTTCATAAGCTGCATGCATACAGTTTCAGGAATAAAATGCTCTGGTTTAAAAAAAAAAAATGGTTGTTTGATTTTGTAAGAATAAAAAAAAGAAGGAATGACACTTTGGTTCCAGCACTAAATATCCTCTTGGTATATAGAACTTTTTTACTGCCTTTCTATCCTCAACGAAAATATCCAATAAAAATTTTTGTCTGAGAAAATAGTGACAGGTTATCCTCACACGCCTAGGGACGGTTATAGCTGGGATGTTATCTCTAAAGGAAAAATGTGTTAGACCAGAGCATCCAAGGGAGAAGGTATTTTGGAATTGGGGGTAGCCTTTCTCACACCCTTGAATCATTGTAATGAATCTTGTCAGGGGTCACTAAATAGGTAGAATCCTAAACATTTCTGTGTGAGATTAGATGAAAACTCCATTCTTTTTAATTAACAAGAAATGTTACAGAAGGAAAGAACTTTAGAAATAAACTAGTCAAGCCACTCCACTTTACAAAAAGATCCAAAGGGCAAAAGGATTTCCCCAAGAGCCCCTGGCTGATTGGGAACAGAAGTTAGGCTAGAATTCACTCTGCCCACTCCCAGGCCTGTAAATTTCCGACACACTGTCTGATTTAAATCTCCATGACCTGATGAACTGACCCTCGTTAGCTGTCTTTTCAAGACCCTTGCAAGAATTGCATGGATGCCAACAACGCTTCCCTTAAGCTCCAGCTGGAAGGGCTGGGACATATCTGATTTCTAGCCAGTCTGAGTAATGGCATTATAGATAGGTGCTCATAATGTTAGCACCTAAGCTTGCAGGCTCACTTGATTAAATGGCAGCATGGATCTCTTTTCATTCTTGTTATTTTGATAATTAAATGGGATTTCCAGCTCATCTCTGACCTGACACCTGTTTTTCATTTTTAAAGTGAGTCAGGGAGTGAGCAATTCGTGGTAGTTTAGTAGTACAAACTATACCCATAGCTCATTAAAATGTGTTTAAAGATTAATAAAATTGCACCCTGTCCAGTAGTAAACCTAGTTAAGTGTCTAACACATCATGCATGCCTTTAATGGCCTGTTTGCTTTTCAAAGATATAAAGCAAGACCAATTATTAAAAAGAAAGATACAATACTGCCTTAGAGTTGCAGTTTTTAAAATTTATTTTTTATAGAACTATCTTTTAGCCTTTATGTTTTCGAAATATAAAATCCTGATCAGTATGACCACATTTAAAAAAAAGTTCATTTCCCAATCTGAGTAAACACTACCTATTTGTAAAACGTTAAATAGCATAGTTTAATTTTTGATGCTCAAATACATTAGATAGTGCAAAAAAAAAAGCTAAGAGTTTTGTGAGAAAACAGTTCAGAAAAAGCCAAAGAAGGAAGGACCAAAATTCTTCTTGCATAAATTATAAAGGTACATGTCAAAATTTTAAAATTACACTTAATTTCTTTTGATAAAGTGGGCATCTCATTGCTCAAAATACTTGTCAAAGTGAATAAAATAGTGATGGAACACAGAAGCTGATGCCATTACCCTTAATCAGAAATAACTTAAGGCTGGGAACTGTGGCTCATGCCTGTAATCCCAGCACTTTAGGAGGCTGAGGTGGGAGGACTGCTTGAGTCCAGGAGTTTGAGACCAGCTGGGGCAACATGGTGAGATTCCATCTCTACAAAAAAAAAAAAAAAAAAATTAAAAAATTATCCAGGTGTAGTGGCACATACCTGTAGTCCCAGCTACTTGGGAGGCTGAAGCAGGAGCATCACTTGAGCCCAGGAGGTTGAGGCCGTAGTGAGTTATGACGGGTGTCACTACACTCCAACCTGGACAACACAGCGAAGATAACTTAAATGTGTGTGTGTGTCTGAGCTATGATGAGCTATGGTGGTGTCACTGCACTCCAGCCTGGACAACAGAGCAAAGATAACATGTGTGTGTCTATGTGTGTGTGTGTGTATCCATTTTAATAAGCCTATGGGAACGTCTGCCCTTATTTCCTGAGATAACATTAGGAAATCATTTAAAACCTTAATCTTTCTCCCATTTGTTTTATGTTTCTGTGACTTTAATCAAATTGACATTTCTTAGAAAGAAGGCAGCATTTTATACTTGTGGAAAAATGGCTGAAGCAATAGGTTGGTCATGAAGCAATACATTGGTATTGCCATAATTCCATGTCTTTCTATGGGACTAGGTCACTGTGAAAACTGTATAATACCCTGTGGACATGGGCCATGTTGCCTGGATGGCTGATGGTACCTACCCAGAAGGGAAATTTACATAATAATGCCAGTGCTAAAAGTATGTAAGAAATTTATATTTTATTTTTATTTTTAGGATGTCACTTTTATAAATTATAATAATGTATATTGCTTAATTGTTTATGTAATAGAATGTAGCACTTGCTATTAAAATTTCGATATAGCATAAAATATAAGAAACAAAGCGGAAAATAACTCAAAGCTTTAACACCCAGAAATAACAGGCACAAACATTTGAAGAGCATTCTTTCTAGATTATTTATCCATGCATATGTACAAAATAGGAGAAAACAAGGAGAAAGGAAGAATGGGTAAATAGCAATAGTTTTATAAATATAGGATCACATTATAAATGCCATTTTAAAATGTGTTTAATTTTATTTGAATTTATCAGGAGAAAAACTAAAGGGAAATTGAAGAAATTGCTGAATTTCAGTTAAATGTTTCTTCACCCAAGGGATGTTAAGTTTCAAAAGATCCCCATGAAATTAAAAGATTTTTCTAAATGAGGTTGTTTTTTAGTCTACTGTTTCAACTTGAAACAATATTAATTAACTAGAGCAATTTTTAAAGGATCTCGTTTCTTCCCACCTGACTGCACTATCTTCCAGCTTTTGTTATATTGCATTATTTTTATTTTGTCAAGGTTTACAACATTTGCATTCTACCTTCACCAATTGTTTAGTCATATTCTATAGATAAATAGGTGATGCTCACTACTGGATTTCATTGTCAAGTGTTTTTGTTTCATTGTTTTTTCAAGAATCACTGAGGGGTGCCTTACTTAAGTTCCTCCACTTTTCAGGATGCATGTCTTTTATAATCTCAATCATGTTGGCTGTGTCCATTCACTTTATTTCAGAATTTTGTAGATATTTGTCTCATCATCTTTGGGGTTGAATGTCATGAAAAAATCATAGGCTGAACAAAATTATTGCCTTTATAGAGAACTTTCTTTGTGTGCCTAATTGACTAAAGAATTATTTTCTTGACCCTGAAATTCCTAACTTATCTGGGATAGGGCTAATGGTGTTGAAGAAATGTTGCTCAATGATATTTGTTAATGCATGATAAGGAAGACTTCCTTCAGGACCGCTGAGATAGGCACAGCATGGGGTGTTGCAGTCAGGGAGAGAGATTGGGCTCAACCCCAAATGCAGCATGGGCAAGTGGGAATTTATAGTCAAGGGGCAGGGTGTGGTCAATGGATGAAAATTACTAAGAGGAAACATCAAGTGTACAGGAGATTCTGGCTAAACCAACCTACCAGGACAGGATTCTTTTGAAGACAGGCTAGAGTGTTAGACGTGACCTGAGGTTTGGTGGAGGATGAGGAACCTGATCAAATATCAACAGTGATCGGATATTAAGGATAAGGGATTCTGGTTAAACTGACTTAGGAGGGCTCTTGGATTTTACAAGGAAGTGCAGAGATGAGCCCAGGAGAGGGTTCAGGAGCCTGACTAAATTTTGTTGTAGCAGAGAATTTTTGTCAGTGACCAGTCATTCTTTATCACTCTTTATCCTGGAACACTGTGAGTTTTTTTGATCTGTGAATTCAAGTCTCTTTTTTTTTTTTTCAGGAAAAGTTTCTAACATTATACCTTTACATACTTTGTCTATTATATTTCTCATCTCTAGAAACACTAATCCTTATGTTCTATTATCTTGGTTCTCCACCTCTACCCACTTATCTAACTGCTATGAATTCTGTCATTTTCCTCTTCACTGACTATTTTATGAAATTTTCTTCTTGTCATTCTGTTAGCTTTATATTCTTCACTGTTTTCTATCTGTAAATGGTTTTCTATCTGTAACTGTTTTCTATCTGTAAAGGGTTTTCTATCTGTAACTGTTTTCTATCTGTACATGGTTTTCTATCTGTAACTGTTTTCTATCTGTACATGGTTTTGTATCATCTGTAACTATGGCATTTCGGTTCTCAGTTTGTTTCTCTCATTCTGCCCCCCCTTTTCATCCCTTTTCATCTTATTCTATTCTTTTATAATCTTCTTTAAATCTTATTTTATTTAATTAAGTATTCAGGGGAAACTTTCTTATTTTTCTTGGGTTATGTTTTCTTTATAGATGGAGCTATTCTATTTCTTCTCTTTTTCTCTCTCTCTCTTCTCCACCTCTCTCTTCCCTGTCTTCCTTCCTCCTCCCGTCCTACTTTTCTGTCGTCGTCTCTTTCCTCCCTCCATAGGTGCATGCTATAACTTTTCACCTTATTTATGTTCATACGGAATGTCTGTCCAGATTTTTTCAGTCTACTAGAGTATAGGCGAATTTTTCTTGGCGTTTTCTCCATGTCATCTCAAAATCCTTCTGCATTTCATGGACTGGGTATTAGCTTCCGACATCAGTGTGTTGCCTTTGCTGGGGACCTGGGCTTGGCTGACTCCCTCTTTAAATCCCATTAGATGTGCCAAACCCGAGTCCCTTCCATCAGCGGCAGTGGATCCCATGGCTGAGGGCTTCCGCTCTTTCACCAGTTTGGGTCAGAGCCCTGCCTCTGCCAAGGTTTCATGACTGTACACAAGAGCTCCTGTTTTCTAAGGTGTTTTTGTTGACTTTTTCCAAGCCTGCCTCTTCACTACCCTCAGATCATTTCTTCCCATGTCTAAAGTCATCATTAGAGATTCTCTGGATTCAGCCCACTCCCTTTCTTTCCTCAGTATTGTCTCAGAGGTGGAGGAGTTGGAGCCACACTGCCACAGCCCAGCTATTCCTACTCTTTAGCCAAAACATTTTAAGATGAGGATATGGCGTTATACTCCTTTCTTGGTTTCGTGGCTCCTGACAACACTTTGTTTTGACTTGTTTTATTTTAATAAATATTTTTGTTCATTATTAAGTGTTAAAAGAGGGCAGAGACTCTGTGATCTAACTTCATTCTACAAAATTATCTTTTCTCCCTGTCATCTCAAGAACCATATCAATTTCTATACAAAATACAGCACTAAACAGATTTTGAAAGTTTAGGGGGCAGGACGCTGTGGCCTGCGCCTGTAATCCCAGCACTTTGGGAGGCCGAAGCGGGCGTATCATGAGGTCAGGAGATCGAGACTATCCTGGCTAAGACGGTGAAACCCCGTCTCTACGAAAAATACAAAAAATTAGCCGGGCGTGGTGGCGGGCACCTGTAGTCCCAGCTACTCAGGAGGCGTAGGCAGGAGAATGGCATGAACCCAGGAGGCGGAGCTTGCAATGAGC
>NW_016811040.1:891164-966697 GCF_001698545.2 Rhinopithecus bieti | reverse complement strand
GGGCAACAGAGCAAGACTCCATCTCAAAAAAAAAAAAAAAAAAAAAAAAATTTTGGGGAAATTAAAATTTAAATGCCAAATATTTAATTTCATTATTATGACTGTGAAATAGATGTATTCTTTGCAGAAAATTTAATACAAAAAAGAATTGTAAAGAAAATACAGACATTCATTCTCATATTATTTTGATATTCTTTTACTAATTTGCTTATCTGTGCATAGTTCTTAAAATTGGGTTCAAACTTCATATATCATTTTTATTTTGTTGCTTGTCTTTCCTCTAACAGTGCACTATGAGTATGTAACATAGCCTTCTTACATATTCTTTGAAATGAGATTTTAATAATTTTGAAGCAAATTAATATATTCAAATAACCTATGATTGGACATTTATGCTATGTTTAATTTTTATTAACATTAATGTCTGGATTAACATCCTTCTATATAAATCTTAGGATGTACTTCCTTTAAAATATGTAAGTAATACTTTTTAATGAAGACATTTCTAAGATAAGTATTCTTTGCCTTAGCAAAATAATTTAATGGACATCATTATAAACCTTGATTATTATACAGTACCATATAAGTAAAGAGAAATCCTGCACCTGATTAGACTTAGAATAAAAAAATTTGAATAAATTTAAATATATGTCCCTTATTAATTTTTCCTCATAATTTCAAGGTCTAAAATCGTGTGATTTCTGATAAATTCTTTACTGAGAAGCACTGAGACATTTCCCAAATTATTTCCATTATTTCCAAAAAGTACCACTTTTACTGTCTTGATCAGTGCCCTTTGGCTTTTTCTTCAGAGTTCAAAGTAGCATAGTGATTCAGTGAACAAACTCCAGGGTCAGAAAGGCCTGGGAGTTCATCGTTACTTGCATGATCTAATGTTCCCTCCTCACTTCTTTCTTCACTTTCTTTCACTGTGTTTCACTGCCCTTCTTTCTGTCCCCCAAGTAGACCAAGACCATGTCCAGTTTGGCCCCTCCTATTTTTTCCAATGTAATACTCTTCCCCCCAGTCTACTGATGGCTAACTCTTTTTTATCCAAGGGTCAGTTCTCTGCTCAGTTAATGTTCCCATTAACTTTCCCCTCGAGGCATTCTCTATCCAATTATTCTGCCTTATTTTCTTCATAGTATGCCTTATCACTCAAAAGTATCTTAATAATGGCTCCCACTGATGGTATTATTAGCTTACCTCATCACCCACAATTCCCTTCCACCCACCTACAGTTCTGGTGCCCTCTGCTGTAAGGAGGACTGCCCTCTTGTGGAGTTCTAGGATATTGCTACTGAAAGCACAAAGTCTAGTTTTATTTTTTTGCAGCAGGATTGCTGTTTTAGGGGGTTCTCTAAGTGTCAAATATTTGAAACTTATTGATTTTCAGGGTTTTTTTTATTAATTGAAGTTTTTAATCTACCTGGAACAAGAATAATTTAAAATGTGAAATGACCTTGGTAATAATGATAGTTCTGTTTAATGAATGTTTTCTCAGTATCAACCACTGTCCTAAGTGATTTTTCATATATTATCTCATTTAGCTTACGCATTGTCAACTGGAGAAACAAGGAGATAATTTGAGACGTATAAAAAAAGCTTTTCCAAGTGTCAGGGTAAAGCTGATTCCCTATGTCCAAACTTTAACTGCAACTTTTCAGAAAAAAAATAAAATAAAATAAAAGTACAATAAACACAGTTTTTTTAAAAGCACCAAAGGGACCTGGGTTCTCTACTCAGCCCTGACCCTAATTATTGTGTGTCGTTTAGAAATTTGTCTTCTCAAGACCCTAGTTTCCTCAAATGTGGAATGAAACTTTGCAGAGAGCTCGTGTTCAAAGGTCCTGAGGCACAAGAAACACTGATATATTTGAGGAAAAGAAGGAGGTCTGTGAGACTAGAATGGAGTGAGTGAGGAAGAACAGCCTGAGATGCAATCAGGGGGAATGGGGAACTTGGTTTTTACCCTGAGTGTGATAGGAAAGCATTGCAGGGTTTGGTGCCCAGGGATTAAATGAACTGACATGTAATTTGGCCAATGGACATTAATGTCAGTGAGACATAAATGTGTTCTGTCAATGCCAAGCAGAAGCAAAAACATCATTTTTTCATCTTTCCCCAGTACAGTGCTTCCAAAACTCTTAAGAACTAAGACATCACTTTGCATGATGACATAGGACTTGTGTACTTATTACATGTAGTATCAGCTATCCATTAGTACTTTTAAAACCTTTGCTTTTCAACCAAGTTACTTCTTTAAAGCTTCCAGAGGTCATCTTTAATTTATGAATGCAAGATATAGATATGTTCTAAATATAAGCTATGTACTGGTATAATTATCTATGTCTATATTTAAGTCAGCAAGTATCTACTCTATAAATGTTTATTGAGTGCCTACTCTGTGTGGGCCATGGTGCTGGTATGGAAGGAATGCCAGCAAAAAAAAAAGAAAGAAAAGAAAAGAAAAGAAAAGAAAAGAAAAGAAAGAAAGAAAAAAAGAAAGAAAGAAAGAAAGAAAGAAAGAAAAAGAAAGAGAAGGCCTGTAACCCCAATCCACATGAAGTTTACTATCTAGTGTGTCATTAAGTCATTTCCAGTATAATCTCCAAAAACAATGGAGGGTGAAAAGCCAAAATTTAAATGCTGGGAAATTGGACATATGAGATATATTATGCATCTTGGTGGCATCATAATATGATTTTAAAAGCATGGACTTTATGATCTGACACATTCTGTTTCAACCTCTTGTTAACTATGTGATCTTGAGCAAGCCAGTTTACCTCTCTGTGCAACTGTCTCCTCACTTGGTAAAGAGATAATGCTCCCTAATTCACAGTGGTTTTGTAAGGATTAAATAAGATAATGTGTATAGAGTCTGGCATACACATTCAGTACATGGCAGCTGTTGGGTGAAAAAGAACAGGAAAGGAGAGAAAAGAAAATTGGAAGCAGTCCAGCAGGCAAGCTGGGATTGGAAGAATGCCAAAAGTAGCAAAATGTTTTAATGTTGCACATAAATGACTGAAAGGCATAAAAAAGCTCAAGAGTAATGTCCTCTTCTATTATGTTTAAAACCAAAAATGGAATGGTTTACCCCTGTATGTCATACTAATATTTATTGTCTTTCAATGCTGGGCCCAGATACTCTAGAAGACATGTTCAGTTTTAGCCAGCCACCTAAACTGGATGAAAGAATATTTGCAAGCATCAAATTCTACACGTAAATGTATTGAGTATCTGCTGTGTGCCCAGCACCATTGTAGTTACTAGAGATACGGTAATTAACAAAATAGAAAAAAAAAAAGAATCCCATCCTCATGGTATTTACCATCTAGTAAGGGGTAGGGGGAAATAGGCAGTATATTAGAAGTATATTAGAAGGTGAAAAGCTCTCTGGAGAGAAAGTGGAAAACTGATTAGGAAGAGAGGTGTAATTTACATGGGTGATTAGGCAAAATCTTATTGAAAGGTAACATTTGGGCAAAGAGTTAAAGAAGGCATTGGTAAGATCTCTGACAATATCTGGGACAGAAGTTTTGCAGAGAGCTCACATTCAAAGGTCCTGAGGTGAGAGCAACACTTGATATGTTTGAGGAACAGAAGGAGGTTAGCGAGACTGGAATGGAGTGAGTGAGGAACAACAGCCGAAGATGCAATCACAGGGAATGGGGAACTTGGTTTTTACCCTGAGTGTGACAGGAAAACCATTACAGGGTTTGGCACCCAGGGATCAAATGAACTGACATAGAATTTGCCCAGTGGAGTCATGGGACATAATTTATGTTTTAAAAAGACCACCTCTGGCTGCTGTGTTGAGAGTAAAATGTTGGGAGACAAAGATGAAAGCAGAAAGACCAGGTTATTATAAAAATCCAGGTGAGAGATGATAGTAATGATGGAGGTAGAAAGAATGTTTTGATTCTGAATTATTTAGAATCATCATTTATAGTGATTAAGGAAGACAGAGGACAGAACAAGTTTGTTTGTTTGACTTTTAAGGGAAGCCTGGGGAAGCTCTGTTATCTAGTTTGGACATATCAAGTTTATTAAAGTAGGCAATTAGATATACAAGTCTAGAGTTCAAGGAGAGGTCTGGGGTAGAGACACACATTTGGGAAATGTGACCTTATGAATAATATTTAAAGCCATGAGACAGAATGAGATCAGCAAGAGAGTAAGTACAGATAGAGAATTGAAGAATAAAAGGTATCCAAGGTGTAAGTCTTGTAGCATCTCAAGGGGTGGATGGAAAAGAACCAGAAAAGTCTGAAAAGGATTGTTCAGTGAGAAAAATCCACAAAGTGTCTCATCCTGGAGGGTAAGTGGAGGAAGTTTGAAGAGGTAGTGAGCAGCTAGCTATACCAAGTGCCGCTGATAGGTCTAATAAAATGAGTTCCAAGAATTGCCATAGGATTTGGCAATATGAGCATTATGGATTGGCTTAACTAGGACAGTTTTGAAGAGTGGAGGGAGAACTAAGTCTGATTGGAAAGACTTTAAGAGAAAAAGGCAGGAAAGAAATTGGAATCAGGGAGTAAGGGCAACTCCTTTGCTTTACAGGGGAGCAGAGAAATGGAGTGGAAGCTGAAGAGTATAGTGGGGTCCAGAGAGATTTTTTTTTTTTAGATGGAGTCTCACTCTGTTGTCAGGCTGGAGTGCAGTGGCACGATCTCCACTCACCGCAACCTCCACCCCCCGGGTTCAAGTGATTCTCCTGCCTCAGCCTCCTGAGTATCTGGGACTACAGATGCATGCCACCACGCCCAGCTAGTTTTTGTATTTTTAGTAGACGGAGTTTCACCATGTTGGCCAGGATGGTCTCGATGTCTTGACCTCGTGATCCGCCTGCCTCGGCCTCCCAAAGTGTTGAGATTACAGGCGTGAGCCACTGCGCCCGGCCGAGAGATGTATTTTTGAAGATTCAGGAAATAACATATTTGTTAGTTGATAGGATGGCCCAGTAAAGAAGGGCCAAGTAATGTGGGAATAGGTAAGGGAGAGAAGGGCCAAGTAATGAGGGAAGTAATGAAAGAATGGCCAGGTAATAGGGCAAGAGGTAAAGGAGAGAATTTCTGGAGCATGTCCCTAAGTAGGAGGGCTTGGGGTCACATGCACAAGAAGAGAGATTGAGCTTAGATAGGACAAAGTGTGGGCCCAGACCAGCAGCATCAGCACACTTGGGAATTATTAGAAATGCTAATTTTCAGGCCGTTCCAGGCCTACTGATTCAGAAACTCTGGGGTTGGGGCCAGCAACCTGTTTTAACAAACCCTCCGGGTGATTTTGATGTAGAGTCTGATCTGTGGTAACAGAATATGTAGGTATAGATCCTGGTCTGAGAGTAGATGTGGTCCTAAGAATGGAGGGAATTATCTTCCAGTTGCTTCTATGTTCTCAGTTAAATAGGAAGACAGGACATAACTGAGAGTGAAGATTGGAGGGACGTTGTTGGAGATCTGGGGAGACAGGAGAAGTTTGATACAGTTGTCTAGGAGAATGGAAGAGTGAGTGACCTGGGGAAGAAGCGTGAGTGCCTGACAGCATTTCGTGCCCACCTGAGTTCATGGCCACGTGTCTACCCAGAGCCCATCAGTACGATTGTGTCTTTTTCTCCAGCGATGTGCAGCTGGAATTGACATGATGATGAAGAGAAAGCCAGAGAAAGAATAAATGGATAAAATGCCTAATGTCTCATAAACAGGAGCTTTATGGGCCAACATTGCTTTCCAGCATGGAAATTGTACTATTTCCTGAAGACCACCTTACCTCTTATTCTTGCAGTCCAAAATCCACCCTGCAACCCCAGCCTGCTTGCCTCCTGGTGAGAGTCATATCTACAATCTTGCCGCTGCCACACAGCTCATGAGTCCAGAGTGCTGGATATGGCAAGAGCTGCCTGGCTAGTAAGACACAAACTGATCCAGCTGGAGCTAAAGCATGACTCACCGAGTGCCCAGAAAAAAAAAGCATTTCTTCATTTTCTCTCCTGACAACTGTATTTTCCTATTTGGACAAAATTATTATATAGATAAGAGCTTACCAGACACAAAAGACCACAATATTATATAATTCCATTTACATGAAATAGGCAAATCTGTAGAGACAGAGAGTAGACTAGTGGTTGCTTAGGGTTGGGGCAATAGGGGAGTGACAGCTGAAAGGTACGGGTTTCTTTTTAAGAAGATGAGATTGTTCTAGAATTGACCATGGTGATGACCACACAACTCTGTGAATGTACCATGAACCATTAAACTGTATACTTTCTGTGGGTAAATTGTATGATATGGGAATCATATCTCAGTAAAGCTGGTTTTTAAAACTTACACACATACACATTTAATTAATCTATTTGTATAGATGAAAACAAAGACTTCTTAATGGAAATAAACCGAATCACTTAAATCGATAACTGAATTTCTTTATACCTATCTTTAAATAAATAGAACTTCCTTTAAATGCTGAGGGCTTTCCAATATATTAAAAACAAACAAACTTCTAGTCTCTGATACGGGAAATAACTTTTAGGAGTTAAGCTTTTTTCCTTAAATAAATAAATAAATAAAGGTAAGAAGCAGAGCTAATTCCCACTCGGTAGTGCTTGATTGTGAAAAACTTGGACCAAAGTGACTGTTAATTCTCGTTTTCAAAGCTGGATTCTTTCTGACCCTTCAAAACGAATGCTCTCAGAAGTCTTAAGATGGTGCGTTCCTCTCTCGTCAAAGCAGCATACACATACACTGTTGAGAACATGTTCATTTCTGCTTCTGTCAGCTTTGTGTCTGAGCACTAGTAGTGTCCATGGTTTCACTTTTGCATTAACTTTTTTGCTGTAAGCTTAGGGAAGGACACTCTTTTCCATGCCGTAGTTGAAATGTGTAACTTGTCCCTGTTTAGAAAAATGCCGCCACCTACTTGCTTCGTGTATCTGGTGATTTAAAGCAACTCCTGAATCATTCAACTTGGCCAGCTTGTCTTCGTGTAGAAACAGTCCCAAGCCCATGTAGAGTCTTGCCTTGCAGCACCTGAAAATAAATTCTGTAGAGATTGATCCTCCGTCCTCGAATTTTTGATAAATCTTTATGGAAAAGTTACTGGATGCTTATGGAGCAGGCATGGGACTGCAGTGGGGGCACGAAGGAAGCATCAGGAGGCCAAGTTAGCTTCTCAGCCCGTGGCTCTGTGACCTTGGGCAAGCCGTTTAATTTTCCATTTCCACATCTAAAAATAAAGACTGAATCAAGCGATCTCTGGAGTTCCTTCCAACTCTACACTCTAGAAAAGGCAGTGTACTTCTGAGAGGTTGAGAGCTGGGGCTTCCAGTCAGAGTGACCTGGTTTGAATTCTGGTTTTGCTACTTGCTAGTAACCTCATTCTAGTTCTCTGGCCTCTGTATGTATCAATGACTTCCTGTTGAAAAAGGAAATAATCATACCTGCTGCCTAGGTAGAGCTGTAAGTTACTGATCACAGGACTCGTGCTAGAATCAAGGCTGTTGGTATTCACAGTAATGATGTGCCCACACAGATCCACACTGAGTCTGCACTGCAGCGTATTCAGTAATATGTACATCTGTACTCAACACAAAAGCAGAAGAGATGGCCCCACCCACATGATTTTAGTCTAGCTGGGGAGCAAAGCTATCATAGGTGAGATGATTACCCGTACGGTACTAAGTACAGAGCAGCCGTCCCTCAGGGGAAGGTTCGATGCCACATGAGAACTGGAGTTGCAGGCAGCTTGGCGCAGGACTGGACTGTGGGTTGGGAGAAAACATAAGCTGAAGCTCCACTTGTTTGTTTGTTTCTTTCCTTCCTCCCCTCTGGCTCTAAGTTTATTTTGGTTTTGAAATCAGGCTTGCCCAGGGGAGTGAATCAAGCAGCAGACCCTTCGGCCTTTTCCTGTCTCTGTGCCTCAGACGGACAGGGCCTCCCACCCTGTTGGTTCTTAGGCGTCACTTGCATTGCTGGGTGCCCTTTTTAACTTTTTCGTCTTCCCCCAAACGAGTCCAAGGCCCCAGCCTCTGCCTAATCCTGCCTCCTGGCATGCTTCCTTTCACCTTATTCTCCTCCCTCTCTTCTCTGTTCAAAGCCACACATCTCCAGCCCTGCGGTGAATAAATTCATACAAAGAGAGTGTTTTGATTTATGTCACCAATTTGATTTCAAAAAACTACAGACCCTGATTCTCCATGCAGTCCATTTCTTGTTCATGCACTCACTATTTTGGAAGTGTTGTTCCAAGTGTGAGGTGCCAAGCCACATAACTGAGCTTCTAATTGCAGAGTTCTCCAAGCTGAAGCTGAATGAAAGGCTGTGGAATATTAGCCTCTGCTAGAATGCTCAAGGCCTCACAGTGACTGCAGGAGGCTGTCCCACTTGTGTCTAACAGTGTGCATTCACTTGTTTTGTTTGTGTGTTGATGCGTCGTATAATTCATTGTGGAATAAACTATAGAAAGTGCCCACTGCCTATTTTTGTAAATAAAGTTTTATTGGTCTGTGCTCATTCACTTAACATTGTCTGTGGCTGCTTTCACACTACATGGCATAGTTGAGTAATTGCAAAAAATACTATTTGGCCCAAAAATCCTAAAATATTTATTATCCAGCTCTGTTCAGGTAAAATTTGCCGACCCTTAATTTAAATGAAGACATGAGATATGATAGGCCTATAGAGAATAGCCATATAAATTATCTATATTTCTTTTTATACTATGAAGCATGTATTTTCCTATAGATCTTAGAAAGATCTCTTTCATATTCTGTAGCCTAAAATTAAGACATTTAGTTTCTTCTCAGAGTTTTGCCTTTGTTTTGTTTTGCTACTTGGATAATATAATAAACATCTGGACTTTTTGATTCCCAGAGTAGAATTATTTAATGAAAAGGTATCAAATAATACCTTTTGATATACCAAAAAATATATCACAAAATTTATTTCATTTTAAAATAACAACTAAAGGCATCAATAGAAAAACCTTGGTAAGCTTGAAGGGCCTCTCCATGAATATTGAGGACATCGTGAATGTTTAGAGCTGGAACAAGACTTCAGGTATCATCTCAACTGATCTCACCATTTGGAAAATTGAAGAAACCAAGAACCAGAGACAGATGTGCTTAAGGTCACATGACAAGTTACAGCTATCACAACCGAGAACCCAGGGCTCCTATCTTTTTGCCAGGGGCTTTTGCCAGTCTTGCAACAACAAAAAAGGTCACAGAACAGAGCCGATTGCTGCTGCTGTTAATTCAGATGACCAACTTCAAATGGGCCATCAACATTTTCCTGAATCCTACTAAATATCTCTGTTCAACATACTCTTCCACCTTCTGTAATGCTGTTTCAGACTTCATCTTCCAGAAACCTCTAACATCCCTTTGTCCTCCCTTGCTCTCATCAAATAATCTCACCTTCTCCTTCAGAGAAAATGAAACCTATCTCTCTGTAACTCTCTAATTGTCCTGACACCAGGCACATGAGCCCACCTACATCTGTGTCCATCCTCACTTTCTCCCAAGTACAATAGAGGTGTCCACCCTTCTTGTACATACTTGAGGCAAGTATCTATCTCCTTCCATATGGGACTCCCTCCCAGGATCTTTCAGTATGAGTTATCTTTTCCCTCTCTCAAAAAAATATTACTATCATTATTATTATTATATATATCATCCTTCTAAACATGTCCACATCTTCCATTAAGTTTTTTAAAGCCTATCACCACTTATTCCCTGCAACAAACTCGCAATTATTTGTTCTCCTCTTCCCAGCCAAACTTCTCAAGGTTTGGCTTGCCAGTCTTTGGCTAGGAAGAGGAGAATAAATGTGCACCATTTCTGTGTCTCTATCTCCCATTTACTCTTCAACTCCATCTGTCTGGCTTCAGGCCCTCTTCCACCAACCGAGTAAGACTCATTAAGGCAGTTGATGACCCTCATATTGCAAAATCCAGTGACCATTTTCTAGACCTCATCTCCCTTGACCTCTCGGCAGTATTCAATACCACTGATTACTCTGTCCTTCTTGTCTCTTCCTTTAGTTCCATGACACAAAACTCTCTGGGATTTCTTTGTACCTCACAGACTCTTGCCAGCTCACTTGATCCTCAGACTCTCTCACTAGCTCACTGTTTCTTCCTGACTTTTCAATATTAGAGTTCTTCAAATAGTGGGTGCTCCTCTTCTTGCTGTAACTGCAGTTCTAAAGCAATAGCATCCATGTTGACACCTTCAGTTACCATTTATCTATATGACAATGAAGGCCTCCCCTCACCCCTTCAACACAGTGGATACAGTGGTTTTTGAAATGTAAATCTAATCTTTGCTACTTCCTTCACTTAAGACCATTCAACCTTTTCTGACTTAGCATAAATATAAAATCTTGTCTGTGGCCTAAAAGGCCCTGCCCAGTCAGGCTCCTGTCTGTCTCTCCACCCTTATCTCTCTCCTGCTCCCTGTCCTCACCGCTCCACCTACACCAACCATCTATCACCCTGTACGTAAGTACGGCTCCCTCCCTTCTCCATGGAGCCCACACATGGGATTGCCCTTCCCCCTCCTTCCACCTGGGCAACTCCTACTCATCCTTTGACTTCATTCTACTCGGCACTTCTGGGAGTCTCATCCCACTCATCACTTTGTCTAGAAAGCCTTACCTAAGTCACAGCCCACATTTTGGCCATAAAGGAGAATGACATGTAGCTGTAATTTTACATTGGCCTGCATAATTAACTTCATTAATATCTATTCTCTCCAAAGGACAGCAAACTCCCTAAAGGCAGATGTTATTATTATACATGTGTTGTATTGTATATGTGTATATTGTATTATATATGTGATATAAGTGTTATTTTTGTTTTACACTGTGTGCCTCGCACTTAGCACAGGGGTTGATCAATAAGAGGCACTCAAAGAATATTTCACAAAAGGATGCATGGAGGGAGGGAAGAATAGATACATGGATAGACAAACAGTTATGGCACATTTGATCTAAGATCTGTGCTTTAGCAAAAACACTAGACCGATGGGATGAATGTTGTACAGACTTTCCAGTAATCAAAAGCAAAGGAGGCATAAGCATCAGACAACAATGGAATTGATAAAGCCTGTATCTTGGTGGACATCTTGGTACCATTTTTCCTTTCTTCCTAAGGACACTGTATTTCTGTGGGAATACAATAAGTGCAGTGTGTTTCCTAACTACCACAAATATTTCTGAAATGCAAACTAGTGGCTTCTGATTCATACATGTTATTAGAGAGGAAAACTGAAGCTGTCAGGGGCTCATAGAAAGCTTTGCATTCTCCCTCAATGTGATTCTACATGACTAATGTCATTAACTGACCACAGAAACTAAGTCGTTGGTCATAGGAAAATAAAAATGGTGTATGTGCTGGTTGTGTTTGGCACAAGGCCTTTGTTTGGGTGGATATGCATTCCAAGGATCCCTAGAATGAATTGCCTTATAGCATTCAATCAGGTCCAAAGAACTGAGTGCTTAAGAAGCAGAAAAAGAAGAGGAAAAACCGTGATAGCAGTCAACAGAATCTGTAGTATTAGGTGGTTTATTAAATGCCTGTAAGGCTGGGATACTTGCGTTGACTGCTACACATTTAAGTGCAATCCTCTTCAATGATTACCTTGGAAGATGCATATTTATTTTAGTGATACTGTTCTTATTCTAAATATTTGCAGCCACTCTTTTGGGACTACCTTTAAGGCCAATAGTATATGTATTATTGAACACACCCTGCACCTTTGGAAGATAAATGTGTTTCTTTGTTTTGTTTTGTTTTTGTTTTTTTGTTTTGTTTTTTGTTTTTTAAGATGGAGTCACGCTCTGTCACCCAGGCTGGGGTGCAGTGCTGCAATCTGGGCTCACTGCAAGCTTCACGTCCCAGGTTCACACCATTCTTCTGCCTCAGCCTCCCAAGTAGCTGGGACTACAGGCGTCCACCACCATGCCCGGCTAATTTTTATTTTTTTATTTTTGTTATTTTAGTAGAGACGGGGTTTCACTGTGTTAGCCAGGATGGTCTCAATCTCCTGACCTCGTGATCCGCCTGTCTCGGCCTCCCAAAGTGCTGGGATTACAGGCGTGAGCCACTGCGTCCGGCCAGTAAATCTGATTTTTAGAAAACCCCAAATGTTATGAATAATCAAATGCAGTGAATAAACTCAGGGTCCAAACAAGATTTCAGTTCAAAATGATAACAGCTTTCCTTGTGTGGTAAGCAAATAAAAAAGGTTCTGAGGGACAATTGGTTCTCTGTCGGTGAGGAGTTCCAGAAATGTTTGAAGAAATGGAAAACATGCGTAGCTTCATAAGATGACAGGGCTTACAAGTTCTGGTGTGTTTGTTTTAAAACCCAATCTCGTTTCTTTAGAGATATGAACTGGCCATCTACCTAGCCAGCCTTGGCTAGCAAGATGTGTTTTATTTGGCCAATGTAGTGGTTTTCTTTAAAAATTGAGTCAGGATTGAAAAATCGGGAGATTTCCAGTACAGATTTGAATTTCTTATCTCTTTGGAAAATCTGAAGATCTGGCAAAACTCTTTCCACAGCCCTATGTGACAATTCCCTCTTGGAGCAGAGTATCTGCTGCCTCCTGTATGAAAGAGACAACTAGGCCAGCAGCTCTCACTGCTATCATTGTCTGTCCTGACCTCACTATTTAAATACCGTACTCCCAACGCACTTTGCTGCTTATTATTCTATGTGACATTTATTTGTTTAACTGCCTGTATCATCTCCCCCTAGATCAAAAGCTCAGTGAGGGCAGAGATTTTTTTTCCTGTGTTTGTTCAATGCTGTATCTCCATTGTCTGGGGCATGGCTGGTACTTGATGCCTATCTGTTGAATGAATGAATGTCTAGCCCCTATAAGCAGTAGAGTTTGCAACCTTTGCTCTAGAGTTGCACTTTGTAGAAAAGAAGACTAAATGGTTACCTTTTTATAGACATACAGCAGTCTATACCGTATATATTTTATGCCTCTATTATGTTATTGCATTTCATCTCCACAGCAATTTTGTAAAGTGTACAGTATCTCTGAGTGTTCCCTCAAATTTTTCCACCTTTGTTTTTTTTTAACCTTTATTTGTATTCACTGTATTGTATTGTATTCATTTATTCTTTTTGAATAGATACCAAATTCTATACATGGTTCAGAATCTAAAATGTATTGAAAGGTCTGCAATAAACCTCATCCCTTAACCATCCAGATCCCCTCCTCATAGGCAGTGTTGTTCGTTTCTTTGTGTCTATCCACAGATACTCTTTGGATACCCTTTCATGTTCTTCTTTCTCTTTGTATATATGGATGTCACATACCGTGTACACTGCTATGCACTTTGCTTTTCTCGCTTAACCATATTTCTTAAAGATTATTTCATATTATCCCATAAACATTCTCTTATTCTTTTTTTACATTTATACAGCATTCCAGTTGGTGATTTATTCCCAGATGGTTTATTTAACTAGTTCCTGTTGATGGACATTTGCGTTTTACATATCTCCTTTTATAGGCATTCAAGATATGGTTGTTACAGGTGTTTAAGAAGTGAGATTGTGGGTGGTTTCTAGATTTGTGCCATAGTTAGAAAGTCTTCTCCATTTTAAAGCTGTGAAAAGATTTTCTTGTGGTTTCTTCTAAGGCTTTTATTTGTTACATTTAAATTTTTTCATATACTTGGTATTTAACCAGGCATAAGGTATGAGTTACAGATTCAACTTTGATTTTTTTCTAGATGATTACTGTTTAATCTCATCTTTAGGAGTTAAATAAGCCAGCTTTTATCATATTGTAAATTTCCATAGATATTGAGGTCTGTTTCTGAACTTCTGTCCTGCTCCGTTGATCTGCTAACTTTTCATGCACCAATACTGCACTGTTTTAATTACTAAGGCATTATACTATGCTTTCATATCTGATGGGCTCAATTCTCCCTGTTACTTTTTGTTCAAAATGTTTCATTTATTTAATATTCTTTCAGGATAACATTCATATAGTGTTACTTCCCTGTGGGTTTTTAAGTCATCAAGAATAAGCAGTAAATATTATCACATACCATTTTAGCGTCTTTCAAGGAGATCAAATACTTTTTTATCCAGTGGACTTATTACTCTGATTAGCAGCTTCAGCATTCCTAATACTGACTCATCCTTGCTTTCCTGGAAATATTCCATTTTTTCTGGTGTATTGTTCTTCTAATTTTTCCAAGAATCATTTGCTGATATTTTATTTAAGATTTTTTGTCTCAATTAAAGTAAGTCATCTGGGCAAATTTCTTTTTTATGCTGTCTTTTCCAAATTTTTGGTATCAGAATTATGCTGATTTACAAAAGTAATTGGGGAAGTTTATTTTTTCCCTGTGCTTTCAAACAGTTTAAATAATTTTTTATCTATGAAATAATCACACACAAAACCATCTGGATTTGGCATTTTCAGGGAAGGGAGAGGAGGGGTTCCTTGACAGTGTTTAACTTTTTGGCCATGATTTTCAGTCTATGCAAATTTGCCTTTTCTCCTACTTTGTGTTTTTTAAGAAAATCAAAAAATTCATCAAGATTTTAAATTTATTTGCACAGTTACTGAAAGTCATCTCTTAAAGTTATTCTAATACTCAGTATACATAACTAATTCCCTTTCTTTTCCCTAATTTTGTGAATTTGTTATTTCTCCCCTTTTTTCTCCACTAGGTTAACTGCTAGTTCATCTATTTGTTGTTTTGTTCTTGGTCTTTCCAAAGAATCAGCTTTGGGATATCTTTACACATGAGGCCTGTTAAAATGTTTTCTAGTCCTATAAGCTTTCTGACTTCTATTAACTTCTCTTTCAGCTTTCTTTTATCTGTGGTCTTTTTTCTGCAAATGCTTAACTCATTTATTTTTAAGTCATAAAAATGTATAAAACTATGACATTTAATTTAAGACCTTTCCTTTATTAAGTACGGCATTGAGGGTCTCGCATAGGTTTGCACATTTGGTATTTAGATCATAATTACTCTTTACATATCTAGCAATAAGGCTTCTATTTACCCTTTGACAAAAAGTTGTTTAGGAGATAATTTTCTTGGCTTCCAGGTAATTGCAGTTTTTCTTTTTGTATGTGTCTGATTGTCTTTTTTTTTTCTATTTAGTTTCTAAGTTAAGTATATTTTGAGGACATTGTTTTGTCACATTTCTACCTATTTCTACTCTTGGAAAGTTTCTTTATCGCCTTTGGTCACATGCTATAATTATTCTTTTTTTGCAGTATTCTCTTTTTCAGATGTGAAATTTGGTATCTGATTAGATTAACATTAGTAATGTTATTCTGATATTCTTTCTTATTTTATATCTACTTGATCTTTCAAGTAATATAAGGTATGTTAAACCACCATTATTGTGTTTCCATGTATTTTTCCTTGAATTTTCTACAGTGTTTGACTTCATGTATTTCTCTTTTTCTTTTTAAGAGACAGGATCTCACTCTGTTGCCCAGGCTGGAGTACAGTGATGCACCCATAGCTCACTGCAGCCTCAAATGCCTAGGCTCAAGGGATCCTCTCACCTTAGTCTCTCCTGTAGCTGAGACTATAGGCATACACCACTGTGCCCAGCTAATTTGATTTTAAAAACGTTTTAGAGATGAGGTCTCACTGTGTTGCCCAGGCTACTCTTGAACTTTTGGCCTCAAGCAATCCTCCTGCCTCTGCCTCCCAAAGTGCTGGGATTACAGGCATGAGTTACCATGCCCGGCACTTCATACATTTCAATGCTATGTTACTTGGAGCATAATGTATGGTTATATCTGTTTTCTACCTGATAAATAATCTTAAGGCAGATGGAGACTGAAACATTGCACCAACAGGCAGTCAATACTACCTCCGAGCTATGAGAAGATCTCAAAGTTGGAGACTTCTCAAGGGGTCCAGGGAGTTGGTGACAGGTATACCTGCGAGTTAGCCAAGAACAAATGCATCTAATACTAGGATGTTTTATTAATTAGGAAAAGTGACATGAGGATATGTGTACTTGATCTTTTAATTTCTTCTTTCTGGATTTATGTTTCTTCTAGCTATGAATTTTGTGTAAAAAAACCAACAGTCATGTCTTATTTGTGTGCCCAGCAACTAACACAGTGCTTTGCCTTCACCTTTGGTAGATACTCTGGTACTAGGTTGGTGCAAAAGTAACTGCAGTTTCTGCCATCAAAAGTAATGGCGAAGATTATATCACTCTAAGAATTTAATTCTTCATGCTGCCATGTGAAAATACTAGCAAAAACAGCCATTACTTTTGCCCCGGCCTAATAGCAGTTGTGAATAAATGAATGAGTGAAGTAGCAAAATATGAAATATGTGTTGCAGACCAGGGTAATTAGCACAGACATTTGTCGCACCTCTCTGTCCAAACATGCCACTCCTTATAGGGCAGACTGTTGAGTTCTATATTCTTTCAAAATTTTTCGTAGGCTCACTCCTGGAGCCATCTCACAATGTACTAAGTATTCCTCCTGAATGTGTACAGATTTCTTGTTTACTTTATGAACCCAACTGAGAAGGTATAACAGATATACCAGAGATGGGAGCCTGTGGCCTTACCCATTGATTGTTTAATTTCTGGGTCAGAGATAAGCAGCCCTTGCCAGAGTGATCCAGTCCCAAAGTAGAAGGAACAAGTGTTCTTGCAATGTAGCAAGGTTATATCGCTCTAAGAGTCTAATTCTTCATAATGCCATGGGAAAATACTAGAGAACAAGGGTGAGTTTAAAATAATTATTATTTTAAATCACTGGAAGTATAAGGGTGACAAGATCAGAAAGAAGATGCCAAAGTATCAGTGGTTAACTCTAGGGTGGGTTTTAATTCTTTTCTCCTTTATACTTTGTTTTCAAACATTTCCAAGGTGATCAGGAATCATTCTTATGCAAAAAAAAAACAATAATTTTTAAAAGTTTGATCCTTTGAAGCCTTCTACTCTACTATCCTTTGGATTAGGCCTTATCATTTCTCACACAGCTCTTTGCTGGAAATAATTACTCACACTTAGCAGAAACACATATGAATTACTTCAATGGTGTTGTTTCTGCTACTGCACTTTTGCAAGTGTATCACTGACATGCAACAGTCAGGATCCAGAGAGGAAACAAAATCACACTAGGTAATTCAAACAGAAGGATTTAGTTCAGGGAATTGGTTGTTATATAGGAATTGGAGCACTAAAAGAGCAAAAAGGAACACTGAGGTAACCCAGTTGTAAGAAGTAGCTGTCACCATGAGTTGAGAAACAAAAAGAGGAGATGAAATTAGTAGGATCTAAGAACTTAGGGGAGCAGTCCTGTGGAGCTGGTGCTTGGACCACTAAGAAAGGAAGCCAACCAGCTGCTGCTAGAACCTCTGAGCGAAATGTAGAAAGAGACCCATACTCCAGTCAACAGCAACTACTGGAGGATGCTCCTGGAGCATGAAAAAGAAAGGGAAGGAAGTTCCTTCTCCTCACCTTCCAGTCCTCTTCCAGTGAGTAGAAAACCCTCTGGCAAGGGACTCTGGGAAATAGCCACATCCCAACCCCAGCATCACAGAACAGAACAAAGAAGGGTGGATCTGGAGCTGAGGGACAACAGGTAACAAACTAGCACCCAGCTTTTGGGTCACAAACTCAGTAGTTTTATAAATGGCAGCTAGCCAGCTTTATTCATTGTACTATTCCAACCCTTTCTTTTAAACAACTACGGATGTCCTAAATTTCCAGATATCTCTTGGCTTTTCGAGAAAATAATATTTTCTTTATTAGAGGAGTATTCATTTGTAATCCCTTTAGAAATGTCTCCAGCAGCATCAATACAGGATTGAGCCTGATAGCTCAATGCATGGGGTTGGGGTTTAAGGGCAGTTCATTTGTACACACTACTACCCAATTTGTATACTGTTAGGGTTCATTCTTATAAATTTGACCTCAAAGTAATAGGAATAATATCCTCAATCAAATGGAGCACTGATTATTAATAGAAGTTCTAATTTTCTGAGAAACCACATAACCTTTACTGAACTCAGAAATGTCTCATATCCAACAAGAAATGTTTTCCTGCCACTTAAGTAACGTGTCTAACTGATACACGGTTGGCCATGTGAGAAAGTTCCAGACTCATCAAGAGTAAACTTTCCAAATAATTGGTTTCAGCCTGGCCAAATCCTATGCTTTATGTATTAAAATTTTAGTTGCTTGATATTCTAAGCTATAAACTTTATTTTGAAGTATGTATATCCCATAGATGTGATTTTGCTCATAGAAAATTGTAGAAAATTCTTAGGGCCTTTCATTCAGAAAAGATGGAAGCTCTAATTCTTCACAAAGAAGCTGGGATTCGGGGTCAGGAGGCATCATTTTGAGTCCTGACTTCCCCATATACCAGTGTTTATCTTTAGACATGTAACATCTGAGCCTCAGCTTCCTCATCTGTAAAAGAGATAAGAAAATGAGGTTGTAAGCATCAAATGAAAAAATACTGTGTAAAAAGGCAATATAAATGCATGTAATCATTATTATTCTTGCAAGATGCAGTCAAGTGTAGTGATTTAGAGCATAAACGATTTGCTTCCTGTCTCTCCCACTTTAAAATTTTTGCTGTTTTGGCCAAGGGCATCACATCTCTTTAGTTCCCCAACTGTAAAATGTGGATGGTACCACCTACATCATATGTTGGTAATACGAGTAATAAGAGTAATAAAGGAGGCAGCAGAATCCCTGGCATTTTCCCTAGAACTTACCAGAACCCTTTAGAACATAGCAAGCACTCAACAAATATTAGCTGCTATTGCTATTATTGCCTTTATTGTTATCATCATTACTATCCTTACTTTTTAGGAAACTGTGCACACATTTGTAAGATGTATGGTGATTAAGATATTTATTCATCATAAAGAAGTATTGTTATTTTCTTTTTTCTGTACTCAATTTCATGGAACACTACAAATAGAAACTCTTTACATTTGTTGTAGAATTCTACTCTAAAGCCAAGATCCACGTTTTGTCTAGCTGGCCTTTGCCATGGAGCTGAGAAGTGACTCCAGAAACACATTCAAGCATTTCATGTGGGATCCACAATATTTCTTTAGCATTTTAGAAACAGGTTAATTCCTCTTTCTCTGGTAATCTTTGTTTTCAGATTACATGAAAAATGAAATGGTTCATGTTTCTTTATAGTAAGTAAAATCAGCAATACAAATTGATAACCAAGATCCACTGTCTTTCCTTTTCATATACAAAAATTAGTCATTAAGTGGGCGTTGTTTATGACAAACTTTTTCTTGACTCTAGAGATGGTACAACTGACGCATCCCAAATGACACCTGTAAAAACTATCATTTTGGGATCAAAACTATATTTTTGAGGGAAAGTAAAGTTGTGAAAATATTCTTTTAAATATTCTCTCACTGGGAAAGCATTAATTGAAGTTCCAACAGAGACGTCAAATGATTCCTATTAATTGTTGCAGAATTGCTGAAAAGAGTCAGTTATACAAATGCTGCTGCCCCCAGAGGACTCTGTTATCCTCTCATTAAATCTCTTCTACATAGTATCATGCTAGAGAATAGAAATCCCACCCTTTCCTAATGTTACCAGCTATTATATAAGAAATCATGTCACACCGACAAATATCAATACCATGCCCTTTTCTAAAACTGCAACCCTACAACCAGTGCATGAAGTAAATCAAGTTCTCAGTAGGCAGCAGTGGCACTCAGTGAGTGTTCCACTGCCTTCTTTCTTGACACCCCCATGAAAGGAACACACTTCACTTGCCAGCTCTTCTCTTGGTGTGTAACAAAATGACCAGGACCCTATGGAATTAGGTCTCTAGTACCCAGTACTCAATTCTCCAGAACCTTGGATTAACTATGCATAACAATAACAACTCACATTTACTGAGCACCTACTATGTGCAAGGTACTATCCTAAGCCCTTTTCTTGCATGAACTCATTTAATTCCCACAAGGGACATGCTATCTTTGGGGACACATGTACAAATGAAATTAAAACAAGCTGATGTAGCTATTCTGTCCAAGCATCCAGATTGCGTGATCAAAGTGATACCAAACCAATAAACTATACTTTACATAACCCACATTATGAAAGACCCTCTGTTTTGTTTTATTTTGTGACAGAGTCTCGCTCTGTTGCTCAGGCTGGAGTGCAGTGCCACTATCTCAGCTCACTGCAACCTCTGCCTCCCAGGTTCAAGTGATTCTCCTGCCTCAGCCTCCCAAGTCGCTGGGATTACAGGCATGCGCCACCACACCCGGCTAATTTTTCTATTTTTAGTAGAGATGGGGTTTCACTATATTGGCCAGGCTGGTCTCAAACTCCTGACCTCGAGTGATCTGCCCGCCTCGGCCTCGCAAAGTGCTGGGATTATAAGTATGAGCCACCACACCTGACCAGGCCCTCAGTTTATAGCTGGATCTTGACAGAGAAAAATTGGCATGGTCCCTGTGCGGGGAGGCATGGTAACCTGTGGAGTGTCCATGGTTTGTAAAGTTGGGTTTTTTGTTATTCTTTCTCTTCCACACACACTCATGGCCCTCTGCACTTCTGACAGAGTACAGATACAGCCTCCCCTAATTAGAATTGTTTGTGCACATCCTGTCTCCTCTACCAGTGAATATCTGTCAGAAGGAAAGGGGAGGGACTTAGTCATCTCTGTGCCCATCATGGCACCCAGCTGAGTGATGTGCACCTTGCAGGTGGGAAGCAGAATGGCTCAGCAGTTAAAAGCACTTGTTGTGGGTTGGCAGTCTAACTCTTCCCCTTGCCAGCTGGGTGACAAGGGACAAGTTTCTCAGTCCTCTGGCCCTCTGTTTCATCAACGAGCAGAAAACTTATCCATTCCTTCAAACATTCTGATTATTGATGGCATAGTGACTGTGTCCTCCTCAGGAGTTCTCCAGACGCACAGCAGCAGTCCCCAAGAATCTTCTCATGTCATCACGTTGCTCACATCTTAGGGATTCCCGAAAGAGAAGGTTGAAGCCAGGACTCTGGATAGCCTCCTGACCTTTGTTCAAACAGACCCTTTGTGCACTGGTGGGCGTGTGTCAAGATTTTGAGCAGAGAAACAGGCAGAAGAACAGAAAGAAAGTTTCCCCCTTCACAGCTTAACAAGGTATGCTGTTAAGCTCCCAGAAGAGGGAGAATGGTCTTCATTGAGTTGTAACCATGCATCATTTTCACTGCAATGTGCTGTTATTGTTCCATATATATTATTAGATAACCATAACATCAGTGAGTTCTCAGGAGGAAGATTCACAGGGCTGCTAGCTAAGCAACATCTCAGTTCACTGCCACAGACACTTTGAGCTCTGTTTGTGTGGGGCAATTGCCCATCAGTAGGCACTGATGTCAACATGCCTGGAGTTTTCTTTGGCATTATAAGTTCAAAAGTGTCAAAGTTCAGTTTCATACAAAGTAGCTGTTTGTTTTCCAAAACTGCCCTGGAGGCCTAGAAAAGACTGCAGAATTTTGATAGATGTGGAAATTATTAAGGAAAGCCATTTAATCCAAATAAATTGCTCTTGAGGTAGGCCTTGATCAGAAAGTTTCAGTTACATTTCTCTACCAATAAATAGATTTCTCCGGTAGCAAATGAGAGATAAGGACGGTTTTCTCTCACTCCTAATTCAAAACTCAAGCCAGAGAAAATCCATATGCCTGACCAGAAATAATAATAGCCTACTTCTTTTTCAGCTCTGTCTTTAACACCTTGTATGATGTTTCAGTTAGGTGTGTATTTTTAACAGTTTTATTGAGACATAATTTATATAACAAAGTTTATCCATTGAAAATATACAGTTCAGTGGATTTTGGTGTATTTACAGCCATTTATGTACTGCCGTCACCACAATCTCCTTTTAGGATACCTTCATCCACCCCAAAAGAAGCCCTTGTATCCATGAGCAGTCACTCCCCAGCCTTAAACCAATCCCCCACTCCCACTACCCCACCCTAGCTGAGCACTCATCCACTTCCTGTCTCTAGCATGTGCCTTTTTTTTTTTTTTTTTTTTTTTTACCTAGACATTGCCTGGCAACTCCTCATAATTAGAATTTAATAAGTGTTTCCTCAAAATCTGTCATTTTTGAGAAAATTTGTCTCCTTTTGTGTCACTGAGCCTCCCTTCCTCCATTCAGCACCTATCCCCAGCACCCCCAACAAGGATGGTCTCCATTTAACAAGTATTTACTAAGGGCCTGCTATGAACTGCACACTGTGTTAGCACTTGGGGTCATCAGTAAACAGAACGAAAAAGATCCCTGTCCCCATAGAGCTGACTTCCTAGCAGAGGGAGACAAAACAGTCAACAACAGCAGCAGCAAAGCACGGAAGTAAAATGTACAACATGTTAAAAGACGCTAAGTACTGAGGCAAAGAGAGACAGGAGAGGAAGATAAGGGGTATTGGGAAGTGCAGTGCCCAGGGAAGGGGCAGGTGACAGCACTGGGATGTTCAAATAGGCATCCCTGAGAAGTTCAGGTGTTCAGCCCTTAATGGAGGTGAGGGAGGGACCCAAGCAGGTGTTGCAGGCATGAGCATTTCAGGCAAGGGAAAATCCTGACACAAAAGGCCCGCTTGCAGGGGCCGCATATGACATGTTTGAGGAATAGGAAGGAGTTGGTGAAGCTGAAACTGGGAGAGGAGAGACAGAGAGGCAGATGTTGCAGATCCTTGGGGGAGCCAGTGGGATTGTGAGCAGAGGGGTGACAGCAGCGGAATCGTATTCTAACTGTTGGAATGCCATTTTAAACAGAGATGAGGAGGGGCAAGGGCAGTTGCAGGAGACCCCTGGATACTACCTTAGAGGCTACTTTAGGGCCTGTAAACCTAAGTGGCTCTCAACCTCGGCTGCGCGTCAGAATCACCCAGGCCGCTTCACACACTGAGGCCTGAGCTGCAAACACTAATTGGCCTGGAGTGCACCTGGGCACTGGGATTTTTTTTTTTTTTTTTCCCAAAGATGCGCAGGTGATTTTGATGTGCAAGCCAGGTTGACCATAGAGCTTTCAGAGCACTAAGGAGTCCCCCTGGTTTGACTTTGCAGCTAGGAAACAAAACCCCACAGATGACCCCACTTGCTCATTGGCAAAGCTGTGCTGAGAGGCAGCCAAAGATCTCGCTGCTGTAGCAGTGGCAGGACTGGTGCTGCAGACAGTGTGCAAACTGGGATGGGGCTGGCTGGAGCCCACCTGGATCATCAGACCTTGAGGTCAATCTCATTCTTTGGCTGGATCCAAACACAAGCCTCTGAATGTGAGAGCGGGGCTTTCTCTCTGCACCTAAGAAAGGGCTTATTGTAATATATCAGGGCAGAAGAGAAGGATAAGGCTTGAACTTCAAGAAGAGGGTATGCGATTCACTCAACAAACAGTGTTTAAGAATAATAGTGACAGTGTGCCAGGCATTGTGCAAGGAGCAGCTGAGAAAAAAATAAGTTTTAACTGTCCTTGCCCAAGCCAAATGGCTCAAAGTGAGCACCGTCTAATATTTCAAAATGTGTTATTTGTGGGAAGGCTTTAAATAAGCCACAGGGGAGGGGGGATTCTTCAGTTGCATATCTGAGCTGCTGGCATTTCTAATTCAGAGGGATGAATAGAACATTATTGTGTTGCATCGGCACAAGTACAGCAGGAAAAAAAAAAAAATGCTTGGAGCCGTGAGCCGAACATGAATCAGCAATCTGGTTCTATTGTTCGGAAAATAATCACCATGCTGGGAGTATGGAATTTAAGAATCATGCAGAAATGCCCTTCCCCCCACCCAGCAGGAAACAGACATTGGCTAAAACATGCCATCTTGTTTTTGGCTTCCTGAGCTGAAAAGAATGTAAAAATCTTGGAGAGGATTTAGGGAAAGCTGATTTGTAAATATGGAAAATACAACCCATAAGAAATGGGAGAGAATTGAGACCCAGAGTTGGCAACCTCTCAGAGGTGGCACGCCAAGGGAGTGTTTATCCACTCTTGTGAGCAGGCAGTACAGCTGCCCTCGCTTCAAGAAATAACTAATGTTTTTTGAGTTCCTACTATGCACCGATCACTGTGCTAACTTGTTGGGGGAGGAAGGAGGGTGGTCCCCACCTTTTGAAGACCTAATTTGTGGCGATGGGCAGGGGAGTGCACCAAAACTATAAAGCGGTAGTTCTCAAACTCAAGCGTGCATTGGAAACACAGGCCTCAAACCCCACCTTCAGAGTTTATAACCCATTAGGTCTGGGATACAGGCCAAGCATCTGCATTGCTCTCTTGTTCCCAAGTGATCTGATTCTGCTGTCTGCACACTTTGAGAACCCTGCTCTAAGAAAATAAATACAAGGGGCAGGTGAGGAGGGTTCGGTATAGAAGTCCACTAGAAAGGTACACTTGGTTTGTTGGTGCAATAGCAGGTACCCCTTTTTGGATCTGTTCTCTAGCACCTAGCTAATGAGTTTTAATTGGCCATGTGCTTTGGATAAGCCACACTGGCCATGACTGCCACCATCCAAGGAAGGGTGACAAGAGGGACAAGAATAGATTTCTCTGTAGGCCTGAGGAAGTTGAGCCGGACATAATACAGTGAGACATACACATGTGGGCTCACAGTGGCAGAGCAAATGGCTGTAGGGTTAAGAGGTGACAGTAGGATGACCTGTCTCCACACTCAAACTCAAGCACTTCTCCCGTGAGCAGAAGGTCTCAACGGAATCACCTGAGTGGCCTTTTCTAAGTACACATTATTGGGCCCGGGCCTGGAGATAGTGAGCAAAGCTCCTCAGATGAGTCTGCCGTGAAAACCCCTCCTTGAGAACTGAGAACCTTTCTACATCCTTTGTGGTTGTGCCCATACTTACAAGTAAGCAGAGTGCAAAGCCAATCTTTTGGAAAATACAAAATAAAAGTGCCCAATTGGTACACTCCCCTTCCCATTGTGTCACATTGCCATTTTGGTGCCACAGGACTTGAGTGTCCCAAATTCAGCTGTGCCCATTTAAAATGCAAGTGGCCCTCAGTGGGCACAGTCCACCAACAGAACTGGATGTGTTGGCCAGAGTAAGCTGCCGTTCGCTGGAAATGTTCTAGAGAAGGCTAACCATGTGCTGGTCAGGATGGAGAGGTGGGGGTGCCTGCCATGTGTTGAGTGAGTATAGCCTACCAGGATGACTCCTTAGTTCCTCCAACATGTTCTTAAATGGATCAGGCTGATGGTTCTCAACATGTGGGCCCTGGAAAGTATGTCCAGATCACCTAGGAACTTGTTAGATGTGCAGACTCTCAGGCACCCCCAAACTAACTGGACCAGAAACTCTGGGAATGGAGCCCAGCAGTTGGTTTTAACAAGCCCTTCACATGCTCACTAAAGTTTGAAAGACACTAGTTTAGCTTATGCTATAGGTAGCTCATTGCTACCTGTAAGTCAGAAGCAGAACAGAATTGGAATGCAGGCAACTGGTCATTTATTCATCTATTGATGAATTCATACAACTCTTCCAACATGTTGAACATCTTGTGCTTATTTGTGTGATTTTTACCTAAGAATGTGAAGTGTTCAGTATCTAGCCAGCTTCTCAGCTATGGTTGGCATCCGTGTAATTCCCAATGATAATCTGACCTATCGCATCCTCTTCTCAGATGATATAAGGGCTGTGTTCTTTTACTTTTTAGGTTCTTCGTCATAGCCTCCCCATATGATGTGGGCTTAGTAAACTACTGAATAATAACTAAGCCTGATTTATTCTCAGGGCTGCCTTAAATCCTGCTAAGACTTCACTCTGTGTCTCTTTCTCATATTCTCCATGCCACAGTGGTAAGCCAGGCCGACTCACTTGGCTGTATGAAACTTTTAAATGGCACCTTTAGGTGAAATGTTGTGGCCATGGTCTCACAAAGAGTGGGGGGTGAAAGGAGATAATGCAAATCACACTTGTAGACTTTTCACTGATTTTCAAAGCTGTTACAGCCGTGGTTCCCAAAATCTCTACCGGAGCACCTTGGGTACCACAGCAACCCCACAGAAATACAGTGGGATGTTTTTAATTTTTGAGAGAAACCCAGAAACAACTGTCAGACACCATGCAAATTCAACTATCAAGCTGTTTGGACCTCATAACTTCATAAACGGGGCATTTAAGTATTTCTTTTGACCAAGGGTCACCGTAAAAAATATTACTGAAACACTAAGTGGCATACACTGAGAAAGTTGGGAATTTCTGTTACAGCATGACTTTCCCCAGGTATAGTTTAACTGCACACATTCTTCATGTGCACGCAACTGCACACAACTGCATGGCAGGATTATGCATTTAAGCCATCGCATTGCAGGAAATACACATTCTGAATTTAAATATTAGCAGGGGAGAAGCTAAAAGAAAATTAGAACTAGTTAGCATCTTTGAGGGGTTTCTTTCCTTTATAACCTTCCTACCCAGATCTACCCATCCCAGCTCCCTGACACAACCCTTAACCAAGGCTCCTGTGATTTTTCAAAATAATAAACAATAATGATAGAGGCTGAGACAGGAGAATTGCTTGAGGCTAGGAATTTGAGACCAGCCTGGGCAACATAGCAAGACTCCATCAAATAATAATAATGATGACCTAAATTATCATTTAGTGTTCCAAATCGGATGGATTAACTCTTGCAAATTTGAACTAAATTGCTCTGGTGCATTCCTGAAAATCACCTTTGATACACACTGTTGAAAGACAAATTCAGGCTCTGTGTGCTATACCATGCACCTGACACCTCACAGAAAACCACTGGAATTTCTGATAAAGAGCCAACAGAACCTTTACCAAGCAGAATCAAACAAAAACCTAATGTGTGACTGAATGCAGTGGCTCACGCCTGTAATCCCAGCACTTTCGGAGGCCGAGATGGGCAGATCACTTGAGGCCAAGAGTTCAAGACCAGCCTGGCCAACATGGTGAAACCCTGGCTCTACTAAAAATACAAAACTTAGCCAGGCATGGTGGCTTGTGCCTGTGATTCCAACTACTCAGGGGACTGAGATAGGAGAATTGCTTGAACCCAGGAGAAAGAGGTTGTTGTGAGGTGAGATCATGCCACTGCACTCCAGCCTAGGTGACAGAGCGAGACTCTGTCTCAAAAAAAAAAAAAGAATCTAATGCGTGAGAATGGAGACAAAGTTTCTGAAGTCAATTTCTGCAAGAGCTTTGCAATGTAGCCCCATGTTCCCTGACCCCCATTTGACATTGAAGAAGTAGTGAACAGTTATAACTATATTTATTAGGATAATTTTATTTTCATCTTCAAGGGAATTTTAGGAGCACAGCAGTCTTCGTAACATCCCATTTAGGAAGATTATTATTTTTATCCCAGGGATAAAAATCTGAAGGAGCTCACTGCAGATTCCAGAGGCAGCAGAGCACTGACTCAGACTGAGAGACACTGTCTCCCTGGGACAAGATTGAATTTTCTTTTAAATTTCAGATGATACTATCAAGTGGTCAAGTACTAGAGTCTTTTCTTATGACGCCATCCAGGGTTGCGGGAGGGAGTGGATTGTTTGTTACTGTCTTACTCGTTATCCAACTCTTTTTAAAAATCAGTAATAAATCATTTGCTGCAGCCTTAATGTTTTATTTTCACATTCTTGTTTGTTGTTTTTCATGCATGTGTCTCAGTGAGTCACCTAACCACAATTATATGTTCTGGCATCTCGTGGTTTTGCATGGTACCCTCATTCCTTAGGAGTTAATTTCTCTGACATGATGAATGTATTTCCAGTCCGTTCATCACACACACACACACACACACACACACACACACACACACACACACAGAGCCTTTCTTTAGCAGGGAGAAGTTACCGTACTCTCCACCAGGTGTCACTAGAGTCAGTTTTAACAGCATGCTTTGGCCAAAGGGGCATCTGCTGTCAGACGTTTCCTGCTGTCAGACGTTTCCTCAAACTACCTCTGGGCTGCCCTCTTAAGAGACTATCTTCCGTTTCTCAGGAGTGTTCAGAGATGATAGGCCACCTGTAGAGAAAGACAGCCATAAGGAAACTACACTATAAACAGCAGGTGGCCAAGCTGGTCCTTTCAGGTTGGTCTCATAAAAGTTTTACTGGCTGTTTTCTTCTTTACTTTTAATCACTACCTTATTTGGCTTAAAAGTGCTCCATGTTTCACTCAATGTGACAATAAATTAGATGTAGTTGATGCTTTTAGATTTGCAGGGGGCTATGTTTGTTTAAGGCCCACTCCACCTCTACCACTGCTGACCTAGTCCTCAACACAGGAATCAGATTTTACTCTGCTTGTAGCCCCAGAACCCAGCAGAGAAGGGTGTAGAATACTACCATTGATTAAGTACGCACGTCTCACTTAACCCAATGTCGCCTTTGAGATGTATGGCCTTATTCCCATTTTGGGAATGGTTACTCCTGACTCAGTATCCCATATTTAAGTGGCGAGGCCAATGCTCTTTGCAACATGCCATGGTGACTTTGCCTGGGAGAGAGGTGGAAAAAGGAGAGGTGAAGGGGAAGAGAGAGAAGAGGACGGTGATTTGGCCTGGATGTTGACTAACATAAAGAGTAGAGTGAACTCTAGAATGAGATTGTTGAACTTGAATTGAGAGAGTGGGTGGAGTGGAAGTAAAAGTGAATTATTTTACTAAGAACAGAAAGGAATATCAGCAACAGCAAATTAAGCTCAGCTTCAATCACAGACCCTGGTTGAATTATCTCCCTTCCCAAAGGCAAAACGCTTGCAGAGACTGCCTGAAAATCTGAAAATGAAAAGTATAGCTTTGCCATTCAACAGTCATTTGCTAAAGTCTGTTATGTGGGGCTTGAGTCTCCTGCCACACCCAATGGAGAGACTCTGACTGCCTTCCCCTCCAAGAAGTGACCCACTCAGATTAATACCTGGGCTACGGGACTGACAGAGCTTTCACTAGTTTTCCACATTTTTACTAACTCAGAGTCTTATGTTCCCCTGTAGCCTCATGCCCAGTCTAACTACACTAGCTTTTCATGTTTTTTTCTCTTACTGATTTTTTGATACTATATTCCCAAATAGGGTTAGTTTTACTGAATACAAAAGGTGGATCACAGTGTGGTATGATTTGAAAACACCTTGCCTCTGTTCTCCTATTTGAGTTCTTAACTGATTCCTATCATGAGAAATTCAACCATTATTTATTCACTTCATTGGGTCCTAGATTTAATATTTAAATGCAAAGGCCTCGGGGAAGGACAACCGGGGCTGCACTTAGGATGCTATAGACTTGGGAACAAATTTATTTCTGTGTCCAAACTTTCTTACTCCCCATAACAAGGTTAAATGAACATGCAAAGTGACCTTGAAAGGGAAAAAAAATTTTCACAAAAGGTAAAATTCAGCCTTGCAAGAGGAGAATGGCAGGTGAAAGAGAAGCAATTTCACCTCCTTTTAATCTTAGTGGTGATGGCATCTGGGGAGGTGGACTCTGTACTGTTCTTGAGTCTTTAAATGACCTCAGGGAGCCTTGAAGTTAGACCAGGCAAGAGCTTCAGTTCCCCATGCCTGTGGGATGATTGAGGCTGGCCAGGAGATGAGGAGATCATAATAATGATGACTATAACAATAAAGAAGTCTCCCAATACATTACATTTGTGTTCTCCTTTTAAATTTACAGGCATTTTCCAATTCCTTTTGTCCTCAGCATAACCCTGAGAGGGCAGGAATTGTGATTTATCTTTACAAATGAGGCTTGGAGAGTTAAAGGAACTTGTCCATGATCCCCAAACTACTAAACTGAGACCCAAAGCCATCTGTAATGATGCCCAGTCCAGGAGCCTTTCCTCCATACCTGGGATTGGACTTGTTCTTTAAAATATTTCCCAAATGCCAAGGTCAAAGGTTTGATGTATAGCTCTCCCTCTCCTCCTGTGAGGGGGAAGAGGAAAAGAAGGGGAAACTCCACTTTTACCCCTAAGAGATCCACAACCTCACTGCCCTCCTAGCATGGGGTGCAGACCTCCTGGGGGGACAGCCATTTGCATTTATTCAGCTGTGCTTCCAGATGCCACAGACAGAGCTGTGAGAAGGCTCAAGTGGGAGCAGGGTGGGGTGAGGGGCTCAGCCCCATCCCATGAACTCCAGTCATGCCCAGCACCCCACAATACCAAGTAAACTTCATAAAAATAATTGCTTGCTACCTAAACACAACTTCAAGACACATCCCCAAGCTATGCCCCCCTCTTACACGGCAACTTCTTAGGAAATCTAGCGCATCCACTGATTCTGCATCTGTCACGTTTGCTCAATGCCAGGTGAGAAGATGGATGTGTCCTTCTCTGAAGGTCTTCCCAGCTTTAATGGTCTCAGGCTAGGGTATGTAATAACATAACACTCAGGGGTCTGACCTTTTAAAATGAACCAAGAGAATTTCTAATGACGGTTCCCCAACCCACAGCCCCCAACCCAGTTAGTCATGGCTTCCTTGGGCTGGCCATGAAGCACCTGCTGAAGTATTAACAGATGAGCCCTGTTAAATCTCATCATCTGATACATCAGGCTGCATAACACTCTGCTATCCTTCCTCCTGAGACAGCCACGGAGAAGAAAAACTAAGGAAGACAGTTTGAAAAGGCCACAGACCCCTCTCCTCTGAAAAGGTTGATGAGCTGTGAGGGGAAGCATGTTTTGATTCAGTGCACAGGTTGGATAAACAATGACTCACCAGGTCTACGTGGAAAGATTTTTCATGGAGTAATTTTTACAGATGTCCCTTCAGTGCTGTAGTTTCGATACAGAGAAAGGAAACGCAAGGGGACGAAGGTGTGTGGTCAGGGCAAGCGCGCTGGAATTCTACAAGAAGGAGTTCAGGTGTTCTCTCTGGCACTGGTCTAGCCTTGTGACCTTGAATACTGAGACAGGAAAGTGTTGGGTAGGTGCAAAAACAAAAGCAATTAGAAGTAATGGCAAAAACAGCAATTGCTTTTGCATCAACCTAATAGCAATGATCCCACTCAAAGAGGTGCCACCAAAGGGTGACCCTCCCAAGCAGGCCTCCTCCACACTGCAGCAGGGCTGCCTTTCTCACACTGGATCACTGCCTAAAGACTTTCCAGGGCTCCCCATTTTTCACAGGATAAAGCCCAAGTTCCACAGCAATTCTTTCAAGACCATTCACCATCTGGCCTGAAACTGCATTTGCAGTGTCATTCATAGTCACTTCCTGCCCCGCTCCTACAATCACATACCGTTTACTCTTTTGGTGCTTCTGAGCCATGCTTTTCATCCCCTGCCTGGAAAAAAATCCCAGCTCATTTTCGCAAAGCCAAACTCAAGTATCACCATTGGGTTCCCTCATACAGGTGTAATTAATCACAGGCTCTTCAGTGCCTTCAAACACATCTTTTATCCCTCTTGTTCAGCTCTTCTGTCCCTGAGTTACAGGCTGGTTCTTCACCTAAGCCTTGCAGGAGTGGGCTTCATGAGTAATTCATTTTGAATGATCTAAAGCCCGAGTTGGTGTCTGATGGGGTTAATGGGACAGCCCTATACCAGATCCTTGGGTTGATGGATTCCTCTTCAGCCTCCAGGCTTGTTTTTAGAAACTCATCTTCCACCCACAAAGGAATCTACTGCTTGTAGGTTCTCTTCTCTTTGCTCCCAACCAAAAATAGCTCTTGTGTCTCCTTTTCATTCTATTCACTAGATCACATTAACATCAACTTATATCTTTTCCATTAGCGATCTGCATTTTAAGATTGATCAAGTCCATAGCCAAAGCTTAATATGGCAGCTGTGAGTAGATTTTGCACCTGTAAAGTATCTGTGAACCCTCTGAAAATATATACCAAATCACTTGCCCATTTTTCAAGGGGAGGGGCAAGTGATATAATTAAATGGAAATGAAATTTTTCATTACATTTCTTGAGGAGAGCATACTCCCTAATAGCTGAGATCACTCAGCTAAAGAATGAAGCTTTAAAGGAGAATTTGAAGGGAGTGAGGGACATGGAGCAGGATTTTAGCTTGTCCCTGGAGCCATTTCATACACACGGCGCCTACTTCATTGCAGCTTAAAGACCCAGGTCTTCTCAAGAGAGGCTTAACATGCCCTGAGAGCAAAAAGCAATGCAAGGTAAGGAGACTGTGTTCTTCTGTGTGGCTGCCCCAGCCTATGAGACATGTATCTTCTTAGATGTCAGGTAGGGCAGGGAAAGGCCCCTCAGTAGTCTCCAAGCATCTCTCCACCCGTCCTCTGTCCACTGAACATGCCTGCACTCTCTTCCACGTGACAGCTTCTGAGATATTTGAAGACCACTCTCTACCCCTCATGTGACTCTTCCCTTTTCTAGGTTTCCTTCAATGTTTCCTTAAGATATATTTTCCATCGGCCAGGATATTGTACATGAGACATCCCTCTTAAAATGTAGCAGCCCACATGTGGTCTGACCAATGTCCTACAGGCTCTTTCCCTCTTTCTTTCTTTCTTTCTTTCTTTCTTTCTTTCTTTCTTTCTTTCTTTCTTTCTTTCTTTCTTTCTTTCTTTCTTTCTTTCTTTCTTTCTTTCTTTCTTTTTCTCTTTTTCTTCCTCTTTCTTTCTTTCTTCCTTCTTTTTATCTTTTCTTTCTTTCTTTCCTTTTTTTTTGAGACAAGTTCTCACTATGTTGCCCAGGCTGGTCTCAAACTCCTGGGCTCAAGCAATCTTCCCACCTTGGCCTCCCAAGTAGCTAAGAGTATCAAGTGCATGCCACAGTGCCCAGCTACAGGCTATATTTCTGTCCATGCTGCCCAAGATGCTGTTAGAGTAATTAGCAGCAACGACAGTTCACAGTGTGGCATGGAGCCCAAGGCCTTCCAAAGTCCCTGGACCTATTTACTAAGTGTTGATAATAATTCCATTTACTTTTCAGTTTCAGAGGATTCAATAATAACTTTACCATCATTTGTATTTTTAAAATACAAACACATTTTATGTGTTTGAGAGGTGAATGCCTGCTTTTCTACTCTTCCAATGAGTGGAATGAGCTTTATTTAAGGGATACAGCACTGGGCTGAGAACGGGTAGAACTGGCAGAGGAAGGCTCCACCTGCATGATTCTCAGCACCACCCCTTGGCACATGGCATCTGTGACTTTTATTTTTAGCTGTTCCTTCCCAACCAGCTTATAAAATGAATTGTAAATTCCTTGAGGGCAGAGAGGCTCCAATCTTAACCTATCTGCATCCGCAGTGTTTATCCCAGTGTTAAATGCTTGTATCACATTCTTCACAAGTCTTGTTTCTACCTCCTAAATGTCACTTAAACACCTAGGCCTCTCACCATCTCCACCACCTGCACTCAAATTCCAGCACCTTTTTCTCTCTTCTGGACCTTCCGTAGCCTGACCAGTCTGCTCTCCACCCACGAGCTGCTGTAAAGCTTTAAAAACACACATTGGGTCATATCACACCCCTGGTTAAAACCTGCGTAACGTAAAGTCGCCACCCAATTTTTCTGTATGGAGCTCATTCCTTTCAGAGTAGTCCATGGGCCTTAGGAGCACAAGGATGAGAACAAAGGGTTAAATCATAACCTGGGGAGAGGTCTATTTAAAAGAAGGGCCTAAAGACCTGGGGTCACTTCCACTCAAAATCCTCCCCAAATAAGCCCAAGTAGAAATAACCTTTCCTTCTCTCATGGCCCCAGACCACTCTGAAGAGACGGGTAAGGTGAAACCTGTATACACGTTTGCACTTATTTGGTGCAGTTCTCTCCCTCTGTTAGTTTAGAAGCTGCTTGTGGACAGGCCACAGTGTTGTCTTTGAACAAAACCTGAACAGAGTAGCCTCAACCAAGGCCTCACGATAACCAAACAAATGAATGACCTATGTTGAAGGAATATTCTCCACTTGGGTAGCACTTGCCTAGAAGACTAAATGGAATGGCATTTCCCTTCCCCTGGTGCTGAACTGTTGAAGTGGTTAAAGGACCATCGACTTTGAAGGGCCGTGGTACACCAACCCACACTGGATCTAATTGAAAACACTTCCTTGACCAGAAAAAAACAGCACATGTTTTAATGAATGACACACAGGTGCTAGGTATCAATCCTTCATTAGCATAGCCACCCCATTCTCACCCATCAAGTCCTTGACCCTTCCTCCTCCCTGACCTACAAAGCCCTTCACTGTGCTTGTTTCCTTCCTGGCAAGTAAAGAAACTCAGCTTGCTTTACTTTTAAGTGCTTTTGGACTTTGTTTTCTCCTTTAATCCCATGATTTGCTGGTGAGCTCCGGGCCTCTGCCATGGCTGTGGAAAGGACCATCTTGGGATTCCCCTCCTCAGTACAGAGCACTTTACCAACACTCACCACATAGGATAGGAGACCAGGAAGGGAGGCCTGCCTTCCCTGAGGGTATGTTAGACGCTTTACTGGAATTACATTGAAAACTCTAGAGCTCACTGAAGGAAAAAGGTACTAAATACTACTAAATACTAAATAATACCAAAGTACTACAGTAAAAGTAACACTAGTATACTATTAATATTATTAGTAATACTATTTCTGTTATATAGTAATAGTAACACTAAAATACTAAAGTACTAAATTGTACTATGGTTGAAGGAAAATAGTACTAAAAAGAAAACATTAGTACCAAATTTTGTGGTGATAACACTTTTTAAAGTCTCAATAAGAATTAAGATTTTTTTCCCTGTTCCTAGGTGCTTTCTGCCCCACACAAAATAATTGCCTGTAGTTCATATGCCTTTTCAATTGGAATTTTGAAAATGAAGATATTTTTAACTGATGATATCATAAGGACATAACTGGGATTTTATAGCTTTGCCTTCTAGACAATAAAAAGCATACAAAACTATGCTGACACGTTTGTATTAATGTTGTATCTTAATATTATCAGTCAGGATTCTTTTGGTTGCAAGTGACAGAAACCTGAGTCAAACTAGCTTATTGTAAAAAGGGTAATATTTTACTGAGAGCATCCAAGGAAGGACTGAGTAGCCAAATCCTTGGAGGGGCAGAAGAGGACACAGCTGGGCCTCAGGAAGAGCCGAGAGGCACCACAGCTTTCTCCTTCCACTTCAGGCTCTCTGTGAATGTCAGATGGATCCTCTCTCTCACCTTCAAATGGACTTTTTCCAGGTGGCTGAGAGATAGGGTCTCAGTTTTAGAGTTTTAACTTCTGATAAATTATGTCCCTAGAGAGGAACTAGATAAAATCGCTCTGTCTTTCCCTCACTCCCTCCCTTTCTTTCATCCTGAAAAATCATCTTATTAGTCCGCTTCAAGTCTTGAGCCAGTTTGGCCAGAGGTGGGGCACTATGGTAGGGCACCGTTCAAACCAAGTTCCTCCACCTCTTTAGAATATTCAGGAGTGGTAGCACGTGAAAACATGGCAGCTTCCACGGGTTGGGAGGGGGAGGTTAATGGCAGCGCGGTTTCTAAGAGGAGCAACAAGGTCAGGACCCACAATACTGTAGATACGACCTGTGCTCTCACCTAAGGCATCTCAGAACCTGGTGCCTCTCACTCAAAACACTGCTGGACAGGCGAATAAGGATGGGACAAAGGGCTTGTGGTAGAGATCCTTGATGAGCTAATCAGAGGCAAGAATGCATTTTCCTAGCAGTGATTACTCATCCCCTGCATCAGATGCCAATTTGGCAGCTTACACTTCGCTATGTCAACTTCATTCATCTTATTTAGTTGTTCAACATATATTGTTGGATACCTGTTACGTATCTGACATTCTGCTCAGTGTAGAAGATGTAGAAGATATACACATGAGAAAGGCAGTCTCTGCCATAAAGAGATTACAGTGTGGTGGGAAAGGCAGCCATGTAAACATGCAATTTCCACGGAATGGGACAAGAAGTATGATCGAGGTTTGAAGTCATTGCTGCAGCATTAGATGTGGAGACAGAGCATGAATGGCTATGCATAAATCTGTGTTGTAAATATAATCCACACACTTCCTCTGCCTCCTCCTCCTTCTTCTCCAACCAGTTATTTAACAAGATTGTTCCTCCCTTTCATGTGCACAGTGCACTATAGATTACCCAGCACTTCCACTCACATCATCTTCAAACCTCAGAAATACCAGCCTTGTGAAATAAGCAGAACAAGTATCAGTTCCTCATCTTACACTGGAGAAATCATGTTTCCAGTGCTTTGAAATTACTTCTGATCCCACAGCTGGTAGTATATTACAACGTTGGACCTCAAGCCCATGCCTCAGGCTTCAGTGCTATTCCTAAGCCAACGTGCTACCACCATCCACCACTGGCCACAGAACACACTCCAGAAAAAGAAACCTAATCCTAATCTGTCTCCAGCAATATGCTGAAGGACTGTGACCCAGGTTCATCACTGGCCCGTGTCCATCTGTGTCATCTGTCTGTGTGCGGCCTTCCTCGGCATTCTTCCCTGGGTCAGGGCACCTCTGGTCACTGACGCGCACCAGGCCTCCATCCCCAGCCTGAGGGCCAAGTCTCTCTGTTGCTTTTGGATCTCATTAAGGTAGTGGTGAGCGGGGGAGTTCAGTTCTGATGAGGACAAGTCATAAATGGGCAGATGAGAATATGGATTCAGTTCTCTAGGGCAGTGTGTCTATGACTTTTAAGTGCACATGAATCACCTGGAGGTCTTGTCCAAATGCAGATTCTGACTAAGAGGGTGCCCAAATTTTCTATTGCTCACAAGCTCTCAGGCAATCCCGAGACTGCTGGCCCACAGACCACACCTGGAGAAGCAAGATCTAGATTAGAGATGCTAATACATCTTAGCCACTCTTGGGATAAACAGCAAGTCAGTGGGCTGGTAGCTTTCTTCAAAAGCTGAGATGAAAAATTTGACCTTGAAAAAAATGTATTTTTAAAACATGTTTATAGAAGGAACCCTGAGATGAAAATTAAGAGGTCTTACAAATTTACACATATCACATAGCCCACCTATGCTTCAATGTCCCCAGTTCTGAGTTGAGAGTAACAAATATTGCTTCAAGGTGATTAATGCATATGATATTGTTTGGAACAAAACCATTATGGAAAATGCAGAGTGTAATCTGTGATTTTTTTTTTTTTTTTGTATTTTTTCTTTGTAGGAGATGTCAGTGAAAAAAGGGATCCAGAATGATTACTAACCTATGACTCCCAACAGTATGACAGGTATCTTTTTTTTTTTTTTTACATTTTCTTTGTTGTCTCCATTTTTGTTCCACCTAAAGTGAAATTATAGGTTCTTAAAGATTAACTTGCGAGTTTTAGCCACCATTATTTCCAAACCAATAAGTGTTATTAAATCCTGTGAATACATCCCTACAAATGTACTTCCATGTTCTTCTGACATTATAAGATGCATCCTCCCCAGAAAGGTGATGGAGAGGAAATGACTATTCATTTTTAGCCACTCTTTAGCCATTGAACACTAAGTTTGCTATTGTCTTTTCTTTCTTTTCTTTCTTTCTTTCTTTTTTTTTTTTTTTTTTTTTTTTTTGGGAGACAGGGTCTTGCTCTGACACCCAGGCTGGAGTGCAGTGGTGCACTCATGGCTTACTGCAGCCCCAGCCTCCCAGGGCTCAAGTGATCCTCCCACCTCAGCCTCCCAAAGTGCTTGGATTGACAGTGAGCCACTGCATACAGTGTATGTCTACTTCTTACAGTCATTCCAATTAATATAATAAATGGCTCTACATACTTTGTGACCACAGAAAGTATATATTTTCAAAGGTTGGCTGTTTATTCCATTCAGCAGTAGAGTCAGAATGGGATAGGATTAGATCATGTAAGGTGTAAGTCAGTTATAAAACTCTTAGCAAGGGTCAAAGGAGAGACAGAATGATCTTGGAGGAATGCAAGGTTGCAATAGTGCAAATTCTTTGTGCAATTTATAGAGCGATGGTTGTACACTCAAAGGTACCAGGGAACAGGCCGATAACACCAGTGATGGCAAAGGTTGGGTAAAAGGAAAAACAAAGCTGGAGAACTCTAGTTCTCTCCAAAAGGAAGCCACCTCCCACTCTAAGCAATCACTGACAAGAAGGAATTAAGCCCCATGTGTCCACAGATTTCAAATTTGCAAGAGAAGTTGGAAATTCAGATTTTAAATGAAATATCCTAAATTTCAGATGTTAGCAAATAACTTATAAAAATTTTATAGACGTATGGCTCAGTCGAAATATGTCTGCTAACTAGAATCAAGCCATGAGCTGTCAGTTTATGACTTTAGCTACATACCTTCCAGCCTAGCAGCAAGCCCACCACTGTCCTTTTTGTTACCATGGCAGCAGGGCAGGTCCCCATAGACCTCTGTGTGTCGAGGATGCAGCCTGACCTTTGGTTATCTATTCATGTCATCACCCTGTGATGAACTAAACATGCAGGACAGATTGCTCCAAGAACTTATTATCCAGTAGACCTGAGAAACTGAAGCAACTGGAAGTTGCCACTCAGCCTTCTGAAAGTTTTGAAGCCTCCCAATGACCATAAACTTTATCTCTCCCAGCATCTTTGCCCAGCCTCTCTACCCACCCATACTGGAGCTCCTGATACAGCAAAAAGATGGGGTGCCTGGGCAAACCACAATGATTCATGCCTGTAGGAGTTGAGGGCATCGGAATCACATATCTTATTTCATATCAACAGGCACCAAAATGCACCCACTCCGACATCTATTCCACTGCCAACTAGGTCAAATTCTCCGCCACTCCTTATGTCATAAACAAACACATTCAACCTTAGCTACAGCCTCAATGTTTCTGTTGGGATGAATGGGAATCTCAGTCAGAAGGAGGGATGGCCTAAGTCTTCACAAGCACACACGGGTGTGAGCACACAGATACCAGACAGCAGGTAGCCACGCTGCAAAATGGAGGGACAGTATTCCTTTCTGATAAAGGACAGGGTGAGAGCAGGTGCTATAAGGATGGCTCTCTCTACTCCATGATAATTTGCCCACCTAAAAAGGTGTCCAAAGATTTAGACTCAAAGAACATACCCCAAGACATATGAAATGGCAAAACATGGTATAAAAGTAGGTAATAAAATGGTCTTCGCTTGCTGCGGGGATTAGTTCTAGGTACAGCGCAGTTCATCTAGGCAGAGTGACCATTCATTCCAGCGCCTCTGGGTCAGCCCCTCTGGCAATTTTTGTTGTTGTTGTAAAGGGCCAGCGAATAAATATTTCTGGCTTCGCAGCCCATACAGTGTCTGTCATAATTACTCAATTCTGCCATTGTAGCATGAAAAGCCATAAACTATATATAAATAAATAGGCTTGGCTGTGGTTTACTAGAAAATGTATAAAACAGGCAGCAGGTCAGCTTTGGCCCATAGTTTGTGGACCCTTGTTCTAGAGTCCAGGGTGGTGCAGGCAGTTCCCTTCTAGCTGCAAACCATCTCATTACTGAGCAGAACCCCCAAGGCTGAGTGAGCTTGAGAGCTGAGCTAGGAATCTAGGCCCACTCGCAGACAGCTCTAGGGTAAGCCAGCTTTTCAGCCCGTCTTTGTGGAAGCTGGGATGCTTTCCTCGCCGACTGAGCCAGAACCCCAGCTGCCTCCTAGTGGAGGAGGGAGTTTTCACTTCCAGCATTTGCTTCATAGTGGAGAAACTAATTGTAGCTCTATTTTCAAAAGAAACATACTCCAGACACATATACATGTGTCTGAAGTATATGTGTGTGTGTGTGTGTGTGTGTGTGTGTGTGTGTGTGTGTGTGTGTGTGTGTGTGTATACACAGTTTATGTTAGTGGGCTTAGATGAGAAAATCATTACTTTAAATGCCCTTGTTTGTGTTTGAGATAAAACAATGTTCTTTTCCCTCTTTTGATTGCAGTGGGCTTAGGGTACGTGTTTTAAGAAACCCAAAGGAAGACCATAATGAAGTTATAAGCTGTCAGAACTAAGTGCTTGATCTAGGAGCATACTTCAAAGGCCAAATATGTATATTTTTTCCTTTGAAAAGCATAGTAGGTAATATTACTGCTATTCAACACAGGAAATCAATTAAACCCTTATGAAAAGAAAACCATTTTTTAAATGATCAGTAGTTAATATTGAATCTATTTTCCTAAAACAGAACAGGTCAGCATTTTCAGATGAAGGAGGCATGTTTTTGTAGGCTCTTTCAACCATAGTGCTTATTAAATTTATGTACTTTGCACTAACTCAAATGAATAATTGTTTATTTTTTGAGGTTACTTAATATCAGCTACAGTAGAGTCAGATTTTGCCAAAATTTTCTCACTGTTTTACGCCACCTAATTTGAAATTAGGACTATATGAAATCATTCATCAAAAAATGCGCTTCCTTCCAACCTTGGCAGAAACAAGAAAAAAAAATACAATTCTTAAAGAAGGAAGTAAGAAAGTACCTTAATAGAGTATTTTATCAGTCTGGAATTAAGCATCACTTCCTAGATAATATGAGGGAAATTCTGCTGACATTGATGACAATATAATGAGCTCGATTTTGAATAAAACCATGATCCACAGCATAGGGAAATTTGTTCTAAGATATGAGTAGCTAAAATGTTAAATACCAAAGTTAGAGGCTTTTGGCCTTGACTGAACAGGAAACCAAGAATTCAAACTGTGCTGGAAGAGGCAAAAACAAGGACCTATTATGTTTGCACTGAACCTGGCTGTAGGAAATTAAGATATGGCATAAAGCTGGCAAAGTATTTGATGTTTTCATTGAAACTGGGCCTCCAGTAATTTAAAGTCACTCTATTATGACGCCTTTAATGTGAATAATGTATTACCGATTCAGTTATTTAACTCAGACTTCTTTGTGACTTGCTTGTTTGTTTAACTTCCCTCCTGTGGGAAAGTATTTTCTTTGTCAAGGCATTATTCTTGAGTATCCCTCAGTAGCAGGGGAGGGATATGTGCCAAGATAGATAGGAGCTTTCAGATGTTACCCCAGTATTTTCCACCATGTGATCTTTGTACTGTTTCTTGTGAGCTTGCTTTGGGAGGGGCTCATTTGTTAAGCAAAATTGAGAACAACACAGGTTTTTTAAAATTTCCCTTATTACTACTGAGGTTGGGCATTTTTTACACATTTATTCGCCACTCGCATTTCTGCTTCTGTAACTTGCTTATTCATAGTTATTGTCCATTTGCCCACTGTAGTTTTTGTCTTTTTCTCATTAACTGTAGAACCTGTTTGTGTGTTATGGATATACGAGCTCTATTTTGGATTAAACCATGATCAACAGCATAGGGGAATTTATGCTAAGATGTGAATATGCTACATGTTAAATATCAAAGTTAGAGTCTTCTTTTGCTAAGTTAACTAAGCAAGTCACTTCATCTCCCTAGATCTTGAATCCCTTACCTATGACATGAGAAAGTGAAAGCAGTTCATCCCTAGTTCGCCTTCCACTTCTAAAATTTGAATAGTTATAAATCACATGTTCATAAAGTAAGGCATACATACACTGATGGTTGAGTATAAAGAAAAAGTGAATATTGAGGCAATGCATTTTGTGTTTTGAGACCGTCCTACTGAACAAGTTTTTCAGAGTCAGACAAAACATTTAAGTTGGGAAAACTCGGCATTTTATTGTGAAGCCCATGCCATGTTTCAAAGGTGGACCTTCAGGTGTCCGTTAGATTTTTTCAACTGCTCCTTAATGGCCATTTCTTCCTTCAGAAATAGAGTCACAGTGGTGCATATGTCCTACAACCCACATAGAATGGCTCTCCATGGCTTCAAAAGGTTACTGACTGCAAAATAATGACCCATTCAAAAATAACTAATGTTAACAGTGTACATATGGTTCATGTTTCCTGTTGTCAATAAACACGCTTCCTCAAAAGGATTTTGTTCATGACCACTTAGTAATTCATCATATGGTGATATAGTCCCTGATTGTTAGGCTATTAACATAATATTGTTATAAATAATATATGATGAATACGTATTTATTACATATATATAGACATGATGAATATATAATGAACTGCCTTGTACATAATTTTGCATCTTTCTGATAATTTCCTCAGGATAAACTCTACTGTATTAAGAGAAATGGTGGGTCAAAGGGACTGAACGGCTTTAAAAACTGTTTCTGTTTTCAAATTTTAGCCAGATTATTGGACCAACTGAGACATCCAACAGCAGTTCAGCCTCCGTTTAAGCATATACCCTTCAAATGTAGAAATGTTCGGTGCAGTTAGCCTATTTGTTTGTTTTTGAGGAGGGAATTTATTAGGCAAAATTGTATCAAGCCTTTCAAAACTTTATATTTTTCTTCTTGATTATAAATTTGACTGTATACCACACACACACACACACACACACACACACACACATTGATTGGTGACTCAAACTTCACCTTTTATAACATAACCTGTTTGTTTAACTTTTCTGTTGTGGTATTTGTCTTTTTCTTAATGATTTAGATATTAGGGAATTAATTCATTTTCTGTCATAAACAGTGTATATATTTTTCTCAATTTATACATATCTCTTCTTTTGTTTATGGCAATATTTAACCTTTTAAATTTTCTTCCTTTGAAATAATTTTATACTTACAGGAAAGTTGCAAAATTAATACAAAGAATTCCAAGCCATCCTTTACCCTAAGTCTTAAAATGTTAGCATTTTATCACATTTGTTTTAATCTTCTTTCTCTCTCTATCTCTGTCTAATTTTATTTCAAACCATTTACAAATAAATTGTAAATATGGTTCCATAGCATTTTGGACATACGAAAGTTTTAGTTTATATATAGTGAGTTCTACTGAGGTACCATTTATGATTTATTTCTTTGTTGTCAAACTTAGTAATATCTTCTGATGAGTACTGAGGGACAGACCTCAATGGGCTCTTTGGAATGTGTTAGCACTTTTATTTCAACATGTAGTTCTTTTTCATTAGATGCAGGAATGACTTGCTGAAAGTTGAAGATTTTTCTCTCTCGTACTTACCTTTAACTCTTGCATTCTTACCTTTGTGCACCAAACACTCACACAAAGTGGTGAGCCTCTGAGGCAAGGGAGGGCAAACCTGATTGGTGGAGGTCCTTCTGTCCCTTCTCCCAAAGTCAGAACAGCCAATCGCCAGGCCTTTGGGCTGGTTACAGGTGTAGATGAAGTAATAACAGAAGCCAAAGGAGAGCAGCAATGCAGAGTGCCAACACGACCCTTGGCTCCCCTTCCCACAGTGCTATAGAGCTGGGAGGCTTTAGATAGATGGACACACTCCTGGCATAGCCATTCTGAAGGGAAGTCTGGAGGTTTATTGCACTTTCTCCTGAATTCCTGTCTCCCCAGATGTGATCAAAAATAAAACGTGGCCTTGGATTCCATACAGCCATCTATACACATTACGAATGTTCCCATGAATAGTTTGGCAGAAAGAAAAATAGCCCAAATAGCTAGCTCTACTGTTGGCTAAGCTTTGGTTTTATTTCTTGGATATTTAACCACACAATGTGATGAGGGCCTTTTTGCTCCTCGCTCTGCATGCTGTCACTTCTAAAATAAATAAAAATCTCACTGTCAGTAAGCTAGAAAGGAAGCATCCATCTTCCCCCAAATTCCTTGAGGGCAGAAGGGAGGCTATTACACACATCACACTGAAAGTCTTTAAATTCATGCTCAGACATCTCTCCCACAGATCCATGCCTCACAGGAACTGCTGAAACCTCACATCCTCTTCTCCCTCTCTCCCCAGAGGCTAAAACCCTGATGAGTCTGGTGTACACACTGCCTCCCCTCCCCACTGCAGTCAGAAATCTGGACCCTCCTCTCCCCTCCCTCTTCTCCCCACTACTGCCTCCACCTTCAAGATTGTGAACCTCTTCTCTCCACTTCCTCGATATGTATTTCCTTTTAAAACCCCACTCAGCAAAATAAACAGATCTTCCTTGGGACCCCACTTACCTTGGAAAGCAAAGGAAGGGAAAATCATAAATATTTGTCATCTTACTTCTGTCACACATAAATTGGTAGAAGAGAAAATCACCCCTCGACATCCATCCAGACTAGGGAAGAGAGGAGATCAGTGCCTTAGTTCACGAGTTTCTCCAGTTTCTACCATAATAAGGGGCAAATCAAAAGACCACCAGGAAGAATGTCTGTACTGCTAACACATCACCTTTTTCTTTAAAAGAAGAGCAAATGCTCCTTTTTTCCTCATGAAACAGAAGGAACGGTAACTCTTCATGCGGTGTGACTGGGTAAAACATGCCCTGTGGGCTACCTGAAGAAGGACTGGTCCTCCTGTGTTCTGACTGTCTCTGTCCTCATCCCTCCTCTTTAACTTCCTGAACTTCTCTTGGAAGAGAAACTTACTACAGAAAAGTAGGGAGCTTCTGAAAGAGACCAGATTAACAAAATCTCACCAAATCCAGTCAGACTAACGAAAACCTTCCCTCAAATCTCCCAGCAACTCTTAGAAAATTACCTCTAGAACAACTTCAGTTTCCAAATTTGAGCTGCAGCTAGGTAATCAGGAAGTTGAAATGTCAAAAGGACAAGACTTTACAGAGAGTAGAAGATGGGAGCAGAAGAGTGAAAAAAAAGTTCTTTCTCAGCAACTCCTGTATTCTTCCTAGAAGGCACCCTTTACAGAAGGCACCCTTCCTAGAAGGCACCCTTTACAGAAGGCACCCTTCCTAGAACGCACCCTTTACAAAAGGTACCCTTCCTAGAACGCACCCTTTACAAAGCTGGCTTCTTCTCGTACTCCAACCGCAAGCCACACCCAACCCCATTCCACCTCCACTCCCACCACCACCACAATCACCATCACACCAACCTCCACCATGATTATTGCCCCCCACATCATCATCCCCATTATCCCCACCATCACCATTCTGATAAATTCGTCTCAGTCTCCTGCAAGCCCTGCTGTAACCAAGTGCTGCCCAGCACATCTCTACCTGATTTCTTTTTCCTAGCAGTCACAAATAACAACTGTAACGTAACAGGGTTCCGTTATGTGGGGATGTATCTTCCTCTCTATTCTCCTAAATGCCACTAAAGTCCACAGCAGTTGCACGTATATAGGTGCAAATCCCTTCAAAAGAAAATAATTTTCCCAACAAGAATTTGGTTTCTAATGACTATATGGTGTTATTTTGTTTGCAGTGAGCCAAGAGTTATTTTTATATGGCACCACGACCTGCCACCATTGCCATCTGAAAAGTCCCAGGCGCTTGTTTTATCCATCTTTGCTTTTCTTTCAAGTCTTGGCTATGATGACATTCTCACTCTGGAATTTGGCTGTGTTGTAAAAAGAAACTAGTGTGGAATGCCAGTTCCCCAAGCCTGCAGAGTGCAGATGCTTTCTTGTCTTGGTACTGTAACTGAACTGAGTCATTTTCTCTAAGCCATAGTTCACACATTAGCAGGCTGAAGCCAATGTGGTGAAGTGTCTTGCCCAGGGTCACCACAGCAAACTGTTGAGTATTTGGACCATCAGTTCCCAAACACTGGGGAACTGTGGGTTAAATGACTTCAAATGGTGATTATGTTTCTTTTCTTTTCTTTTCTTTTCTTTTAACCTTGGCTGAAGTTCTTTGTCTTTATCGTGGTGCATTTCCAAGGAAGATGTATTAAGCATTCCTTCTCCTTTTTAGTAAGCTGAGACCAAATTAATAAAATCTCAGCAAATTTAGTCAGATTAGCAAAAACCTCCCTCAGAACTCCTAGAGATTCAGACAATTGCTTCTAGAACAACTTCAGTTTCCAAAATGACAGCCAGGTGACCAGATATTTGATCCCTCTCTTTGGAAGAGGACCTGACTTTGACCTGCTCAAACTTGGCTGCGTATTAGAATCCCTCTGGGAGCTTTCTTTCTGAGACAGGGTCTCACTCTGTGGCCCAGGATGGAGTGTGGTGGCATGATTTCGGCTCACTGCAACCTCCACCTTCCAGGCTCATGTGATTCTCCCATCTCAGCCTCCAGAGTAGCTGGGATTAGAGGAACTCACCACTACACCCAGCTAATTTTTATATTTTTTGTAGAGATGGGGTCTTGCCATGTTGCCCAGGCTTGTCTCGAACTCCTGGGCTCAACTGATCCATCCCCCTCAGCCTCCCAAAGTGCTGGGATTACAGGCATGAGCCACCACACCTGGCCACTCTGGGAGCTTTTTAAAGTCCTGATGTCCATGCCATCCTAGACCAGTTTAATAGTAATCCCCAGGTGGGGGCCCAAGACTCAGCATTCTTTTAAAACTGTCCAGGTAATTCTAAAGTACAACCCAGTGGGACACAGTGGTTCTCAACTCTGCTGCCTATTACAGGTCAACTGGGGGAATCTGTTAAAAAATACCAGTGTCTGTGCCCCACCCTGAGAGATTCCAATAAATCAGTCTAAGGTGAAACCTCTGGTAGCTTTGTTTTTTTAACTCAAGTGATTCTACTATGCATCCGGTGTTAAGAAAAGAGCTGTTGTTCTCAAACTTGGTGGTGGGATCAGAATCACTGGGAAATTTAGTTTAAAAGGAAAAAAAATTCTAGCCAACCATCTTACCTAGTGACAAGTGCCTTGGCTTTTCTTGTGCCTATTCAGCTCTCCAGGTGATTCTGATGCACACAGAAGTTTGAGAATCACTGATGTAGAGGGTTCCCCCACTCCCCAGAAAATGTTAGTTTGGCCATCTGAGTACCTACAAAAGAAATCTAAAATATTACCCTTTAATCTAGGCCTAACCTGACCTAGGGTGGGCAAATTGAAATGTAATTAGTGATGCTCTACTCCCGATGACGGTATAGGTGTCTATTGTTCTTTTGCCCACAAATGACAGACTCATGGTTCCTGAAACCATGCATTTGACCAGTGAACATCAGCATCTTCACTTATCCAGATGACTCATCGGAACAGCAAACTCTCCAGCTCAAATGATCACAAAGTCCTTCGGGCCTGCACTCCAAGGCCAGCATTTGTCATTCAAGAAATGGAACAGTCATGAGGAAACTTGTTTCTCTGTCCCACAAATGATTTTATAGGCATCGAGCTTAGAATCCTATTTTTTGTTGTTTTGTTTTGTTTTGTTTGAGACAGGATCTCATACTCTGTCACCCAGGCTTGAGTGCAGTGGTGTGATCACGGCTCACTGCCATGGAGATAGTGAGCCTCCTCCTCCCAAGGAGACCTCCCAGGCTCAGTTAATCCTCTCACCTTAGCCTTGTGAGTAGCTGGAACCACTGGCACACACCACCACACTCAGCTAAATTTTTTTTTATTATTTTTTGCAGAGACAGGGTCTTACCATGTTGACCATGCTGGTCTTAAACTCCTGGGCTCAAGCAATCTGCCCATCTTGGCCTCTCAAAGTACTGGAATTACAGGCATCAGCCACCATGCCTGAGCTTAGAATGCTATTCTATGCTGCTTTAATGTATTGTTTTTAGATGTGTGGTGCTTTTGGTTATGGGAGGAAGTATTTATTTACTTATTATTTTTAATTTTTTAAATAAATGAAAGGACTTCCATTTTGGGGTCTGAAGAGAATATAGCACTCTGGTGAGCAGTCCCCATAGGGTTATTGTTCTCAGCCTGATCTACATGTTTAATTCACATGGGGAAATCTTAAAAATCCCAATGCTGAAAATGCTGAACTTTTCTCAAAGAATTGTGGTGAGGATGTAAGATTTATATAAATCACTTAACATAGAGTCTGGAGCACTGGGGCACAACATACAACAGCCATTATGAGGGAGTACCTGGCACATAGTAGATACTCGCTAACTTAATTTATTGTGGACAAAACAGCCAATAGAATTATGATCCTACAATGGGGAAAAAAAAACAGATGTAAATGAATGTTTGTACGTTTTTAAGAACTTTGTTTTGTAGCTAAGCTTAAATGTCTATAGCTTTGCTTAGCCCATTCCCATAATTCATGTCTTCTCACCAGTGTCACATTCAAATTTAGCACCCTCGCTAGAATTTTCTAATTTTCCATACAGCTAAGGACTTTTCTTTTTATAAAAAAGTAAGAGAGACAAAAAATTTGTCGCCCAGGCTGGAGTGCAGTGGCGCAATCTTGGCTCACTGCAAGCTCTGTCTCCTGGGTTTACACCATTCTCCTGCTTCAGCCTCCTGAGTAGCTGGGATTACAGGTACCTGCCAACATGCCCGGCTAATTTTTTTGTATTTTTTAGTAGAGATGGGGTTTCACCATGTTAGCCAGGATGGTCTCAATCTCCTGACCTCGTGATCCGCCCACCTCGGCCTCCCAGCACGCTGGGACTGCAGGCATGAGCCACCACGTCCGGCCAGAAAAGATATTTTTAATGAAACAGTAATCTAAACATAAGATTTGAAGCAAACAATTCAGGCAAAAGGAAGTAGATCGTTTTTCATACAATCTCTTCCTTTCTGCAATCCCTGATAAAATAAGCATCTTTAAACATTTGTTGCTATGATTATTATTGTTGCTTAATTTTTTAACAGGCATCAGTTCCTGGGCCAGCCAAGGCAAGGGACCACACCACACAGTATTTTCCTGAATGCCCAGCATCCTGCAGGATGTAGGACTTAGCATGATGCAATCACATCATGTAGGAAGTCATAGCAGAAAATGGGAGGGGAAACATACCTTCCCACTACTGCCAATAAAAAAGTGTGTAAAAAGCACTGGCTTCCCATAATTCAATTTCATTTTACTTGCATAGTGTCAAATTGTGATTTTCAACATTTCTTTTTTTGCCAAGATCCTCTTGTTATTTTATTCCAACACACACCTCCCTTGAACCCCGTGCTTTCAAACTTTTTTTTTTTTTTTTTGAGACAGAGTCTGGCTCAGTCGCCCAGGCTGGAGTGCAGATGCGCGATCTCGGCTCACTGCAAGCTCCTTCTCCCGAGTTCTCGCCATTCTTCTGCCTCAGCCTCCGGAGTAGCTGGGACTACAGGCGCCCGCTGCCACGCCCGGCTAATTTTTTGCATTTTTAGTAGAGACGGGGTTTCACCGTGTTAGCCAGGATGGTCTCGATTTCCTAACTTCGTGATCCGCCCACCTCGGCCTCCCAAAGTGTTGGGATTACAGGCGTGAGCCACCGCGCCCGGCTGCTTTCAAACATTTTACCTGCCAAACCGCTTTTATGAAGTAATAGCATTCACTGACCGGTTTTTAATCATCAAAGACATATTTGGTTACTAATCTGATGTTTTCAATGAGCAGGATGAAATAATCAATGTTCCCACGCTATACATATGTATAGAAAAATTTCTATATCTTTTCAAACATCTGAAGGCATTTTCATGGAAGTGTCATAGACTGCCTCATATTTTTGTACAACTTCCCTTGGGCCTTTTCAAACTTTTTAAATGGCTCATAGTTTCCTCTGACACTGCTTTTATAGACCTCAGGTTAGAGACATTTGAATAAGAAAATTCTGAATATTCTTGTACCCCAATTTTCTCAGCTCTAAGTAGGAATTACATTCTTATATTGTTTAAATATTATATTAATGTCTTATAATTCTTATAATATTTATTATTTTAATATTATAAGGGTATAATTCCTACTTAGGGTTGAGAAAATTGGGGTACAAGGACTATGGAACCATAAATGAAGCCATCAGAATACCAATTACTGCTGGCATTACCTTTAATCAAAAAAATCTTTCAGTATTATTATAAAATCATTCTTCAAAGATATCTATGTAAATGAATATAAAATAGCCTATCAAACTCAGTAATGCATAATGAAAATATTCATGAGAATTTTAATCTTTTAACACCATGCTCTACATTAGATTAAGAAATTATTGGGATAAATCAGAACATTCGTAAATTCTTTAAGTTTCTCAACAGAAAATTCTAATACAATTTAACATTTTTTGAGCATCTCAGATATTACATACTAAGCATATAAACATGACTGAGCAATAGTTCTTGCCTTTGAGAAGCTCATAGTCAAGAGATCACAGTTTCTAAACACAGCAATTCACATTTTTAACATCTGACAAGACTCATGGAAGTTTAGCATTGGAAGGAATCTTAGAGACCATCTAGTTCAATGCCATGAAATTACAGGTGGAGAAACGAAGCCTATTAACTTAAAGTAATAAACGTGTGACCCTGCAGCAGTGCATCACGCAGACAGTTCGGTTGTTTGCCTTCACACTCCTCACACCTTAAGCTTCCATTGACTCTGATTGGATTTTTTAACTATTGAGTAATACAAAAGATAGCCAAGCTATTTAGAATTGTAAAGCATCTATTAGCAAAATAATGCTCTCCGCTGCAATAAATGAATCCCAAATCTCAGTGACTTCGTACAACAGAATTTTATTTCTAACTCAAGTTAAGTCTAGTAGTACCACATGTTCTTGGTTGGCAGGTGACACTTGTCAGGGTCATTTATGAACCCAGGTTCTTTCCTTCTTACATCCCCATCTACCTCTAGGACTTCAGAATTTTCTCCACTAAAGGTGTTTCACAGGCCAGGCCTGGAAATAGTGCCCAATGCTTTCATTCATTCTATTGGCTAGACCTCAGTCACATGGCCATGTCTCACTGCAAGGGAGCTGGAAAATGCAGTCTAGCTGTGTGCCCAGGAAGTAAGGAGTGCACAGATTTTGATGATGAGTCTGTGTCACAAAGGGCTATACAAATGCATAATAACATTATGGAGGTCAGTTCAGGAAGGACTTGATCTTTATAGTGAAGTCACCTTTTTGTTTAAAAAGTGTCTGTTTCAGTCCTCTGACCCTCTTCCAGGTATTATCAACATTTCTAGACAGGGCTAGGATGGTCTGTTTTACCCACCTTTCCTGGTTGCTGTTGGAGTTGGCATGGAGTAGTGAAAAGCAAACAGACTTTGGAGTCATGTGTCCTTGTGTTCAAATCCCCAGTTTTCCACTAAGTAACCTTGTGACTTGGAGCAAGTTGCGTAAGCCTCAATTTTCTCCTTGTAAAATGGGGACAGATAGCATCCTAGAGTTGTGGTATGAATTAATTAAATCGTTTAGTAAACACTTATTGAGAGCCTACTACATGTCAAGTCCTGTGGTACACTCTGGGGAAATAGCAGAGATTATATTTTTAAAGGCACAGAGCCTAGAATAATAAATGATGTATATACAGTTATTGTCATGAGAAAGCACTCAGTAAATGTTAGTACTCTTGCTTTTTTGGCCCCCTATAGCTAAGCTGTGAAGATAGGTTCATCCCTAGAAATTCTAGATAGAATAAACTAGTGAATGATGGATCTGTAAGATGGATAGGTCAAGTGGAAAACGTTTCAAATGTTTCCATTGTTCCTGTTGTTTGTAATTGAATTGATGGGGTGAGAATGTTTATTTATGTCTATGAAGCATGTTTAATTTGCAAGGGCATGAAACATAATTTGAGCTGCAAACAAATACTTGTTCAGTCCCAACAAGAGTAAACAGAAACATCAAAGTGGAGAACCCTCTTCAAGACTGGTGGCCTTTCCATTGCTAAGCCTCCTTTACAAATGAGAGGACGAGGGTCTTCAGAGATGGTGAGTGTCTTCCTGAGGACCAGAAGGGCAGTGAATTTGCAGCAGCCCCTCCTACTCATTGACAGATCAGGAGGGACATGCAAGATCCCTGAGAGAAGGAGGATAACACTGTGTCGGCATCTCAGACACTGCTGCAGCCTCGGTCTTTGGGATTCAGAGACTGGTGAGGGTTTTTGCCTGAGAAACCATCACTTTCAGTGCTCCTTGACTCCTTCTTGTCTCTCAGCTTTTGTTTTATTGTTTTCTACGACTTCCAAATACAGCAGAGGACCTTTATATTGGTTTGTTTGATAGCCTACTTTTTACTCTCTTGCATCATGCTTTCCAGGAAGCTGTTTTATTTCACATCTCTTTTATCTTTTCACCTTAAATGCAGAATAGTCTGGGGGAGAAAAGGGGCACATAATGAGGACAACGGGTCTTCAAACCAAAGTACATACTATCTTGACTCCAGCTAGCCCTGCACCAGCCATTTTATATGCCCTAAACCACAGTTGCATTGCTGAGCCCTAATGCCACAGAAGAGCTAAAGGCACAGGCTTTGTTACATCAACCTCAAGTCCATTGTGGCTCTACCTCTTCAGCTGTGACGTTGGGCAAGTTGCTTTCCCTTTCTTAATACTCAGCTTCTTCACCTGTGAAACGGAGATGATCATTACTTATGTCAGTATTCATGTGAAGGTCAAAAGAAATAACGGAATGTGCGTAGCATCATGGCTAGAATGTAGGTAGTGAGCCTCTAATAATAAGTGACAGGTGCCATCATCATGATCCCCCACAGGGACCATATCTGCAGGCCAAATGCACCAACCTTGCCACAAAAGCTGTGATGGGAACAAATGCAGCTGTCTTGTTATCTTGCTTCAAACTTAGAGGATACATTTTATATTCCCCATTAACCAAATGCCATCCAGTTTTCCTGAACAACCCATTCCACAGCTAAAAACTAAAGAGTCACAGGTTTGGCTCAGAAATGAGTCTTCTGGTCACACTTTCCAGGCCTGATTCTTGAGAATTACCCATTAATTTTTAAAATCCCTTTAGAATATTTGTGCAGAAGCCACCACTGAAAGTCTAAGACCAAAGCTCCCGGATCCTTCGCTAGGGCCTCCCTCCACAATGCATCTGATTATATTGTCTTCTCCTTTCCAGATAAGGATTTTTCTACAGATCCTTCTGTATGTGGTTCTTCTCTACCTATTCTTTAAGGAGAACTGGAAATATTGACCAGGGCTGGGATTAGCCTTCTCTCTGTTTCAGGCAGGGACAGTTCTATCCATTATAAGTTTCCTCTCCTTCCAAAGTACACAGTCCTTAGCGTGTTTAATTAATAGAGTCCTGGGTAAGATTCCAACTTTCCAAGATTAAGAATGTACTTTGCTTCCTGACCCTGTCAAGTCCCAACCCTTCTCAAGAATTTTCCATGTGCCACAAATCAACTAAATAAAGGCTCTTGATCTCCACATGCACTGGCCAAGAGGACAAAGCCTAAATTGGCTACAGTATGAGGCTCCTGGACCTGGGACAGCTTGGCCCAGTCTAGTGATAATTTCACCAAACACACTTCCTAATCAGTTTTCTCTGTTCTTCTCTTCTCTCTCTCAGAAACTCTTGCCATTTGAGGGTCTGGTCTACTTGGCACCCTTACAGGTTTTGCTACTGTTCTCCACTCCCATTGTTCATGTCATACCATATTGCTAGAGTTGCTCACTCTGCTTAAAGAATGGCATTGTTTGCCACTCCCCAGGGGCACACTGGTCTGCCAGTTATCTTGGCAGAAGGAATCATCTGAATGATTTGGCTCAGTGTTATTTAATCCTAAATAGTCAGCTGCTGCCTTAATCTTGAGGCCAAATTAGGTTCAGAAGACAGAGGAATCTAGTGACTGAAATGAGGAGGTCGCTTCATCTAGGTGAGGGCTATTTACCTTCACCCAGCTTTCTCCCAGGCTGTCTCAGCACTCCCTCTACTATGTGGAAAGCTGCTGGTGGAAGGCTGTGTTGTGTGTCAGCATAATAGCAGGGGATCAAGGCTTGGTTTTGCCTGTAACTCTCCAGGTGGCCTGGATCAAACCATATCACCTTCATGGATCTCAATTCTCTTTTCTTTTCTTTTTTTTTTTTTTTTTTTTTTTTGAGACAGAGTATTTCTCTATCACCCAGGCTGGAGTACAATGGTGCGATCTCAGCTCACTGCAACCTCCGCCTCCCAAGTTCAAGCAAGCAATTTTCCTCAGCCTCCTGAGTAGCTGGGATTACAGGCGCCTGCCACCATGCCTGGCTAATTTTTGTTTTGTTTTTTGTTTTGTTTTGTTTTTTCGAGACAGAGTCTAGCTCTGTCACACAGGCTGGAGTGCAATAGAGCAATCTCGGCTCACCGCAACCTCCGCCTCCTGGGTTCAAGAGATTCTCCTGCCTCAGTTTCCAAAGTAGCTGGGATTACAGGCACCCACCACCAAGCCTAGCTAAGTTTTTGTATTTTTAGTAGAGATAGGGTTTCATTATGTTGGCAAGGCTGGTCTCGAACTCCTGACTTCATGATCCACCCATCTCAGCCTCCCAAAGTGCTGGGATTATGGACGTGAGCCACTGCGCCTGGCCAATTTTTGTATTTTTAGTAGAGACAGGGTTTCACTATGTTGGCCAGGCTGGTCTCTAACTCCTGACCTCAGGTGATCCGCCTGCCTTGGCCTCCCAAAGTGCTGGGATTACAGGCGTGAGCCACCGCACCCAGCCTCAATTCCCTTTTCTATAAAGTTGAACTGGCGTAGTAATAAGGTCCTTTTTAGCCTGCAACTATTCTCTGAATTTTACTACTCAGACCCCATTGAACTAGGACCAATGAATCTGGTTAATTTGCCTCCGAAACTGGGCATGGAATATTGGTGCACATCATCTTAGCATACATGTCCCTAACTGAGGGTCGGAAAAACAGAGAGTCTGAAGAACAAGATAAAAGCTTCATGAAGTCACTCCAGTGTGGCTTAGCCAAGGTAGGATCACTCTGGTTTGGCACCATCATAAGCTGGCAAAATAATACAGTCTTCAGTTTCTAAGCCTTCTCATTTTAGAAGATATCTCTGCAGTGCATCCCCACTGCTCATTATTTTTTCAAGCTGTGTCTGCTTCACTTGCTTAAGATAAAAGCCTACACAGTGTACCATCCAAATATAGGTCCACGGCAGTCCAGAGAGAAGACAGCCTGAGGTTTATGGTGACAGGACATTTTGAATACCTAACAAATGGGCTGTATCATATCAAAGCCTACCAGTCAATATTAGCAATGAAGGAAAATGAAAGTAAGGTTTGTTGAGAAACAGGAAGTTTCCTGTACTGTTTCACCCCTTGCTGGAAAGCAATTATGATCAATACCAGGTGCAAATCACATTGCTTGTAAGAAAAAAGCATTCATGATTATATTTCACAAGCACCACACCACAGATGTACTTATGTATATTATGACTTTTAAAAGTGAGCAGTGCTATATAAATCCCATCATCTTTTTTTTTTTTTTTTTTTTTGAGATAGAGTCTTGCTCTGTCACCCAGGCTGGAGTGCAGTGGCACGATCTCAGCTCACTGCAACCTCTGCCTCCCAGGTTCAAGCGATATGGAGTCTTGCTCTGTCACCCAGGCTGGAGTGCAGTTTCTCACGTCACAGTTTCTCAGTCTCAGCACTGTTGACATTTGGGGACAGATAATTCTTTGTTGTGGGGGCTGGCCTGTGCAGTCTAAGATGTTGAGCATCATCCCTGGCCTATACCCACTAGATGCTAGTAGCACACACACTCCAAGTTGTGACCACCAAAAAATGTCTCCAGATATTGCCAACTATACCCCACAGAAGCAAAAAACAAACAAACAAATAAACCAACCTGGGTGAGATCCATCAGCTGGGGATCTCCCCAGCCAGGTATCCAATTATTTGGATCCACCAAATAATTCTCATACGAAGGGAACATGCAGGAATGGAACTTTTCTTCCAGAGCAGCTTCCTCACTTTGGCAGTTTCCTCCCACCCTCCCCAGCTTTTCATATTTCTAGGCAAATGTATCCTGAGAATTGAGGCAGTTATAGATAGGGCCTCACGGGAAGCAAACTGCCAATTCTCCTTGGTGTAGCGAGCATGGACCATTTTGCAGCACCTTCCCCTGAACTTGCCACATTGTCCTAAGTGAATGTAACAATGAAAATACACAAGAGGAACATGCCACATTTAGGTTGGAGAGCATTTTGACATCTCCATTTTGTTAATTCTGTTCTCTCCGCAGAAGCTGTCATCTGTAGACACGTACCAGAACAAACAGAATAATTGTTAACAGCACAATATTTTTTCTCATTTTGGTTACTATTTGGTCAGAAAATATCTCAGACCAGACTTTCATAACTAGAAATGTTTATATCTTAAGCTGTGATCTTTTTTCCAAAAATTATGCCTTTCAACTTCCCAAGCATCAGTGTTCAGACACCATTGCTCCATGGGCGAAATGAGACAACCCTATTCATGTAGACATAATGTCCTCAATATGCTTTTTCAAATTTTTGAGACAAGGTCCCACTGTGTCACCCAGGCTGGAGTGCAGTGACCCACTGCAACCTCTGCCTCCCAGGCTCAAGCAATCCTCCCACCTCAGCCTCCTAAGTAGCTGGGACCACAGGTGTGTGCCACCACACCCAGCTAATTTTTTGTATTTTTGGTAGAGATGGGGTTTTGCCATGTTGCCCAGGCTAGTCTTGGACTCCTGAGCTCAAGCAATCCACCCACTTCAGCCTCCCAAAGTGCTGGGATTCCAGGCGTGAGCCACTGCGCCCAGCTGGGCTTCTAAAGAAAAATGCCCTTTCCTCCATTCATTTTCAAGGAGAGATTGTGCTTCTTGAAATGGTTTTTGCTGAGGAAATAGATGAACCTCTCTCAAAGCAATCGTCCTGCTGAAATCGCCCATAGTAATTACAAGAGTTCCCATTTGCCATCAGGCTGGTCAACCCATCCTGAGGAAGATTCTAAGCACAGCAGTTCCCCTTAAACTACCTTTGTGACTGTGACAAATGCTTTACCTCTCTGGGCTGCAATTGCCTCACCCTTAGAAGATAGCAAAGGTGTTATGAAAGTAGCTATCTATTTACTATCTGTAACTTTGGGTAACATCTGTCACTCTCTCAGCCAAAGTTTTCTCATCTGTAAAATGGGGCTAATCACAGTGTCTCCTTCACAATGTTGTTGTAGTGAGTAAATGAAACAGTAAATGAAATGGCACATAGTGGGCCCTCTATAAGCATTGACACTCAATGTCATAAACTCAAAATTATCCTTTTGTCAGTTCTAAATGATTTGGCAACAATTTGATTCTTTATGACCTCAGTTGCTTTGTTTTGCCTTCTTTTAAGTTTGGCCATTTGGAAGCAGAGCCCATCATAAATACTAACCTTTTTAAAAACCATCTTCAGCAACCAATGGGAAACAGAATGCTTCCTTGCACAGCTGTCTCTTGTTTGGTTAATTTACTAGATTAAAAAAGGAGTCTTAATTAGAAAAACAGCTCTTAGTGTTTGAGGTATAGGGTGCAAATATCAGAATTTGAAACAGCATTGAGATTGAACAATAAATTTTTGTTGTATACCAAAAATGTATGTTTTCAATTAAAAGATTATGGGACAAAGAATCACAAGACCCATCCCAGCTCTGCCTCCATCTCAGTCACTTTGAGCAAGAATGCGACCTCTCTGAGCCGTATTTCAGCCCATGGAATCTAGTTTGTTTTTTTGTTTTTGTTTGCCTAAGATGATCATCTAAGCCATCCAGTGTTGACTTCCCATAAAGGGTGTCGCATGCTCAGCTAATCCTACTTGGGCCTGGATTCTGATTTTGTCATTTATCCACTGTGTGATCTTGAGCAAGTTGTTTAACCTCTCTGTGCTCCAGTTTCCTCTGCAAAAAATGAGAATAACATTCTACTTCATAGAGTTATCATGAAAATTAAATGAGAAGTGATCAAAATGAGTGTGTAACATATGATAAGCATACATAAAATGTTAGCTATTGCTTTTATTATTTTATTGGCTGTCTTTAGAGGATAAACTGACAAAAAAAATGAAAGTATAATCTGAAATCTTGGTGTTTGGATTTTTCCATTTTATGAACCAAATTTACCAAACTAACCACTTAGGAAATAAAGACATCAAATGCACTGTCTTTTAATTTCTACACATATAATTTCCCTAACCTACAATTCATCAACTACTACTTTCCCCTCTGATTTCTGAATAGGAAAATCATGGCTCTTATCACTATATGGTATAAGTTAAATCCCACCAACATTTCACTAGGGTAACCACATGTTTAACAAATTCTGTCTACTTCATATGGAGACTGTGCCCCTGGAACAGAATATCTCAAACATTAATGTGCATGTGAGTCACATGGGAATCTTGTTAACATGCAGATTGTGATTCACCAGTTCTGGAGGCAGAAATCCCACATTGCTAACAAACTCCCAGGAGATGCTGATGCTGCAGGTCCTTGGACTGCACTTTGAGTAACAGGGCTGTAGATATTCACAAGCCATTTGAGCATGGAGGAGGCAGGGGGCACACCTGGCCAAAGTAGGGATCAACCAGGTTGGAGACAGGCAGGCCTGCAGGAACTCACTGCCAGAGCCCCTCTCCAGCCCCAGCCTCACCAACTCTAATTTAAGAAATTGAAGTGTTTAAGGAGAAAATAACAGGAAGGTATGGAAAAGACAGTCAAAACCCTACCTGCTTCTCTTCATTTTCCTAAACTGTAAAAAAAAAAAAAAAAATCATAGAATAGATTACACCAAGCAATTTGACCCATCTGCAGTTCTAAATTATCTTCCACAAGACAGGCAGGTAGAAGACAATTTAATTCTCCCCTCTCTGCTGTTGGGACTGTATCAGTGAGGTACAGGTGCTAAAATAGACCCTCCTAGGGTAGCATTACATACCCTGCATGTACTTACGTCATACCACTAAGGCCCATTTCATAAAATATGTTTTTGGTGTATTTAAAAGTATTCTGAGGACCTGAAAATATCCCAAAAGCATCTGCTCTCAAGCAGTTCTCACCTGTGTAAAAACCTCACCTGCTATTATAACCAAGAACAAGATAGCTGTGCATGCTGTGGCAGTGCTTCTATTCCTGAACCAAAGAAAAAAACCAAACTTTTCCAGATTGAAATGTCTCTTCCCTAAATGACTATCTGTCATGATCTTGATCCTATTTATTTTTTTACACATAAAAATTGAAAATTAGTCTTACCTGGGTACCAAAAAAAGTGGGAAATTATAGTGCGATTCTATGAAAACCCAGAGGAGGACCTATATGTTACTCTGCTAACACTAGCATATATTTGTGTGGATTTTGTTAATCCCTGAGTGTAATCTGTTGGAAGAATATGGGTGTTTTGCTGCCAAGTACTGAGACTTTTACAGGGTGATGTATAACATTGATCTAATTACCCAAGTCATATTTTGTCTTTTATTTGAGAAATTATAAATCTCAAGTTTTGATTTTTGTCCACAAATCATACCCTAGTCCTAGTTTCCAAAGTCAGAAAAGATTCACTTGTATTTTCTACCTTGAAAAGGGTTATTTCATGTTTGGGAACATAAAATGGGGCGAGTCTCATAAAGATATCTTGGGTTTTTTTGAAAAATGTGGGTTCAGACTGGCATCAAGAATAAACATTATGCTCTGAACTTTTGCACAGGAGAAATCTAATCCTAGCAGTAAACATCTGTTCCCTTTTATGTGCATTTGTGGCTCGTTAATATGAATGTTTCTGCAACCACTGTAGCTTTTCTAATATCCTAAATGGAATCTCTGTGGCCTTTAGAGTAATTACCTCAAAGTTTGAGTCATCCAACCTAAGGACTCTCTGATTAAATCCGGTATGAATTATGGAAAATCAAATGACCATTCCTGGGGGAGGATTCCATTGTGTCCTCCGGAAAGTATTTTCCCAATGCTCGGGGCCTCTGGTCAGTGTTCAGCAGTCAGCTTGTTCCGATGCGGTTAAATAATTTTAAGATGTTGCCTATGAACCTGGTCACTACCATGCTTTCATGCAGCCAAATGGAATTTACAGCGTGGTCTTTGAACACATGTTATTTTGTTTTGCTTTTTAGTTTTGTTTCAGTTTACACTTCAGATTAATAAGCATCCCCTATAAATGTTATAAACACAAACTTTAAAATTGTTTTAATGGTTTTCACTTATCAAAAGATTATCAATCACTGTAGTTTCTAGTTTCAGAGTAATTATTTGAGGTTTCTACAGTCATGATGATTGTTTTTCATTAGGATAGTGATTGCCTAATGGAATATACAGGAAAACCAGAGAAGTGGGAGCAGCCAGATAAGGAAAAGGTTTGTTTATCTCCTAGCAGCTCCCAAATCTCACCCACTTAATGGACTGATAATCCCTGCCAATGAAATAAGAGAAGGCCTCTGTGATAGCAAACTTAAATTCACCTGCATACGGGGACAGAAAAGTCCAGTCTCAACAAGATAGAAAATTAATAGGCAGGTGCTCAGTAGAAGAAAGACAAAACCATTTAGCAATGAAAGGCAGCCTAGTTGAACAAAGAGGCTAATTTTGAAAGACTTTGCCTAAAAGAAGATATTCTGAAGGCATAGTTTATGTAACTGGACAAAGGTTGAACATGGGCCTCAGCAGACCTTATTGATAAAGTCTCAGGAGTGAAGCAGCAGAGTTCTTCTTGAGATGAGTACACCCTGATTAGGGATATCAAAACACGTGATCTGAGTTAGATAAAATCATGTATGAAAAGTACTTTGGATGCTATCTGGCATGTAGTAGGTGTTCAATTGATAGTAATTTTAATTTGTAGAGCCCAATCTATGTAGCCTTAAATAAATACTCCATAAATTTGAGCTATCACTAACAGTATTATGATTATGCCCTTCAGCTATCTTGTACACAATAACGAATATGGTTCCCTCCCTTTCTCATCCTCTCTATCCTCAATTCCCTTAGGAGCCAGTCGCCAGGAAGACACACCCTCCCCAGCTATGGCCCATGCCTCCATGAATCTAACAATGACCAGAATATTTCACTCCATTTTGCAGACTTAAATTGTTGAGAATACCAAAATAGGTTCTGTTCACACTCTCAAGAGCTATCTAAGTCTTCATTTGGGGAACACTAACATACACCAACAAGAGCTCAGAAATGATCATGATTGCATGAGCTTAGAATAAATAAGAAATGTATTTTAAAGGAAAAAGAACTCACCACAGACTGGAATAGTAAGGGAAAGCTGTGTGGATAGGACTGAAACTGAGCTGGGAGAGTCCAGAATGTTCGTGTAAATTGAGAGAAAGGGGAAGCATGAGAATAGATCCTACAGGCTCCTTCCCACCAGTTGAGAATTGTGGATTTGGTCTCTGTAATTACTAGCAGTAAAAAAAGGCGGGGGGATCAGGGGGAAACACTTTGAACACTTACTGTATTTCTGCACAAGGCTAGACTTTGTCCATGTGTTGGCTCATGTATTCTTCACAACAACACTGTGAGGGCTTGACACCAATGCTGTGAGGTCCTGTAACCTATAACCCTTCCATAGCAATTCTTGAATGTAGTAACAGCAAATTTCCTTTAGAAACAGCCAGCAATTTAACTTTTCACTATTTTGGAGACGTCTCTCCTCCCTTGTCCAAATATTCCAAATTTACAAGTCTCATGGCATCAACTGGGGCAGAGTTCCTGCAGACACCTACATAAATGGAAGCAAGCAGGCTCTGCAGCTTCAGGCTACTGTTAAAGGTTCCCAGGCCGGGCAAAGCCACCTGGGTAGATTCAGAGGCACTGGGAAACACAAGCCAGGAGCCTGCCCTCTGGTGACCAGCTCACCCCATTCCAGATGTTAGTGGACTAACAGATTAAGTCAGTGTTTCAGAGGTCTTGGAAAGATGGCCTTGAGATACCAGCTCCGGTATCCGATACAAATGCCAAAGTAAAAACACGGTTGGTTTACACAGCCTGAGGACGAGGAAGAATAAAGCCATCTAGCTGCCCTTTCTGTCTTCCCTGTTCGCAGAGCTTGTCTAAGGCTATGCTACAGTATCTGTTGATGGCTGAGCTGCCTTTTGCTGCAGAACTTTGATACTAACCAGTTATGACTGACTCTACCTCAGTAAATAGAAATTCCTAAACAAATAAAAAACTGTATGTGCTCTGTTCAGTTTCAGGGGTATTTTGATCTGTTCTTATTATGTTCAATTATTTCCAAATAACATTTCTTGAGGTCCCATCATGTTATAGCATTGTGCTTAGAGCTGCGGAGATTAAGAGATGGACACATTGATTAGAGTCCAATAAGAGGGAAAAGGGTGCATGTACCATTCACATGATACAAGGAGGACATGGTAAGTTCTTGCCTTATAGAAGAGACATAGACAAATATGGATAATTCAGGAGAGAGATTCAAAGAGGTAGAGCAATTTGCCCCAAACCACAGCTAATATATGGCATAGTCAGAATTTGAACCTTGGCAAGCAGAGCCCATATTCTTACCCACTATCTTTTCCTGCCTCTGAAAAGCAAAATAGGTTTCATTTTCACCAGCAGTTCTGGGAGAACAATCCTATTGGTTGTCCATATTGAACTGCTTATAATGATGAGTCCTCCTAGCAGACCAGTGGCTTTTGGATAAGAAAGTGGGCATTAATTATGTGCATGGGAAATCGTTTTGTCTTTGCAAAGTTACTGGATTATGTGCCTAGGAAACAGTTTTCTCTTTGCAAAGTTATGAGAGGACAATAAATATTACTTCGGATATTGTGCTGGCCACCAAGAGTGTTAAGAAAATTATATACATGTATGTAAATGGATATATCACAAGGTAAAAGGTAGCATGTGGAGGAGGGAGATACATGGAAAGTGGGATGGAAGTTTGGAGGGTGGATGGATTGCTTCAAGAAAGCTTAAATGATGAACTAGACCTTGAAGGTTGAGTAAGGATCAAATTTGTGTCTTCATTATTATGTTATTTGAGCTACCAAGCTAATCAAGCCAGATATAATGATGGTCAGGCAAACCTAACAGGAAATGCTCACTTCACCAAAATTCCTCTCCCATTTGCCTTGCACAGAATCTAGGAATCCAATTTTAGAGATACATTCCTTGGGCCGTGGCCCAGTGCTTTCCAGACATCCTCTTTAAAACACAACTTCTGCTATGAGGTGACTCATCCCAGGTTCTTAGCCATTAATATAGTGGTATGGAGTCATTTATCAAACTCTTTTTTGAGGGGGGTGCTCTTTAAAAATCATGTTTAGAGGAGAAGAGTTTGGAGAGTAAGGCAAGGGAAGAAAAAGTCATGTGGATACATAAGTGAAGAACTTACACTTAGTGCATGCTTACAATGTGCAGGACACTGTTCCAAGAACTTTTAATATATAAACCTATTTGGTCATCAAAACAATAGTATATTCCCATTTTACAGAAAACCCACATCTCTAAAGTTCCAGAAACAACTTATTTATTATTATTATTATTATTTTTTGGCCTAATGACCACCTCTCATGAGGCTACCAAGAAATACAAGGGATGAGCCATTCCTTCAAATGGCTTCTGGACTAGGTCAAAGTTTACAGTCCTTGGCAACCAGAAGCAACTTTAACTGAACTATAGAAGGTCAGGTCAGGTTTTAGAGTCAGAAGACCTGGGTTTGAGTCCAGGTCCATCATGTACATCCACATCACTTTCTAAACTCCACACATGTAAAATAGGGATGATAATTCTATCCATATTCCCCACTCCCATACAAATCTGCCAAACACCTATTATTCATAAGGCTCTTTTGCAAGTGCTATAGACACAGTAATGACCACAACAGTGCTCATCCCTATTTCTGTTGTGCTTACATTTCCAGTGAGGACAGACAAAACACTTCCCGTTGGTGACAAGTATGATGAAGAACCTAAAGTAAGATGATAGAAAATGGTTGGGGAGCTGGTCAGGAAAGGTCTCTCTCAAACCTCAATGACAGGGAGCGGGTGATATAAGAATTTGGACAGAGGCACTCCAGGCATAGGAAAGAGCTTCTGCAAGATGATGCGGTGGGAATGGGCTTCCCATATTAGAGGCAGCCCTTGTGGCTGGAGGATAGAGAGAAGGGGGCAGAGCCATGGGTGAGGAGCTCAGCCAGAGGGAGGCTCAGTAGGGCCTTGAGGCCACTGTAAGGCCTGAAGATTTTATTCTAATATTGATGGGAAGTCATCAGATTATTTCAAGCACCAGAGAAATACACTCTTATTTATACTTGTAAATGCTCACTCTGGCTGCTCTGTGGAAAATGGATTGTAAGTGGCTGAGAGCAAAAGCAAGGAGACTTGTTATGAATATAAATGAGTAATGGGAAAATTAAATGAGGTAGTAAGTATAATTTCTAAAGAACTTTCGAAGCACACATAAAACAATAGCTATTAATAGGTCATTTACTACGCATCAAACTAAGGGCAATAAGGAGAACACATCGGTTAATAGCACAAAAGGCAAAGAAGAGCAGGTGAAGTGCTTCACTTAATTTTAGGTTCCTTGTCAATCAAGCAGTATATGTTCCCTGGATGTTTGTGAAGATAAAGTGTCTAGCTCAGTTCCTGGATCATAGTAAATGCTCAACCAAACATTACTCTCCTGTCCTGCATGATTCTAAAAAACATCAGTTGAGGTGTATATAGTCTGAGTATTGAGCAAGGCTAAACCTTATGGGTGGAAGTAAAAAAATTAAAATGGAAATTAGAGGCTTCCTACCTAATAGTCTGATGCTACACAATGATAATTCTACACACTCTCTGGGTTTACAAAGCACGTTTTATACACACACCCCTAATGCAGAATATGGTTTGCAGTCAGTCTCAGTACCTAATATTAATGGCCTTTTAATGCAAGCTAAACTCTTGCAATGAGTGCCATGAAATCCCAGCCTACGCAGCTTACCCTTTCTGACCACTTTGTCATAATCCTATTTCCTTTGCTTTAGCTCTTTTCTAAGGTATCAGCTCGCTCTTGTGTCCTGAAATACTTGAATATTTTAATCTAATTCTTCTTTTTTGATGGACAGATTTATTTTCTATCATCTTTAATGAAATTTCCAGAGATAGGATGTAAGTAGTTATGTTAATGAAATTTATGTTTGTTTCTCTTTTGCAAAAGAACCCTTTGGATCACTGTTGTGTCAATCAAAGCCATCAGAATGATGGTCATCGAATGCAAACCTAATCATTCAAGTCTAAACTCCCTTGAGACACACAAACCAAAGGAGTTCACACGTCCCTACCTAGTTATTATTTTCTTTTGTTCTACTTATTTTTAATTCATCATAACTAATTACATTGGTTAATTGTGTTGATGTCTAGAATGGGAAGTATTGAAAGCCATATGTTAACTAGGATTCATTGAAGAGTAAACGGTTCATGATTTATGTGAATAACAAGATATGATCATTTCTAGAATGCTCCCTTTTTTAAAAAAAATTACTTCTACTACTGTGTGCATTGTGTCCCAGATAATGCTCAGAACAACAGGCTTTTATTTTTAATTTTTTATTTATTTCAGTAGGTTTTTTGGGAACATGTGGTGTTTGGTTTCACAAATAAGTTCTTCAGTGGTGATTTCTGAGATTTTGGTGCACCCATCGCCCAAGCAGTGTACACTGTACCCAATGTGTAGTCTTTTATCTCTCACCACCCTGACCCTTTCTGAAGTCCCCAAAGTCCAATGTATCATTCTTATGCCTTTGCATCCTCATAGCTTAGCACCCACATGTGAGTGAACACATATGATGTTTGGTTTTCCATTCCTGAGTTACTTCACTTAGAATAATAGTCTCCACTTCCATCCAGGTTGCTATGAATGTCATTATTTCATTCTTTTTTATGTCTGAGTAGTATTCCATATATATATGTGTGTGTGTGTGTGTGTGTGTGTGTGTGTGTGTGTGTGTGTATGTATCACATTCTCTTTATCCATGAGTTGATTGATGGGCATTTTTTGGGCTCCGTATTTTTGCAATTGCAATTTGTGCTGTTATAAACATGTGTGTGCAAATGTCTTTTTCATATAATGACTTCTTTTTCTCTGGGTAGATACCTACTAGTGGGATTGGTGGATCAAACGGTAGACCTACTTTTAGTTAATTAAGGAATCTCCACACTGTTTTCCATAGTGACAACAGGCTTTTTGAGTAAATACTTATTTACATCCATACCTGCAATCTACGAGATAATATCTAATTAACACCTGACTTTTAAGGCTTCACTCAGTAGACCTCAAAACAATGGATGAATTTTTGAATGATAACGAAAATTTACTCTGAGGTTGTGTAAAACATTGGAGTCTGAGGAAACCACAGACTTACTCAAAACCTGTCACTAATTTATTTTCTTACCTTAAATTTATCTTAACCCTGTGGATCTCAAACTCTGTTGGGTATTGCAATCACCTGGAGAACTTGATAGCTCTATGCATGCCACACCCTATCCAACTTCAAAAAGTCTGGTCTTCAGTGTTGTTTAGTAGCACCTCAGGTGATTCTGATACACATCAAAGTTTGAGAATCACTGACTTAACCTTTGGGGATGTTAATCTCCCTAAAAAGAAATATCCCATTTGTGTGAGTTTTGAAGGAACAAAAGGACATGGGCATTAGACATAGGAAATTACTAAAGACCATCATTGCCAACCGCAAGTATGTGGAGGTAACTTGTAGGTCTCACCAACAACAGTATATCCAGTAGGTAGAATTTCAGGACCTCAGTGTCATGGGTGTCTCATCCCTCCTTGGGAATGGAATAGGAATTACATGTTGCCCCCCTGTTCTTGCAAGGATAAAATCAAGAATCCTCCTTAAATAAATTCCTTTTGAGCTTTCTCATGCCCCAATCGGGACTTCTCAGTCTCCAGGTTTCCCAGCAGTGCCCCAACCAATAAACCTGCCAATTAAGCAACTGAATATCATTATTGCGAATGTAATTAAAGACAGTAATTATGAGCTTGTAAATGCCTCCCATGAATGAAGCCCTTTTCCCAAACCATCTCGGCTGCTTTTCTTTGGAAAATGGAAAGCAATCCTATCCCTTGCCTCACCCCAAGTGTAGCCTTCCTTGCTTAGAAGAAACCCCCTTCTTGCTGACCCAAGGGACATGCTAAGCAAGCTTTAATAGGCTGTGCTTTAAGGGAAAATGTCCTCTTGGAGCGGAGCCCCTTTCAGCATCTCTCAGCCAAGCCTTGTTTCCCTAGGGAGTAATGACTACCCAGTTTGGCTGTATTTCTTAATTTCTGTGGGGTCAAGGGAATTAATACCAAATTTTAGGAATTTCTGTGGAAAGATTAAATCTTAAAGCCTTTTCAAAATAGTTTGAGAACTTTAACATTATTTAAATTAAGTTTTGCGAGATGCAATTTGCTGAGGATTTAGAGTCATTGAAAATCAAGCAGACACCATAAAAACATGCATGGTGAGAAGACTTTTCATGTCTGTGGAAATAATATCAATCTCGTTAGGCCCAGAATTAACCCCTGCCCTCAGTAACTTTATATTTAGCTCATGAAAACCTCAAGCCCTTATGTATAATGGTAGTTGAATGAGTTACACATGGATATGTTTAGCTTGAAATGCAATACAATCTTTCAAGATCTCAATCTGTTGTTGCCTTTTAATGGATAGTGAGAATAAGTGCCTGTAATTGCACCAGTAACTAGCACAGTTGAAAGTGGTAGAAGTCCACACCTTTTTGATTTACCATGCAATGAATAATGCCATGTAAACTCTGAAAAGGAAGAATCTATGTTTATATAATGTACCCAATATAATGCTTAGCACAGCCCTTTGCATAGAATGAATTTTCAGAGCTCTTCTCTGAATAAGATCAAATGTTACACCCAAAAATTAGCACAGTATACAATTTTTAAAAGGAGACTTACTGCTTATTGGCCGAATTAAGCTATTTCAAGCCACAGCATTTCCATTTACTATGACAAAGGAATCGTGTGTTGATTATTACTTTGTTACTATTGTTTATGGTTTTCTCCTGGAGTAGAAATACAGTGTGCATGGGCATTGGAATTTTCTCATAGTAACATGAAAACCCAGAAGGGTAAATGCAACTTTCCAAAGTGACTGAGTAATTTACACTTTTAGAGAAACCATCCTAACCAACATTAGCTGAAGACATCTGGTAGCTTTCGAGAGGGTGCTTATGAAAACCTAAAGCATTTTTAACCCTCATGTTAAATAATTTAAAATTCACTTTAAATATTTGAAAGTCAGCTTAAAATTCACTGTGCTATGCACAGGTCAGGATAGACATGTCTCTGTAAGCCCCAGAGATATGGGTATCCATGGTCTTCTGGTAATTTCAGTGTTAAAAAAATTCACATATAAATTTGTGAATTATGATCACTTTAAAGAGACCATAGAAACTCTGAAAAGCAGGACTCACATATTTATATTGTATTTTTTCTAATTTTGACAAACAGTAACTTAAGAATTTCTGAAAATATGGATGACCAGATGGATTATGTTTTTTTAATGTGTACAACATGCATACAAATATGTGTGTGTGTGTGTGTGTGTGTATATATATATATATTAGCTTGCTCATTTTTGCTCTCTATATCCATGTACAGTAAAGATATTTAAGGAAGTAAAATTTGTCACCAGGGAAGGTTAGTGTCAGAAATTTTTCATCATATCATTACATTTTTTCCCATTTCCTATAGGCCAGACCCTCAAGTCCCTATAAATTGAATAGAAAAAAATATATAATATACATAAATAATTAACCAGCTGCACTCCAACCAAAGATTTTAAGTTCATCATTCTATCATTAGGGCTCTTAATTTGTCCCACAGCTAAAGCACTATCTGCTTTCCTTCATCGGTTCTTATTGCCAACTTGGGACTATATTGAAGCCCTTTACAAAACTTCTATTTGTAAGATCCCCTTTTTTTTTTTTTTTTTTTTTCTTTTGTAGGCCATCAGAGGTAGAAGGTGGTAAAAACAGAGTTGCCACTCTCGGTGTGGCCACGTGAGCACGTCCCACTTAAGTAACAGGGTGTCCCTCAGGTCAGCTTGTGATAAAACCCAAGTCAAACAAGGCTGAATCCTGGGTGTTTTATGTCCTAAGGATCTGAAAAGTGTTCACGGCCAGCCCTGACCCTCAAGACCTCAAATGGTCATCTAAGCAGTAACATAAATTGGTGTGTAAACTTGCTCCTGGGCCATTGCTGTGGAAGTGGGACTGGCGAAAGTACAGCCTTGCCATGCAAGAACTAATGTCTTTCTAGGCATTTAAAATAAGGGGGAATGTGTTGATTACTCCGACAGGCAATCCAACTGCAGTGGCTAAATGCCCAAGGCTGACAAATTCTGCATCTTATCACTACCGTCAAGTGGCATGTGAATACTGTAAGCCCAAAAGAATTGAGAAACAACTTGCCTTCCAAAACTCTGCATCTCAGCAAAATCTTGACAATGCCAACAGCTCGTCATCTCGTGTTTTTCAACCCTTTAGAAAATGGCCTTACAGCCTGGGACAAACCGAAGCACTGTCCAGACCGAGAACACGACTGGAAGCTAGTAGGAATGTCTGAAGCCTGTCTACATAGGAAGAGCCATTCAGAGAGGCGTAGCACATTGAAAAATGAACAGTCGTCGCCACATCTCATCCAGGCCACTTGGACTAGCTCAATATTCCATCTGGACCATGATGATGTGAACGACCAGAGTGTTTCGAGTGCCCAGACCTTCCAAACGGAGGAGAAGAAATGTAAAGGTAACCAGATTTTTATTAGCCCATTATCATGTGTTTCAACAAGAAAAAAAAAAAAAACTCTGTTGTAACTGTGTACTCCGTCTACATTTCTCTTCCAATGTATGGTGTCCCATGTTTTCTCCAACTGTTCTTTTACTGGGCGTCATTTTCTTCAAATATTCTTTTAAAAGTAAATAAATAAGTGGAATCCAAAGAAAGCAGCTTGTTTTGGATTCATGTTGTGCTGGGACGCTTGGGGTGAAGACATTTTTACTTCTCTAATTAGTAGAGGGGTAAGTTTTGGCTTTAATTCCATTTTCGGGTCTGAGTAGAAACAGGCATCGCTGTATTTTTATGACGTCTTGCTTTAAAGTGTGTCTGTGCATATGTACATTTATTTTCACAATTGTGCCAGTAGCTAATGGGATCTCAATGCCCACCTTTAACCTAGACAAGTCATGCTCAAATGAGAGGTTTTAAGTTGTTGTCTTCTACTCATTAAATCCTTGTGTCATCATCCTGAAAGGAGAGATTATGGTGTTAGGAGGTTGTCACCTCATAAGGCAAAAAAAAAACATTAAACTGGCCTAAGTTCCTGATTGCATTAGATTTAACTGTTCTTTACCTCAGGTCGCCTCCGCCCTGACAGATGTCTTCGTCTTGATCGCTTTATTGTCTTAGGGCTCCCCAAAATCTTTGCTTCTTAAATCAATTTGTGTCTTTCAATGTCCAAGAGATCAATTTGTATCTTTAAATGCCTAAGTTCATTTAATTTCCCATTCTTTTTCAGCTTAGTGGGCCTTTTTTTTTTTTTTTTTTTTTTAAGGGAGGGTCTATTTAGTTTTCTTTATGGATTGTGACTCATGGCAAAGTTTAAAATTGTGTTTTGAAAATCTCGTAATCGTATACCAACATATAATAATGAAAGTTTACAAAGACTCCCATTTACAAGCCCTGAAGGACTTACACAGCTGTTCTACTTTGAACATGTACACATGATTATATTTATCCTTCATACAAAAGAACTGGTCTTTTAGGTTTTCTGAAAATACTTTGAAAGCTCCTAGGAACTACCAGTTTACCTGGGAAATTGAGTGTTTCAGTTGGAAATAGAGTTAATCAAAAGTAATAGTGAAATAGTGTTATGAGCTCTGATTTGAGGGCAGTCAAAACTATACATGTCCCTTTGGAAAGGTTTGTATTTGGACTCAGATATATAATCGAGGAGATCTGAGAAATTGAAAGGGCTATTTAGAAAAAAAGCAAAATAAAGTTTTTCAAAGGAGTCAGGATGTAGGATGTGTGTGTGTGCGTGCACGCGTGCACGTGTATGCATGCACAAAATACATTTGTTTGCAATACAATTGAGATTTAGTCTTAGCATATGTGACCAGATTGTATCTCCAAATTATATGGGCTGGCACTAAAACCATGTCAGTTTACAGTGAAATGCCAACAGATAACTCTAGCATCCTTGTGATCTAATAATGTCATAAACCCAATTTAATTCACTCACAATTGATATCCATATTCATTCACTTATTTATTCATAGAGTCCATCTATGTCTCTATCATTTAAAATAAACCTTGGCCTTACATATCTAGTTTCCAACACCACACATTGCAGTTTGTTGGCCATCTTAAAAGCAAAAGGAAACAGTCTCTGTTTGGATACAAGATGCTTAGTAGAGTAGTTAAGACCCCAAATATTTGAGACTGATCTATTTGAGCTACAATCATAGCCTTTCTACTTTCTGTCCTTGACCAAACTTATAAGATTGTTAATACAATTAAATAAGATGATGTATTTAAGCATTTAGCAAAGTGCCTGACTTATAGTGCTCTCTGAATAGCAGCTGTCATTCTTGTTGTGGTCATTATTATTAGCTATGCATCATTAAGTCATAGAAATACCTTGAATTACGCTGTGAGCCTGGTAAGGAATGAAGCAAGAGGAGAATTTCAGATGGATGTGGGGTGGGGCATGAGGTTTCAGGGAGGTTAGAGTGGATAATTCATTTTGCATTCATTCAACGCTTTTTCACTGAAAGTCAGAGATGTAATAAGAAAATATAATTAAATTATGAAAGTCCTTCCTCAAGATTCTAATATTAACAGGAAAACAACTAAAATAAGTCTACCATGTTTTCCAGAGTAACCACCAGGGTTCACCTTGACATAGTCATGAGGCAATGCCTTGGTTCAGCATGAAAATGCCACCAGAAAACCTATGTTATCATGGTCCAAGAAACTTATAAACTAAATATCATTCATTCGAAATGGGCACATGTATTGAGTGAGGCAGCAGTGAGTCCAGGACAGCAACAAGATTATACAGTCTTTCCTTATAGAGTTGGTTCTCCATCTGCTCTGCTTGTCAGCTCTATATAGTTACTATGAAGAGAGTTCTATTTTGATGTTCATCCATGTTGGGCATTTATTTCCTAGATGGCTGTCTATCCCACAAGAATGCTTGACATCTCAGTCTTGGGCTAGTAATCCATGCATTCACTCATCGGTGTTTATTGAGTGCCTGTATACAGGATATTGTCCTTGATGTCCAAGCATAAGAAAATGGCAGCAGGGCCAAAAGAACATCCAACTAACCCTGTTCCAAGGACCCCATGTAGAAATGATACGAACAAAATAGTCCTGAGGATACAAAAGTTAATTCTGCACAACAGGATCCAAAGAACACATTGACTCCTTTAAGCTATGCAGTGAGCCCATCTGCCGGATCAGTCATCTAGCCAGGCTAGAGCAGTGCACTTCTAAGCGTGGTTTGGGGACTGGGACCCTTCTGCGAAGTGGTTATTACCATTTCTATTGATGCAAATACAGAAACTGAGAGTAACAGAAACTGAGAGTAAGTTTTAGGAACTTTTATAGCAGTTTGACGTTGCCACTGGCATCCACATGCATGATCAGTGAATTTGTCTCATTGAACAGGATATAGACAGTTAGTTGGATGTTGTCAAACTTGCCTGGTCAGTCACGTGTGGCTTGAACTATGTAAAAGTCTTGTGCAGTAGAACCATGTATTGCTCCACAATGGACCAGATTTTAAAAATAGGCTTTCACTTCAAATAGTTTGGGAATCACTGATTTATGTTTGTAGTACTCTTAAATATTGTTTCTTTAGGGGTTTTTGGTAGCTATCTAAGATTTTGTTTGTCATTTTGTTCTGAATACTGGTTTTTTTTTTTTTTTTTTTTTTTTTTTTTTTTTTTTTTGAGACGGAGTCTTGCTCTGTTGCCCAGGATGGAGTGCAGTGGCGCAATCTTGGCTCACTGCAACCTCTACCTCCCAGGTTCAAGCAATTCTCCTGCCTTAGCCTCTTGAGTAGCTGAGATTACAAGCATGCACCACCATGCCCAGCTAATTTTGGTATTTTTAGTAGAGACAGGATTTCGCCATGTTGGCCAGCCAGGTCTCAAACTCCTGACCTCAACTGATCCACCCACCTTGGCCTCCCAAAGTGGTGGGATTACAGGCTTGAGCCACTGTGCCCGGCCTTACTGCTTTTATTTTAACCTGCATATACCTATGCTTCTGTCTGCTATAGGCATCCTAAGTGAATTAATTGATAACACATTTAATTAGAATGAGAGCTCTGGGCCCCTTACATTCCGTTGCAGAGCCCACAAGTTGAATCTGCTGGAGTATCAGAGGCTATTTTAACCAGGAGCAAGTGACCCATTCCCTTCTGCAACTCACCCCACCCACCCATACCCGCTCGTTCCATGCCACACTTCCTTGGCACTTTAATCACAATTTGAACTGATTGCTCAGCCACAAGGACCACATCCTACTCCTTGTCCTCCTCCTCCCTTCCCAGTCTGAGGTGATATATCCAGTGCTACTGAAAGTGTGGTAGTACCAACCAGTGGCACTAGGAGAACCTGGAGCTTTGTAGAAATAAGAATCTCAGGCCCCACCCAGATTACTGAATCTCTAGAGAGGGGCCCAGCCTTCTATGTTCTTGCCAACCCAGTGCAGGTTCTTAATACCTGGGTATCATGACGTGCTTGAGAATACTCTTAAACTCGTAGCACAGGAAAGGGTCTGCCACCTGGTGGGCACTTAGGAAATCTGCATTTTTTTTCCCCTTCCTTGACTGCACGTGGGGAGCCACTTGAGTCCCTCCATTCTTGGTTGGGCCTTTCTTAGGGCTTGGCTTATCTCAATTGCCAACTGGAAGGTCTGCTTAGTCACTGCCTAATAACAGATCACCCTGGGACTTGAGCCCTTCTGAGAACCCCACACTGTTTGACTGGGGCCCTGATCCTCCCCTGAATTCTTACAAGGCTTCTCCCCTCTATCCTCTCATGCCCTACTGTATTTCTCACTGGGAACCACAGGGTCCCACCTCCCACAGGATGGGCTCTAGACAGATGCGTGGATCCCTGGAGCTGGACCTAACCAGCTCTGCTGAACCCAGGCAATCAGGCCTCTATACTTTTATGTCAATCACGAACCTTCCTAAAACAATGAAACCCAAGGGGAGAAACAAGGCAGGGACTCACCCACCTCCCTGGTGGACTCAGAAAAAAGGAGAGCAGCAATCAGTGATCTCACGGAAATGTCTTTGTGCTTAATATTTTTAAAACTGATTCTGGAATACCCAGGAAGGCAAGAGGGAATGAGTTAAAATAATTTTAAGAACAAGTTACTTCCTCCCATTATAAAAGCCTATATGTTCATGGTAGAAAAAAAAAAATGTCTACAAATTTTTTAAATTGCAAATGGTTTAAAATCAGTTGAAGTTCTATCCCCCAAGGGTAGGCACTGTACATTGTTATTATATTTCAGTCTTTTCTCTGTGCATGTGTATTTTTTATAAACCTGGGATCAGACTAGGCATACCATTTTAACCAGTTTTTAATGCCTAACAATATATCATGAACATTTTCCCATGTCATTAAATATTCTGAGTCCTGACTTTCATTGGCTATAGATTGTTCTTGCTTATAGATGTATCATAATTTATGAAACCAGTCCTCAAGATTTAGACAAGTTAAAGTAATTTTTTAAACAATATCTTATGTCAGCAAAGGGGAAAACTATTAACTCGTGCTCTTCATAAAGAAAAAAAATGAATCAAATCAGTGATGACAATTTCAAGTGATATACCATTCTCATTTACCAAAATAACAAAGGGTCTCAAAAGTTGGAGACATAAATGCAAGTCATTGTGTGCATTATAATCCTTCACGTTAGACATTCACATTTTCAGCAGATGATTGCTATCTTTGTCCTTCAGTAAAATACAAGGACATCTCCAGGTGAATAAGTATTTTAGAAGGTGGAGGATTGAAAAACTTGCGCCCTTCCGCCAGTACTATCATCTGCTCCATCCATCTCTGCTCTCCACTCTGCCCCACTCATCATACATCAGGATCTGCAGTCCCAACTGAGAGTGCCAGTGATTCATATACCTCAAGGGCACTCTGGGAACCTCAGCAATCAACATGAGAACAATGGCTCTCTCCCCACTTTTGGCATACGTCAGATAGCTGTGTGATTTGATACTTCAAAGGCAGGGACGAGTACCCCATAAGTATACTGGGGCAGACAGAAATAGAAGATCAAGGGGAAAAAAGCTACCTGCGAGATGGGAGGGAATTAAAAACAAAAAACTGGAAACAGCAATGTCAAAGGGAGGTAGATATCAGAAATCCAAGGCCCTGGTTCATCTAACTTCAGTTTTCAGAGATGCAACATGGAGCAGGGGATAGACCACCCCACATTTTCCAAGGCCAACTGAACAGTGTCTGTCATGCCAAAAGATGCAGATGTACCCAACCACACCTCTCATCATACTCTGTCCCAGGGAAATACTCACACAGGGCACAAGTCTGTTCAAAAGTGTTCTTTGCATCTTTGTTTTTGTTACTGATAAACTGGAAGCAATATAAATGTCTGTCCACTGGGGAATGTTCCAAGAAATTGTGGTATATCCAAAGCATTCACTAGAAAAATTAAAAACAGACTTTTTTAAAAGAAATGATTTTAGGAATGCTTAATGAAAGTAAGCATGCATTAAGAATAGTGTAATCCCTCGCCATCAGAGAAATGCAAATCAAAACCACAATGAGATAACCATCTCACACCAGTTAGAACGGCAATCATTAACAAGTCAGGAAACAACAGGCGTTGGAGAGGATGTGGAGAAATAGGAACACTTTTACACTGTTGGTGGGATTGTAAACTAGTTCAACCATTATGGAAAACAGTATGGCAATTCCTCAAGGATCTAGAACTAGATGTACCATATGACCCAGCCATCCCACT
>NW_016811040.1:835347-890223 GCF_001698545.2 Rhinopithecus bieti | reverse complement strand
AAAAAAAAAAAAAAAAGAATAGTGTAATCCCACTTATAGCATTGAAAGTCTATATAATTGTGTGTTTACAAATGTGCACAGAAAAAAGTTCCCAGATATACATCAAACTTGTTTCAGTAGATACCTTAAAAAAGAAAAGGGTGGAATAAGAAGGATTAACTCCATATGCAACTGCATTCAAAAATCTTTACAAGAATGTTTTAATAAGTATTAATGAATATATTAATGAATAATGATGTGCATAATTTGTTTAATGTTACGATCATATGCCTCACAGTTAGGCTTAAGTTGATTTCTTACTCTTTAAATCATCAGCTCAGGGAAAATTTTTTAACCTCTGTAACCCTCAATCCACTTGGTTTTAAACAGGGGAATAATATCGAGCTTTCAGATTTGTTGTAAAGATGGAAGATATTTCAATGAAGGATTTAATTTTTTTAAATTAAAAAAAAAAAAAGGCCAGGTGTGGTGGCTCACACCTGTAATCCCAACACTTTGGGAGGCCGAGGCAGGTAGATCACTTGAGGTCAGGAGTTCAAGACCAGCCTGGCCAACATGATGAAACCCTGTCTCTATTAAAAATACAAAACAAAATTAGCTGGGGATGGTGGCATGTGCCTGTAATCCCAGCTACTCAGGAGACTGAGGCAGGAGGAGCGCTTGAACCCAGGAGGCAGAGGTTGCAGTGAGCCGAGATAGCGCCATAGCACTCCAGCCTGGGTAACAGAGCAAGACTCTGCCTCAAAAAAAAAGAAAAGAAAAAAAGATGAAAGATAATATGTATAAAGCACCCAACATAGTGCCTGGCACTTAGGAGAGACTAAACAAGGATAACTCTTCTTAGAATATAAACACACCTCTTAGCCTTGTGCCCACCTCCTCCAGTTTTTGCCACCCTTTCTGACCTTAAAATACATTGAACTATATAAATGAAGAGAAGCAAAACAAAACATCATGTGCACAGCTCTAGTAGAGGCATAAACAGTTGAAAAAAAAAGTCCATAGCAACAACTAAAGTATTTTTTTTTCAGACTCTTTTAAAATTTAAAACTTTAAATAAGAAATCAAGGGGAAAACGCAGTAGCTGAACTGGAATTCTAACTCAGGCAATCTGGCCCCAGGGTCAGAGCTCTCGACTGTTATAATCCCCTGTGACTCTAAAGGGTAAGAACATTTCAGACCTAAAGGAAAGAATTTGAAACTGTGGAGGAAATACTGCTCTACTGTCAGGTAAAGATTTGCAGGGCGGTCAGACCTGCCATGATGGGAGCAGTAGGGGTCAGCATGTATCTACTTATACAGTCAGAGGTCATATTCTGGTGCTGCCACTTACCAGCCATTGAAACTTGGGCAAGTCGCTTAGTTTGTTTGAGCCTCGGTTTTCTCATCTGTAAAATGTGGACCCTCCCTCATAGAATTGTGGAAAGAAACAAGCTCTTAAATGATCTCATAGGACACAGTGAGTGCTCAATACATGGGAGTTATTTTTCTTACAGTGAGCCAGAAAAGACTATGAGAACCACGTTGGACATTAGGAATGTAGAATGCCCATGTAAGAATAACCACTAAATTGTGACTGACAGGATTGAAGTTTCTAAAGCCAGGAATATTATGGACGCAGACAGAACAGATGCAATAGCCAAATCCCGTGACTCTTCCAACAGGTAGTTTTCAGACAAAATCAGATACAAGTGGATGGCTGATGTACCTAGCATTGAAGTTGGAAAGGTATTGTTGGGAGGGTCAGCCTTACAAAGACATCGTAGGTGATCGCTGGGATTCAAAGTCTTTCCCTTCCCCAGGACATCTCCTACAAGTTGCCCTGAATGCTTATAATTCTATCGTTGCCCTCCTATTGTTGTCTTTCAAAACGCAGACTTACTGGCTGAATATCTTATCAAGTCATTACCTTCTCCAAATGGATGAATTGGATAAGATTCCTTTTACTTCTGCCAGGGTCCAATAAAGACAATGGAAAGAGTGGAACTAGAAGGAGGCCATGAACAGGGTAAGGATAGCAAGGGATAAGAGAGAAAGAAAAGAATAATAATAAGGAACAGGACTGCCAAGTAACAAGTAACACTATGCAGCTTGTCAGGTTGTGAGCAGCACTCACTTCATTGTCAAGGCTCTAAAGACAAATGTCACTTATCTCATTGTTTGTCAAGGACTGACCCTGAGCATAGGTTTAAACTACAAAGAGTTTCCAGCCAAATCTAGACAAATGTGTAGATGGCGTAATGATCATAGGCTATCAAGAGATCCCCAAAGGCTTCACCTTACACAGCTGGCCTGCTGCATGGTATCTTAGGGATGTTGCCCAGCACCTGGTAAACACATAGGAGAATGTTTAGAACAGATGACCACTGGTTCTTGGCTTTGACACTTACCAGCTATTTAACCTTGGCTAAATCAATAATTCTCTCCAACAAAGAACGTAGTCAGAGATTAACTGACCACAAAGAAATCAAAGAGATGAATCTGCACTCCATTTTTAAAGTGGTCCTCCAATATGATCATCGTATTTCCCCTTGTGGGGAAGGCAAGGAAAAATATATTAAATCATTACCAGCCCCCTAAAACAAGCTATGATCATCATGAAAACATAATATCAGTCCCAGGGTAAGTTGGGAAATCAGTTGCCTTAAACCATCTCTTTCAGTGTCCTTACTTCCCTTGAGGACATCTTTTTCCCAGGCACATAGGAGTCTTCAGGCTATCCAAACCCACTTTCAGTTCTCTACTAAGTCTAGGCTTCTTCCTCTTCAGTTTCTGAAAAATTCTCATTTTCCATAAAAAATCTTACTCCCCTGAAGTACTGTTGGTGACCAGTACTGACTTACATCCTTACCTCTCCAGGGCAGGGAGGCTTTGAGTTTTGAGTACCCCCGGAGATGCTGCAACCTCATGCCAAAGGTAGCCTCTGATAGTGGCATTGCAGACTAGGAGGCACATACATGGGGGAACCATATCACCTGTGCTTATGACCTGGCACAGGGCTGGTTTCTCTCTCCAGTTATTTGAGCTGTATTTACAGATTGGTCTTTCAGGTCTTGGCCAGTTCAGCCTTCTTGATTGAACTGGAACAAATATGAGCCTCTATCCACACTGCCAGGGTCCCAGAAATTCAGAACCAGCTGAGCTTTTCAAGTAAGATTAGAGTCAGAAACCCTCCATGGTCTAGAGCTGTTCTCCATGGCACTGACCTGACATAGGATTATTGTATATTGTGAACCTCTATCCGCATGACATTTGTCAGTATGGGCTTATAAAAGGGACTTGGCTTTATTAAACTGCACTGCCTCTTAAAATACTGAGCTGTGCTGCATATGTGACTGTTTAACGCAATTGTATATATGATAAAGTCACTTGGCATTTGAGTAAGAATATCATGTGTGGGTTGATGGTTTATTAGTCTCGATTGCAATATTCTATGACTGGCAGATTGTACCCCAACCACCCGTAGTTGCCTCAGACATCCAGTACAGCTATAAAGGCCATACTATTTTGGTTAAGCCTCAGGACTAATGAAAAGATACATATTCAGCTCTTTGTTTGCCTAGTTCTGGAAACAACTTCTTATAATAAGACTAAGATATAAAACTAAAGGTCAAAACTGTGTAAGTAAAAGAAGTTACTGCCCTTTAAGGGAAAAATAATACATGTTAATTTTTGCAGCAATTTCAATTGAATGGGTTTCCAGGGAAACGGGTATCTGCAATGGGTTCATCCCACTTAATATTTATGACAAGACATAGGGAATTTCTTTCTTGTTATCTTTTCCTGGTTACACACGACATGCTCATTCTTAAATTTCCTTTGAAGTGATCATTCTATGCTTGAGTCTTATTTGTTCTCCCAAAAAAAGAAATGAATGCCCATTCTATGACTTTTTAAGAACCTTTGATATCAGGAATATAAGCCTGGTGATCACTACTAAAAAATAAAAGTATGCAAATCAATCTGACTCCCTTTTTTAGTGAATCAAAAGCTATTTGTTATTACTTGTTTTATTGAAAATCTGCTTACTTTCTGAGTTGGATTCTGTTTCTAAGAGTTGAAGTGGAAAAATAAAATTGGTGGCAAAGGATCACTAAGTCTTCAAGGTTGAGTAAATTGTATGTTTTCTTGGAAGAGCTCCTAAGGCAGACCTATAAATTTCTTTTTATATTTTGTTTTAATCTCAGGTTTACCAAAAAGTTGTAATAGTGCAAATAATTCCCATACCCTTCACCTGGATTCATCGATTGTTAACATTTTAACATATTTCTTTTCTCATTCTCTGTATGTGTTTGTTTGCTTATATACATATTATTATGCCATTTGCAAACCATTTGAGAGTAAGTTATAAACATCATGCCCTTTAAACTCTAAATACCTTCTAAAACTAAGGAATTATCTTAGGAAACCATATCAGAATTGGGAAGTTTAACATTGATGCATACTATTTTCTAATCTACAGACTTTATTTACATTTTACAAATCATCCTTCCTGCCACTCCCTTGGAGGAGGAGTTGAGGTGAGGACCAGGGCTGGAGAGAGGACTTGTCTCTAAGAGGTTTCCACAGGCTTCGTTCCACTAGACAGGGCTGGGAGAGGCCACCACCAATTGTCCTTTATACCAATCTTATTTTCTGGTCTGGGATCCAGGCCAGGATCATTCATTTTTTTTATTTATTTTTTCTCTCTTTAGTCTGCTTCTTCCTCCCACCACCTGTCCAACTTTATTAGAGTATAATGGACAAATAAAAATTGTATGTATTTATCATGTACATAATTATGTTTTGACACATTATACATCTTTAAATGATTAATTCAAGCTAATTAACGTATCTATCACCTATATCCTTATCACTTTTTGTGGTGAGAACATTTTAGCAATATTAAAGTATACAGTGAGTTATTAAATATAGTCACCATGCTGGCCGGGCGCAGTGGCTCAAGCCTGTAATCCCAGCACTTTGGGAGGCCGAGGCGGGCGGATCATGAGGTCAGGAGATTGAGACCATCCTGGCTAACACGGTGAAACCCCGTCTCTACTAAAAATACAAAAAATTAGCCAGGCGTGGTGGCAGGTGCCTGTAGTCCCAGCTACTCGGAGGCTGAGGCAGGAGAATGGCATGAACCCGGGAGGCGGAGCTTGCAGTGAGCCGGAAACGCACCCCTCCACCCCAACCTGGGAACCACACCGAGACTCCGTCTAAAAAAAAAAAAAAAAAATAATATATATATATATAGTCCCCACCATGCTATGCAATAGATCTCCAGAACTTAGATGTCCTGGTCTAACTGAAATCAATGTACCTTTGACAACATCTAACCCATCTACCTACCCTCCCCAACTGCAGACCTAGTTATCACCATTCTACTCTAACTCTGCTTCGATTTCAGCTTTGTCCATTCCACATAACAGGGAGATCATGCAGTGTTTTGTCTTTCTGTGCCTGGCCTATTTCACTTAGCATAATGTCCTCCAGGTTCATGTTAGTCTGGAACCATTTCACAGTTTTTCTTTGTCATTCATGCCATTGAAGAAATATTTCTTGAAGAAATACAGGCTGAATTATTGTGGGAAGACCAGTGTGGGGTATCCTCAAGATCTAAATTGGAAATAGCATTGACCCAGCCATCCCCATTACTGGGAATATACCCAAAGGATTATAAATCATGCTGCATAAAGACACATGCACATGTATGTTATTGTGGCACTATTCACAACTGGAACCACCCCAAGTGCCCATCAATGATAGACTGGATTAAGAAAATGTGGCCACATATAAACCAATGGAATACTATGCAGCCCATAAAAAAGGGTGAGTTCATGTCCTTTTCCAGGGACATGGATGAAGCTGGAAACCATCCCATTCTCAGCAACTATCGCAAGAACAGAAAACCAAATACCGCATGTTCTCCTCATAGGTGGGAACTGAACAATGAAACACTTGGACACAGGAAGGAGAACATCATACATCGGGGCCTGTCGTGGGGTGGATGGCTGGGGGAGGGACAGCATTAGGAGATATACCTAATGTAAATGACGAGTTAATGGGTGCAGCACACCAACACGGCACATGTATACAGATGTAACAAACCTGCACATTGTGCACATGTATCCTAGAACTTAAAGTATAATTAAAAAAACACAAAATTATGGAAAAGAGGAAAGAAGGGAAGATAACCAGAAAAAAAAAAAGAAGAAATACAGGCTGATTATTATTTTGGAATGTCCCTTAATTTAAGTTTGACTGATGTTTCCTCATGATTTTTTTTAGACAAGGTCTCACTCTGTTGCCCAGGCTGGAGTACAGTGGTAAGCTCATAGCTCACTGCAGCCCTCAACTCCTGGCCTAAAGCAATTCACCCACTTTGGCCTCCTTTGCTCTAGGTTACAGGCATGAGCCACCACACCTAGCCTTTCCTCATGATTAGAATCAAATTATACATTTTGGACAGAGATATTAAAAAATTGTATGACATGGCGTTTGTTCCTATAAAATTTTAGAGTTAATTATATGATGCAGAAATAGTTTTCAATCTTCCAAACCACTTATATCTTAGTGTGAGCAGGCCTAGATCTTTACTGGTGAGCTCATTATCTCACTGAGTTAGAAGAAAGTGTATTTTCTAAAAGTTCTCTAATAAGCATCTATTCAATGCTCTAAAGGTGAATGTCAGAAGAAAAGTTATTTGTTTCTCTGCCCCTCTGACATTTTAAGGTTTTGAAAGATAGGATGATACTTACCTAGGGAACGCCTTTCTCCGTAATATAGGCAAAGAGTACATTGTCCACGGTCTGAAGACTTTTCTGAAGATAAAAAAAATAGACATGGCCACTTTATTCTCTTCTCATATTTTAACTAAACATTCTTTCCTTTCCACAATTCAATCATATTAAATTACAAAACAACTAAGATCTTAGGTTAACCTTGATATTTATTATGTATCTTTCTAGAACATTTTGACATTTGAAATAAAATGAAGAATTTCAATCTGCCATTTCTAGATTTGGATCTCAAGGGTACCAACAGGAATTAGATCCTATTTTTGAAAACTTTTACAAATCCTTTTACTCTACTCATCCTTCAAGGCCCAATTCAAACATCACTTCCTCTGTGCATCCCCATGCACCATCAGAATGAATTTGGGTTTTGTTTTAATGCTATGATAAAATTTTGTCCAAGTACTCACTGTGTTCTGCCTTATTTAATTGTGGCTTCTGAACATGCCTGTTTGATTCACTGGAGATTGTGAATTCATCTTGATTTATACTAACAATGTTTTAAATTGAGTGTGTTCTATGTGTCCAATACTGTACTATATGCTGAGAATAAAAAATTATATGCACACCCCTTTTTTTCATAGGATTTCAAACAGAATATGTTGGCAGAATTTCGAGTCTAGGCTTGCAATGAGCAGTAACTCTGTTGACAACCAAGTGATGATGAAAATTCTATTGGCTGGCTAGGAAAGAATAATGAAGAAAAATAATAATTCCATTTTACTCCATGTTCACTTAACGCTTAAAGTATTCATTGTATGGGATACTGTTTTCTGCTTGCTGATATGTATTTTTAGTTTGGTTGCAAATTTCAGAGTCAGGGCCATGTCTTTCTCCTATGGTGTATCTCCATTCAATCTGGGAGAATAACATACACGGTATTGATACATAAATGATGTAAACTTTATTTTATTTTGAGAATCAGTCTTAGTTAACTCAAGCTATTTGTAGCCCTGCATCTATTTTTATAAAGCTTCACTGAGATATAATTTACATACCATCAAATTCCCCTGTTTTAAGTGTATAGTTCGATGATTGTTAGTGTATTTACAGAGGCATGCAACCATCATCATGATCTTATTTTAGAACATTTCCATCATCCCAAAAGAAACTTTGACTCATTGACAGTTACTCCCCATTCCTGTGCCCAGCCTCTGGCAATGAGTTTCTTCCAGTCCCTTTAGATTTGCCTTTTCTGAAACTTAACAAAAGTGGAATGCTGTAGTATGTGGTCTTGTATGACTGGCATCTTTCTCTTAGTATACTGTTTTTGAGATTCACCCGCAAGGTAGCATGTATCAGTACTTTGAACTTTTTACCTTTTATTATTTTATAACATTTTCAAGTATACTGTAGGACTGGAGCCTTTATTGACAAAGAATAAATCTTTTGAAACTACATCAGTTGTGGCATAGTCTAAATTTTGCACTAGTTGTTCTTAAGGGTGAAAAAGTAAATGCAGATAATTCAATTGTTCATTCATTATTCCTATTATTAGGGAAATTTGTTTTAAAATTAATCTCTGACATGTTATTCTGGGATAAAGAAAGTGTACTGTAGCTGTTAAATGTCAAAATTGTTCCACTTAAACAACCAGTCAACTTTTCACATCAAGTCGATCATTGTGAATTACAATGAAATAATTATCTTAACACATAAAGGGGAAACATAGCTACTTTCTCTAGGTGATTAAATTTAAAAATACACTAAATGAGCTGCTATGTGATATTCAAGTAAAACATAAATGATATTTATAAAACACATAAAATATTGAAGAGCGTTTTTTTCTAGAAATACAGGGAAACATATTGACTATAATAAATATACAATGTGACATTAAATTAAGCACATCTTTGGAAAAACAGATAAATCATTGAAGTGATCTTAGAATTTGTGTTGAAACACATTATTAGTCAACCAGAAATTTCAAAACAATAAAATAATTTTCCACTTAGAAAAGCATAGCGTGGAAGTGGGAAAAGTGATTTCTAGAATAGTAACTCGAGGGCCTAAATTTCAATACTAACCTTTTCCCTTAGTAGTTACGTACAGTAAGAAAAGCACCCCTCAGTTTTCCACTGTGCAAAATGAATGGAAATACCTTCCCAACCACTCTTATTGTTTATAAAGACACCATGCAATAGACCTCATCATTATCATATAGCCAATTGTCTGATTACAGGTACACCAAAACTGAAATATTTTTGCATTTTTTTCTACACCATGATGTTCAAGCCACATCAGACTATATTAGATTCCTTAAGTTTTGCTTTTGAATCAAATGTTCATTTATAAAAAAGAGCAGACATTCCACTGTTGGCTTAGAAAATTGAAGACTTCAATGATGGTAACAGTGGTCTGAAGTATATTTCAAATTTTCATTTTCTTTCAATCTCCAGCCTTAAGAATACTATTCTGTTCACTTTTGTATATGTGCATTTTTCTTTTGGTTTGGATCCTGAGCTCTTTTGAATAGTATCTCATTCTCTCAAAGCACAAGGAGACTTTATGATTTGCCTTTGGTCTTAGGAAATATCAGTCAGAATAAAACCCTTGACCTTTATCCCAGAGTTCTTACGTGAAAGACACTATGCTAGGACTCCAGTCTTTAATCAGCACCGTTTCATCCACTGGAAATACTATGCAAGAAAGGCATTGGAATAGTACAAACGTGTCTGGGAATTTTGGACCCACAACCCATTACTTGAAAACCTAAATGAAACAAATCTTGAATTTAGGCTAAAATCAAACTATATATTATTTCTCAATATGAAAAAGAGGATTGCTGAACTTAACATCCAGCAAAGATTGTTTAGTAATTTTCTGACATGTGTAAATCATGTCTGACGTGATTAAGTTTTTGGACTCATCAAAGAGGACAGATGACAAACCACGAAAAATCACTGCATGTCAGTCACTATAGCGCTACAGTTTCCCAGACTCCAGTGTAAGCTGCTAAATGGCATAAGGGCAGCAAAACAGAGACATACCATTTTGGACATAAATATGGTATTTGCATGCATTGAGAATATCGGTCCACTTATCAGTCTTACGACTGCGGGCAAGTTGTAGAACCTCTCTGAGTCTCAGTTTCCTTATCTCTAAAACAGGAACAGTCATATCTATGAACAGGATTGCTGTGAGGCTTAAATGATATAATCTATAGGAAAGTGGTTAGCACAGTGCATGGGCCATTGTACATAGGAAACAGTGTGTGACCACGCCAGAGAAATGCTATTCAACAAAACTGCAAATGGCCAGCATTCAGGTCATATGAGAAAGTGGCAAGAGATAAGAGTAGAAAGTAGTCAGGAGCTACATTACAAAAGACTTCTAAGTCTTTAAGCTTTATCTTAAAAACTAAAGATTATTGCAAGCTAGGATTGGGGTTGTGGGAGGGGCAATAGGTGACATGCTTCAGATTCTCCTTTAAAATCAATTCCCCTAGCTGCAATGTGGAGGATGAATGGAAAGATCAGAGTAAGATCAGAGGCATAGAAGCCTCTTGGGTTAGCCAAGTTTTCTCTTAAAAATGAAATGACTAGTTTAATTAAAACAGTAACAGCATAGAATAGTTGGCCCTTTGTGACTAGAGGCTGTGGCAAAGCTACAAAGAGATAAATAAGCTGTAATGAAAAGTCCAAGTATGTAATTTCTACTTGAACAGATCTGGATTTGAATCCTCACTCTTCAAATTAACATTGTGCCACTTCAGACAGATAAATTTTTTTTCATCTATTAAAAAAAATATGACTACATTAGGACAAACACCTAATGCATGCCTGACTTAAAACCTAGATGACAGGTTGATAGGTGCAGCAAACCACCATGGCACAGGTATACCTATGTAACAAACCTGCACATTCTGCGCATATATCCCGGAAGTTGAAGTAAAATAAAATTTTTTTTTTTTAAATGTGGTCAGCCATAGCTGCTGTAGGACTATTGTGATGTTTAAATAAGATGATGCATATAAACACCCGACACAGAATCTGACACACTGAGTTTAGAATCAGTATGTGAGGTACCTTGGCATCCAAGGAAAGGGGTTTGGTAGGTGGCTGGAATGCAGGTCTGGAAGGCACAAGGGAGAGTAAGCACCATCTGCACACAGGGGCAATAGCTGAAGCTGTAGACATTGATGACTTCACTTGGAAGAATATGTATGGTTAGAAGAGAGCTGAGAATAGAACCAAAGCCATGGCCAATTGTAAAAGACAGATGAGGAGATCATCCCTTGAAGATGACTGAAAGGAATTGTCCAGAGATAGAGGAGACATGTAGGAAAAGGCTATATGACATGGAGGTTTCTGGTATACCATCAATAGGTTTGGCTGTGGAGTGAGGTGGAAGCAGAGGGCTTGTGCTGTTGTGATAGTATTATGTCCAAAGACCCAAAAATATCAGATATCACTGCTCCTGTTGAGAGTCTGGAGTGACAATGATAAAGTTTGTTAAGTATTATGGTACTAGTAGTGCATGATCACCAAAACTCAAAGTGGAGGCCAGGAAAATTGAGCTGCATTGGCCACATGGAGCACGCCATTCTTCCTAGCCTAATTAGGCCTAAAACGTTTTAGATCAAGGACAAAACCAATACACCTGCCAGGACCAGGAGACAACAGAAACAGAAGACGACAGAAAGAGGTTTTGAGAATCCAGGGCTCAAGGTAACAGCCAGTGATGCTGGAAAAGTTGACACAGACCAGCTAGAGCAACTTCAGCCTTTACTAAGACAGTGGTTCTCAAACTTCAGCTAGTGTCAGAATCCCCTGAAGGGCTTGCTGTCCCCACCCCCCAGAGTTTCTGATCCAGTTGGTCTGGGGTAGGCTATAGAATTTGCATTTCTAAGAAGTTCCAGGATATGCTAATGCTGCTTGTTCAAAACCACCATTTTGAGAATCACTGACCTAAGGATTTTGGACTCTATTTTATAATCTTTGTGGAACCACAAAAAGCTGTTTTCTTTAACTTGTTCATCCTAGAAATTGACATATTTCATCCAGTAAAAGGCTGCTGTAACTAAGTTTGTGGTATCTTTTGCACGAATGTGCTGAGGCAGTTACTCCACCTTTGTGAAATAAAACATGCAGCTCCAAAATTTAGCCCCACAAAGAGGGTGTCCAGGTTGAGGAAGCCACCAGGACTGCCTTGATGAGAGTCTCTTGCCCTTTGGAAATCTCTCAGTTCAATTATTGGGCCTGCTTCCGTCAGCTTGGTCCCTAAGAGTGTCTTGTTCCTGCTTCAATGTTCTAATCAGGGCCATTTTTTTCCCACTGCACCAGATCAGAATCCATTCCCTTTATACTAGTAAAACACTGTTACTTTTTCAAGCACATGTTTGTAAAAGCATATTCCACTTGGTGATGGATTATGGTGAACAAAAGTCTCCCCTTGGTGCCCTTTTGTAGAGCTGTAATGGGCTAGAACTATCAAAAGCTTTTATGAAATGCCAAAGGAAAAAATTAGAAACAAATTCAGTGTACAATATATTTTAAAAGAGAAGAGCTTTGAGTTTCTATTCTTACCAAAACAGACTTAATTCAAGAGCCCAAGAGGCCCTGGGCTTGTCCTGTGCCCACTTGGGGATTTGCATTTCCACGTGTCCAGCCCGCCTCCTGGCCGGCAGCTTTCTTAACGTTGGTTAAGTCTTAACCTTGGTTAAGACCCAAAAAAGGACACTCCCCTTCAGCAGATTTCTTCTCTCTGTTCTTGGTGTGTAATCTGAGAAATACACTGTTACGTATCTGTACCTTAAGTTCCAGCATATATATCCAACAGAGCAGACGACTAGGTTTTTCAAAGTATGTTTCATGGAACACTTGTAACAAATGTTACACAATACACACAGGGTTCTATGATCAGGAATGTTTAGGAAATGCTGTTACACAAAGTCATTCAAAGTTGTGTGTGTGTGAATCTCCAAGAGAGGAGCATATAATTTGTCATTTCCCAAACTCATTTGATCATAAAATGTCTTTTTATTGTTTTCTCTTTAGATCATCTCTTGGGACTGTATTATGGGACCACTTAGGGAACACCATCTGAATATTAACCCAGTGGCCATGGTGTTCATTTAATTACACCATTACAGTAGTGGTAGGGGAGGAGGAGTCATGCAAATTAACACTCCCAGGATTGAGGAAGTAAAAGTTTCTAAAATGGTTGGAGTTTTGCATGATCTAGTGACTCAAGACTTTATATAAATTTTGGCAGAAACCCTGAGGAGGGAGAGTCAATCCCCAGGCCTGAGACAAGCTCCTTTACTCCCTTTCCTCCACAGCACCTTTTTAACCCTACAATACTAGGCCCAGTTGGGAAAATAAAGGCCCCACCTACAATAGGAGAAATGATACAGTCAACGCAGGAGTGGGTCATGGCCCCAATAGCTACCACCTACCATGTGACAAGTCACTTCATCTCTTTGGGATTCCGTTTTCTCATAATCAGATAAAATACATGTGGAATGCATAGCTCAGAAGTTCCTGCTGTGGTATCCCAGGATCCTAAGACAACCTAAAACAGGTCTCAGCCTCCATAAATGTTCCATATGTGTTAGGGTTTGGAGGGAGGGTTGCTTTCAAGTTGAGTGGTCCAGAAGTTCCAGGAGCTTGCCCTGCTCCCATCTCTGGAGTTGAACTAATTTGACGTCCTTTTCAAAAGCAATGAGTCCAAAGATTCCAGACCTCAACAATCCAAGAAAACATGGTCAAAAAGTTTTTGTGCACCTCTTTAGTTTCTGCCAAAATGTAGTAGATGTGCTTTCAGCACTTCAGTGGTAAGATCGAGACTTATGCTTCTTTACATTTTTAAAGGGAACTTTCCTCAATTTGAGTAGTTACTTTCAGGGGCAGGAAATGTCTCAATCCTTTTCATAATCTTTTCTAGGGCAGAGATGATTGGTACTGATTATCTTTATTTGTAATTTCATAACCCCAAATGAGGTGGGTTTAATAAACAGCTCTATCTCTGTTCTCTCGTAACGAAGATATAAAAGAACAAACTGGATCAATTTTAGACAGACAGATATCTCCCAGGAACTTTCAAGCCTAAGATAATCCACTTATTGCAATATGTAACATTTTATCTTTTTTTTTTTAATGCACATGGATTTTGGTGCACAGAGAGTCTTCCATCTTATTTCTGAGAGAGCAAGTGTTGTTATGTATGTGAAGAGTGTCAGGGCTTTCAGGTCTCTGATGGAATCAAGAGGTTCCTGACACACAAAGTGTCATTTAGGCTCCATCCAAATGAATGAGAAGGGCTCTGTCCTGTGAAGAGCTGAGGGGAGGAATATATCAGACAGAGGGAAGAACATGTGCAGCGTCCTTGAATTGAGGCAGGCAAAAACTTGGCGTGCTCAAGGAACAATGAGGATGCTGTTTTGGTTTATGTCAAGAAAGCAAGAGGATTGATGAGAAGTGGGGAAGGACCATCTTTTGGTAGAGGTTTGGATTTTGTTCTAAATACAGTACAAAGCCACTGAAGGTTTTAAACAAGGAAGAAACATTATCTGATTTGCAGCCTGTAAAACATCACTCTTTGGTGGCTGTGTCAAGAAAATAGTAAAGTGGCCCAAAGCTAATGTGGAAGCCAGAAAGGAGTCCAGTTAGGAGATGATGATGGTTTGGACTGTGATGATGGCAACGGAGAGAAGGAAGTAGTTGGAATAAACATATATTTTGGAGAAAGAACCAATGAACTTACTAATGGATTGGATTTAGGTAGTGAAGGGAAGAAAAGAGTTGGCTTGAAGGTTATTTGCTTAAGCTCCCATGTGGATGGTGGTGCCAAGATGGGACTACTGTGAGAGGAACAGATTTTAGAAATTAAGTTGGAGATGCCCGTTGGTTGGGCAAATGGAGATGTCAAGTTGATGGTTGGATATAGGATCCTGGTTTCAGAGGAGACATCTGGGATGGAGATATCCACATGGATGTTGCACATAATTAGTATTTAAAACTATGAGACAGGATGAGATCACCTAGAGCAGAGCTTGGCAAACTTTTTCTCCAAAATACCAGGTGGTAAATATTTTCAGCAGGCTATAAGGTCTCTCTTGCAACTACTCAGCTCTGCCATGATAGCACAAAAGCAGCCACAGACAATATGTAACAAATAAAAGCTGTATTCCAGTAAACTTTACTTACAAAACAGGTGGTGGGTCATGTTTGGCCCACAGGCTGAAGATTGCTGACCTCTGACCTAGAGTGTAGACTGAGAAGTAGCCCAAGACAAGACCTAAGAAATATATATATATAGTGTATATATATATATATATATAATATATGTATATAATTATTATGTATGTACAATTGTCACTTACTAGGCCAGTCATCATTCCAAGTGCTTTACTTATATAAACTCACTTAATCTTCACAATAACCAATGAAGTGAGTACTGTTATCTCTGTTTTACAAATAAGAAAACTGTGACCTAAATAAGTTTATTTCTGTCTCTTGAGAAAAAAAGAAGTCCATAAATTGGCAGTCCAGGGCTAGTATGGCAATTCTGTGTATTTCAGCAACCTAGAATTTTCCAAATCATTCTTCCACAATCCCTAGAGTATAGCCCTCACTCTCATGGACCAACATGATGGCTGGGACGCCAGTCGTTGCAGGGAGCAGAAAGTCGAAACAAACGAGAGGCAAATGGAATGCACCAGTTGTCTTTTACTGTGTCTTTTAAGTTTCCTGGAAATTGCCTTGCAACACTTCTATTACGTCTCATTGGTCAGAAGTTAGTCACACAGACACATATTGACAAATGGGAAATGGATTTTTTCTCAGGGCCCATGAGCCCAACTAAAATTTAGAGGTTCAATTACTAAAATAGAAAGTAAGAACAGTCATTAGAGTAGAAGTTAAAAGGCTCTGACCAGTTGCTTTAAGGCTTATCAATTATCTTTGTTTATGTGCCTTTTTGCAAGTACAGTTAGTTGATAGCACCCTTCCTAAGACACTTCTGCTCAGCTATTTGATATCTTAGGCCTCCACTGATGATGTCCTACATACTCTTCCAGCTCACTGGTCACCTCTTCTGTGAAGCCATCCCTGGCACCCGAGGCAGATTACTCCTGTGCCCCATCCCAAGTTTATTACACTTCTCCTTGGATTTCGTTCTTTCCTGGAGTGCCTCCTTTTGTGCTGCCTCCTCTGCTTGACTGGGTAACTCAAAGGCGGGTGAAGCCTGGTTGAAATGTGGAGGGTAAATTGCTAAGAACTAAGGGAAATATGTAGTGAAGCTACAAATGAAGAAAAAGGAGCTTGTACACAGGATTCCCTGCTCCTTGGTGAAGGGACTGGGGTCAGACACCTAGTAAAACAAGTGGTTCTCAAATGTTGCTACTTAGCAAATAACCTCAGAACTTCTTTTAAAAATCTTGATGCTAAAGTTTCATCCCATAATTATTAAAGCGGACTTTCTATGAGTCACACCTAGGCATATATATATATTGAAACACTTCTAATTGGAATTATTAAGGTCCTCCTGAGTTTATTTAAGGCAGTTGGATGCACTGTAAGTGAAATAACTCTTAAGCTGCTCTTTAAATAATTAGAGCAGGCAATCAAGAAAATAAGACAACAACCTCACTGAAGCTTACCCCATTTGTGACACACAATATGTTTAGATTGCTTTATTGACTTTACAAAGAAGCATGCAAGACTGATCACAGGTGACAGATGTGATTGCTTCTATCAGGACGTGAGGGGCCATATTTCAAATTCAATGTGAGTGTTGAGCTCCATTTTCAACTACTAGTAATGAGAGTTTTGTGCATTCATTACAAGTAAAGAATATTCCCATTTGGTGTGAGGAGTGTGTTTCAGAATGTTTTGTCCTATTTTCTCCAAACAATAAACATTAGGGAAGACGTGAGCTTTCTTAAATATGTTTTGAAACTTTTTTTAATGTAAAGATTTCTGAGGGAATTCAGGATTTTTTTAATTCAATAAAAATGCTGTTGACCTTTCAGATGTTTAGTAAAAGTGAGAAAATGTTTCAGCAGCTATTCTTTCCTTTTCATTGCAGTGTTTATATCCAGTTTCAGGGGAAAATAACAGTCCAATTTTCAAGCATATTTAGAGATTTCTGAAAATTATTTTTAAGTGTTCCTTTGGAATAAAAGTTGAGTCTCTGATTTTAGTTGATATTGTTACTGATGAGAAGCAAGAAATTGCTTGGATTTCTGCCTTTAATGAAAAAGAGAGGGAGCCAGGAAATGCACTGGGCAAAACTGCAAAATCGAATGGATTCAACATGCAGCTCTTAACCAGAAAAAGAGACTTTGGAACATGTGCATTTGCCAAAAAAGAAAACTGCTTTATTGAAAGGTTAATTTTCATATTAGGCTTAGGAAATTTCAGATAAATAAATGAGATCAGACAAAAAAAAACCATAAGGCCTGGATTCTTTTTCCTGGGGTTTTCAGAAAATAGTTATTGCTTCCAGTGAAATGTTTTGACATTTCCAGTAGGGAGAAAATGTTAATTGTAATATTGTGTATATGTTCTTAATAACACTGAATAAATCTTTTATTTGTTTTAAGAGTAATAAGAAAGTAAAAACACGATTAAAACGTTAGCTGTGTTCTTTATTCCTTATGGTAACTTTTCATGCTTTCTAGGATATTGTGATTCATTTTACAGGTTCAAATATATACCAAATGAAGAGCATGCTTTTGCTTGTTTTATATCAGTTGCAGTTTTTAAAGGAGTCTTAGTACTATCCTCCACATAGGTCTGCCTGGGTCTCTTTTCTAATTTTGTCACATCTTTTGCTCATTCAATAATTCCTCACCTTTTCCCCTTGAGTCCGTGGCTTCTTTACTACATTTATGAAAAGTCAGCACTTAAAGCAGCACAATGATGGTCCACTTGACTGTATATTTAATACACATGTGATTAAGCTACCTTTTGGCAGAGACAGTGATTTTTTTCTGAACAGCCATCTCTGTAGCCACCAACTCCTTGCTTTGTACTTAGCAGACACCCCATAATTTGTTGAATGACTATAATACCCTCCTTACTTCTGCCATATGTCCCTGCCCCAGAATTCCATGTTGCAATTGATGACTGGAGCTACATGTCCAAAGCAAAGGTCTCACTGTTGAAAATTACAATATTACGTTGTCGATGGTCCTTTAGAGAGAAATACCAACATGGTCACATGCTCATGGACCAGCAGGAAGCCAAAGGTAAACGTCACCACCTGAGACCCAGCCCTGAAAACAGGCTGCCTAAGAAACAGGACTCCCTAGTGTAGAAGAGCAGCATCTGCCCTTCCTGATGTCATGATCTACAACTATGCATATACGTGACATGCACACACTGGTCACCATCCACAGGGAGAAAATACCATTAGTAATCATCTTAGCAAGCATTTACAATCTAATTTGGTATTTGTTAACTTCTTAGTTAAAAGATATGATGATTTTTACAGAAAATGCTGTTCCCTTTTTGATCACTATCTTTAAGTAACTACATGAATACCACTTAAATCACATTAAATCTTGAAAATAATCTGGAAAGCAGATTTGAATGAGAATAAAGTGATAAGTGTTTACAGTTTTCCACGCACTACTGATCAGAGTACTATTAAGCACCAACAGAAAGGAAAGCTACTATATAATAGGGGTATTCCTCATATAAGGGCATTGGCATACACTCTCTGTCATGCCTTTATAAAGAAAACATAAAATACAGAATTGAACAGTTAACGTAAGCTTTAGGTCTCATGTAGATTAGTGCTTAGGAGGTAGAAAATAATCACGTGCGAGGAACAGAATAAAACTCACTCGCAGACATCACCAGCATTTTCAACTGTGTACGTCTTTGGCGTGTTTTAAAAACCAGTGGGACCTATGTGTCATGGGAAGATGGTTGGAGCCTAGTATTAAAAGCCAGTCAGTAACATTCAACAACAGTTTCAACCAGTAACATTTGCACAGCTAGATTAATGTTTTGGAGTCAGTCAGTCATCAGGCTCATTACTACTGGATTTTCTCTGGTTCATGCTAATAAACTAGATTATTGATTTTAGGATTTTCTTTGTATCCAAGGATATTCTCTAAGATGTCTTTATAATGTTTCATGCTTAAGCTGTCCAGCAAAATGACATAACAATGAGTAATCGTTTTATAATCATGTTGAAAGGGGTTAAAAACAGCATATAAAATGAATCTTAGCAGCTTCAGAGAAACATTCTCGCTGCCACTTGCCTATCTGGGTGGAGGTCATTCCTACCTGCCTGCCATCTTCCCCAGGAATTAACTAGCTGCATGCACAGCTTAAGACCTTTGATAGTCATAAATCTGCTTTCCAATATGTTTGGATGGCAGAAGAGCTCAAAAGACACCTCGGTCTAAATAGGATTTTAGCACATCAGGTGCTATTACAAAGTAAAGCAGGCTGGGTTGCTGTGGTGGTGGTTATTCATCTTCCCTTCGTGTTTCATGTATATGTATGTATGCCTCTCTGCGTATATGCCCAGCTCTCAGGGTGTATGGGGCTGGAGAATGCATGCGTAGAGTGTGTGTATATGTAAAGTAGAAACTGAACCAGGGAAACAAAATGAACTACTGTATGCAAGAAATATATGAAGTGCACCCAGCTGCCGGCAGCAATTGCTACATGCAGTCCACTGATTATTACGCGTATTTTGAAGATAGTCCGGGTTACAGTGGTTGCGATGCTCAGGCTGTGCCCAGTAACAACATATATATGGAACAGGCCTGGGCAGTGAATCAGCCTTATACCTGTAGTTACCCTGGAAACATGTTTAAAAGCAAGGACTCTGACTTGGACATGGCCCTGAATCAATACAGCCAACCTGAATATTTCACTGAAGAAAAGCCTACTTTTTCTCAAGTGCAGTCGCCATCGTATTCTCAAAAAAAAGGTAGGGACCCTTTTGCTTAAATTTGTTCAAAGTTTCACTGTGTGTTTTCGTTTCGTTTTAAAGTTACAGTTTACATCAGCTTCGTCAAATCTTTGAATTTGAACGCTATTTGAAATTAAAAACGGCAGTTAAGAGGGGTTGCTAGGTGATTGAAGGACTCTGTGAACATCAAGATTTCCAAGCACTTTTTTCCTTCATCTGTGAAAGCTGGAGTGAGTTGGCTTTCTAGGCTGTATTTTGCATGTGTGTGTATATATTGCCCAAAGTGACTATTGTTGGCTTCTTTGCGAAAGAAAATATGCGAAAGATTTCCAGTTGGTGGGTAGGTGTTGTGGTGTCTGAAGTGGGATAATTCTCCCCAGTTCACGTTCAGATTAAAAACTCATTTGACTTTTTCTTGGCACTTCATTTTGAAAGTTTATTTTAGTTAACTAGTAAAATATGTTAGTGATTTCTTTGACAGTACTATAATAATGTTGATTTGCTAGGATCTGTAAATGTTCATTTTAATGTATTTACTTATCCATGTAAACAGTAAAGAGTCTATTTGTAACCATGTCAAACTGTAAGAATGTAAAACTCAAACAAAAACTGAGAAACTTTACCTTGCTATTTTGTCCCTAAAGTTGAACATGTCTGCATTCATATCAGGTGAATTCTCTTTATGAAAGCAAGTGAAACACCCTTCAAAATAGCCAATATTAAAACCAGTAAAATATCCATATATCTTAATAGACACCGTGGCTTTATAATGCTATTTAAATTTCTGTCAATAGAACATGTCTTGTATTACTGAAAATAAGATACTGAAAATAAAATAAGGGAGGCAAACAGGTAGAACTCAGGACATTTAGTAGCAACTGCCAGATAGGAATGCTTTTGAAAACAGTGTAAATTCTAGTGCAGATATGCCAGAATCTCATGTTTTCTGTATACAATCTATAGGATATTGCATAGAGAACCAAATTTACAAGTTTCTCTAATTTACAAAAACATGATGCCCTTTGATCCTCAAAGGTAAATTTCTCTGTTAAATTAATCTTAAAACATAGTGTGGTTTATTTAGTTGTGGTTTCTATAAAATTTATCATTTGCTTTTCTTAGTGTGACTCTATGATTGAAAGTAGTCTGTTATGAAAACAAATGAACAAAATTTTATAAAACAAAACTAGAATCTGTAATTTTACTACATATAGTGTTATTCTATAACTTCCAATTATGAAATATTAAGGGGATTACAGCATAAAATATAATTAGAGTTGCTCCTCTTGATTTTTATTTATAAACATGGAGTTTTGCATCCTTTTGAAGGTCGTCAGAATCTCATTTCTTACAAGAGATACACAGGGTAAGTCCCCTAATGGAAACACTTGAGATAGATTGAACATGTGCTATTTCACTTAATAGTATAAGTAATTTAACTTTTAAAAGAAGAAATTAACATTGCCTCATTAAACATACTTGGATATGCCTTTTGTAGTGTTATAAGAAAATATTGGTGCCTGTCAATCTATGTGGTCATTCTGCTATTCTTAAAAATTCCTGCAGAACTTTTCAGGTTCTTTTCTCTTTTCACTGTATTTTCTTCAACCAATACTGGGGAATATTTGCTTATAAAATGTTAAACCGGGGATTCTTTACTAATTACTTTGATGCATGAACTAGAGGAAAAGACACATTGTATGCATATATTGATGTAATTTCAAAGCCATATGTCATTGAAAGGCCACCGCCACCTGCCAAACTCACTAAATCAAAGCAGGCAAATATTCTTAAATGCACCATTATTTACTTTTACAAGTCTTCAAGTAAATCCCAGTAAAACTAAACCCAGCTGTTAACTGTCTCTTAGGACAAAAGGTTGTACCCAACATGTTTATCCATATTGATCCACTATTGATTTTTGTTGTGTTGAAGGACATCAGTAGTGTCTCATTAAGGCAAAATTAAGACTATAAACAGGTGTTCAGTGGGGTAGGCCTCATTTTCCAATTGGATTTTTATCTATTCACAATAGATAAAAATTCATAATTGCTTCATCTGTGTTCACTTCTGTCATTACAGCTTTATAAACTCCAATAATATAGCTGTCTTAACTTTTCTTTATTTTTTTGAAGGATGCCTTATTTCCTAGCCTTTATTTTCTAGTATACAGAGAATCTTGTAGAAAAATTACAATCTTATAAAAAAAAATTATAGGTACAAACTGGTGAAATAAAGGAAGGCTACCCTACCCAGTATTAAGAATGGTTATCTTAATTGGTGGACTTTAGGATAACTTTTAGTTTTCTTTGGATTGTTTTTCTACAAAGGTTTTTTGCATTCATAGCCGAAAGAATAAGTTATCAAGTTCTGGAAGCATTAAGAACATGAACTAAGGAAGAGTCAGATGTCAGTTCACTGAATCACATTTAAAATAAAGCTTCAAGAATTGAGGAGGGGAAAACCAGTGTAATTTTCACATTGAGGAGGGTTGAAATGCAGAATGGCATGTCTGTCTTATTTTTCATATGGATTATAAAAAACAAATTTTTAATTTTCAAAAGTTAGGGACAAATGAAAAGAACCCTATCATTCACTCAGAAGATATGATATTTACTGTAATGCTAGTGACATAGCTGTGCAAAGGTATGCTAAGTCCTCATGGGGCCAGTGCTGGCTGCACACTTCTGGCCCCCGCAAATTCAGGGGAAGGAGGGAGTAAGTCTGGAATCAGATGGAGGAGAATTGGCAACTAGGTTGTTTGTTGTGCTTTCTCCTCTGTGGCTGAGGTTTCAGCAAAGTAAAAAGTTGACTTTTTTTTCTCCTTCTTTTCTTTCTTTAAAAAAAAAAAAAAAAAAATCCTCTTGTGGGTAGAAGTGCTGGCTGTTTCCATCACAAATTCTAATTACATTCTGAAGTTCCTGAACAGCCTGCATCTTCATCTGGTTGCTCTGAAGGCAGCTTTGCAGGTCAACCTCTCGATTTAGTCTGGGCCGGTTGGGTCTATTGAAATGGAATCCTTCCTAGGAGTTTGCCCTGGGCAACTCTCCTCCACGGGATTCTTTGCTTGACCTTCTACACACCATCTTACTTGATAGGAACTGCATGTTCGAAAAGTTGCCAGAGTTCGTTATGTCCAAGAGAATAAGAATTTCCTGTTTTTAGGCCAGGACCAAGGAGATGGGGCTGGGGTGGGGTGGGGAGGGTTGTCCTATTCAGTTTGGGTTCTGATTGTATATGTTGTTGCTCTACAACCACATTTTACTTGCGCAGAAAGAAAATTAATAACCGAAGCAGAAACTCCACACAGGACTGTGCTTTCCAAATCTGCTTTCATTGCCCCTCTGACTTGGAGACAGAATTCTGTCTTTTTGTATGTGTCTGTGTGTTCTGTAGCTCTGTTGACTCCAGGTGAACAATTACATAGGCATTTGAAATAAAAATTAAGTGGCAAATTGGGGAATGTTTCTTTCTCAAGCTTTCCTTTCCTTTCCTTCTTCCTCTCCCTCTGTCTCTCTCTCCTACTTTCCCTCCATCTCTCTCCTCCTCTATCTTCTCTTTCTCTCCCTCTCTCTCCCATCCTTACTCTTCCCTTCTACTTGAATTTTTTAATTTAAACACAGATGTGATCAGTCCACCCAGTGAGCTGTTGAGTACTAAATAAATATCTCTTTTAAATGTAATAGTTAAGTGGTTAATGCAATCATAGATTTTTCAACAATGTGTATGTAATTTAAGGATGCTAATGGAAAGTTAGGATTTTAAATTAGGTACTGCCACCCATTTACTGTTCAGAAAAATACCACTCCAGAAAACAATATCACGACTTTTAAAAATACAGAACACATTCACTGTACAAAAGGTTAAATGAAAGTGCCTCTTGGCACCCAGAAATGAAAGCAAAGTAAGGAGCAATAATCATTTCCAAACCAAGTCCAAGTGCAGACAAAAGCATGAGCTGATTCTTTCCTTTTCTTTCCTGAGAATTAACTGTCTTGTCAAAGACATGTCCTTCAGAGATTTCACTGAATGCCCTAACCTCATCCAGAACATGCATTGCCCTTACTCACAATGAAAGCTAACAGTGGGAGTCCAAAGAATTATGAGCAAATGGAGTCAGATGCCTGGCAGGCTTACAGAGGAATGGTGGCACTGCTGACTTTCTGCATATGGAGTTCATATCCACCACCTCACATGCCTCCATGAATACTACTTCATAGTCAAGCACACTTTTTTCTCAGCTTTCAGTCTGAAATCAGCTGCTTTCCGCCCTACCACCCACTCTGGTCTAGCTTTTATGCTCCCATCATCTTATGGGTCCTTGGCTTCACCAGTGCCCGCTTGGTTATCTGTATTCTTCCTGTTTCCAGAGCCTTGGGAATACTGAGTTTCCCGTGCGCTGTCCTTGGTACTTCCCTCTCATCCGCTCCCTTGGTACCAGCTGTTGTAAAGAATTTCCTCAGCTCTCTCGGAGACTCCTAGAATGTGCTTTCGAGCAGTCACCCCACACACCTGCTTTCCTTATCTGCAGATACCTCCCGCCATGTTTTCCTGCCTTTCTTCCCTCCAGGTTCACCCTCTCTTGCTTAAAGCCTTTTGCTTCCAGCCACTCAGCGGCAGTTCTTCCCCATACTCTGTACCACCACAGGGCTCCTTCTCAAGGTTTTGGGCCCTTTTCTATTACCACAAATTTCACCAACTCTTCCCTGCCCTCAAGAGTTCAATTTTGATTATGGCTTTGTGCTTTTACCCACACCCTCTGTTCCAGAAACTTTGGCCAGTCTCCCCAGGGGTTCCTCTCTTTGTCACCCCAGTCTCCATCCCTGAACCAGTATGCTTTCCTCCAGCTATCACCCACTGCCAACCACACCCTGGTGGGCCACCTTGCTACTGTCAGCCTGCATCACTTTATGTCACCAACTCAGTTCACAGCCCACCAGCCTCTTCTATTACCCAGCAACACATGCTCTCATCACCCCCGCTCCCAACCAGCCCTGCCTTCAAAAGCAGATATCCTTTGTTTTATACAATAGCTCTGAATCATTTGTGTAAATCACCTTTGAAAAATAGTTTATTATATATAAAGTATATTAGACTAGGGTTTCTTAACCTTGGCACTATTGACATTGGGACCACATGATTCTTTGTTGTGATGGTTGTCCTGTGCATTGTAGGATGTTTAGCATCATTCCTGGCCCCTCTTCCCCCTGGACACCAATAGCAAACACACACACACACACACACACACACACAGAAATTGTGGCAACCAAAAATGTCTCCAGACTTTGCCAAATGTCCCCTGGAAGGCAAAATCACCTCCACTTGAGGACCACTGCATTAATGGTGAAGAACTTACTACTTGGAGAATATCTGAAGTAAAGGATCTTTCATAAAGGATTTTTTATAATGTTAAAATCCCTCCTCCATTTCCAAATATCATATTTAAATGTTCATATATTGACTTCTGTCAAAGTGGAGTACACCTGAACCTACATAACTATATATACATGCAACATAATACTTACATATATGTCATAGCTCATTTCCATTGTTGGGATTTGGGTTCTCCTCATCATGTTTGCTTATTTATGTCAAATCTGTCTAGATCACAAGCACCATGAAAGCATCAACCTCTTTTATTTTGCACTCCCTAAAGCGCACATCCACGTGACTGCAGGATACACCTGCAGGGAGAGCAGCACAGTTCATAATGACAGTGATGGTGTTCTGATGACAAATGCAACAGCTCCTTCCCTTTTGTGTAACATAAGGCTGAAGGGCTGATAACCCACATTTTTAGAGCTATAACCTTGAATCCCATTCTGAATGGATTTTCAGGGAAAGAAATGACACTTGTGTTTCTCTAGGATTCAGGGCATGACATAACTGTGTGTGCTTCTGCATGAGCCCAAAGCTATAAATTGCTTCTAACAGCAAAATCAGAGGCAGCTATCACCCATCTCTAGTGACTTTCTGCTCCCTCCCCTAGTCTTGTAACGACTTTGCCTTCCTGCTTTCTAATTCATGCCCTCTTTTAAAACAGGAAATGATCTCATCAATACCAGGGTTCTACAACTCCAATGCCTCCAAGTATGCGAGAGAGAGAGAGAGAGAGAGAGAGAGAGAGAGAGAGAGAAAGCTGTCTTACAATGGCTGCTTAATTTAATTTTTTCTTTTAATTTAATTTAATTCAATTCCATTTTATTTTAAGTTCCAGGATACATGTGCAGGACATGCAGGTTTATTACATGAGTAAACGTGCGCCATGGTGGTTTGCTGCACCTGTCAACCCATCACCTAGGTATTAAGTCCCACATGCATTAGCTATTTATCATTATCATCAGTACCTGTGCCTCACCTGGCTTACCAAGGAGCGGATACGTGCGTGTGAATTTCTGAACTTTATGACTAGAAATGGGGCCATATTCTGCTTGTGGATACTGATACTAAAATAATTTGGGGTGATTAAATACCTGATATTAGGGAGCATTGAGGGCCTTTCTTGATACTTCACCCTCATGCAGAGCTGAGCATTGTTAAGCCAAAGTCCATGGAAGGACCAAGGACTGAACTGCTACCTCTTCTTTATCTACTCCCTGGTATCAGGAGCTGATTTTATGAACTTCACAGCATATTTATTTTGGGCCTGACAAATTTATAGTGTGCCTTGGGATATAAATTTAATTGCCTATCATCTCAGGCTTTGTCATTAGAAAAGTCAAGTCACCAGAGAAATATACATAGGGAAATCTGAAGTATGAAAATTGTGAATCTGAGTATTCTAAGCTCCAATTTTGCTGTGCTATGCCAAAGGCCATTGTAAAATTTGATGGAGAAATAATTTTCTTCTAAAAATGATATAACATTTAATTGTAATTCTAATTATATTCAATGAAATGGCAATTTTAAGGTATATTTTGAATGGAGGCTAAGAGTCCTTTTTGCTTTACTCCTTGGCAACGGAGGGATTATGAAACTACGTAAGTTGAATGGCATTTGCAATTATGTATTGACCACTTGCTATGCATGGGACAGTAAATCACTGCCCTGGTTGACGTGAAAAAATGCTTAAATATGTACACTTTAAAGGGTACTTGCATTTCATATCATAGGAAGGAAAGGTATATAATTGGAAATGTGGTTTTCCTGGACTCCCGACTTATTTATATTGATGTGTTATTTCTATTTAATCTGTAGATGGCATCTTCCTTTGTATTAATTTAAATTTTTCAACCAAGACACATAATGCTTACACAGTATATGATAAGAATATTTCTCACTTCCATGAAGAAATATGTTCTCGGGCCGGCAGCAGTGGCTCACACCCGTAATCCCAGCACTGTGGGAGGCTGAAGCGGGTAGACTGCCGGAGGTCAGGATTTCGAGACCAGCGTGGCCAACATGATGAAACCCTGTCTCTACTAAAAGTAACAAAAAATAGCTGGGCGCCGGGTGTGGTGGCAGGCACCTGTAATCCCAGCAACTCTGGAGGCTGAGGCAGGAGAATCACTTGAACTCAGGAGGTGGAGGTTGCAGTGAGCCGAGATCACGCCATTGCACTCTAGCCTGGGCAACAAGAGTGAAACTCGTCCTTCTCCCCCTCCCCGCCTCAAAAAAAAAAGTTCTCATTTTTCTCAAACTACTTTTGTGTTTCCACTTTTGATAAAGATAAAGACTTCTGTGAAATATTTCTTTATTTATGAAAAGGCATAATGCAAGAACAAAAATAAATAGCAACCGATGCACACAATTGGGAGAGGTTCTGACTGGAGAGCTAAAAAGGATGTCTGTTTCTTGGGAGGCAGGGCTACCTTTCCAGTTCAGTTGATCGTTACACTGTGAGAATTTGGGTTCAGTATTGCCAGTTCATCCCGTTTTTCACATGAAGCAAGAATTCTGTATGTTTTATGAAATCTCCTGGTTTTAAAAATTGGCTAAGATTTTAAAAAACACTCTGCAAACCAAATGTTGTATACTGCCAGAATGTGCCCTTTTGATTGATATTCTGACTCAAACGCATTATATCAACCTAGTTCCTTTTTGAGTGATTTGCATCTTCAAATATTTTCCCTCTAATTGTAGATTGAAAGGTTATGTCAGCTATTAAGGATTTGAATGTACAGGGACGGCGAAAGGAACATTTCACTAGGTACTGCTTATACATTAAACTATACTATGCCCAAACCTGGCCCTAAAAATTAAAAAATAGGCTGGGCACTGTGGCTTATGCCTGTAGTCCCTATACACTGGGAGGCCAAGATGGGAGGATGATTTGAACCCAGGAGCTCAAGACCAGCCTGGGAAACATAGTAAGACGCCATCTCTACAAAACAACTTAAAAATTAGCCAGGTGTGGTGGCCGTGCACCTGCAGTCCCAGCTACTCAGGAAGGTGAGGTGGGAGGACTGCTTGAGCCCAGGAGTTCAAGGCTCCAGTGAGCCATGGTCATGCCACTGCGCTCCAGTCTGGGTGACAGAATGAGTCCCTGTCTCAAAAAATAAAAGTTAAAAAAGATTGAAATTTTGAAAATATGTTTTAGTTTCAGGAATTCTTGAGTCAGAAGAAATGATCCAAAAGTCATGTTGTCCCTTTTTCTGCACTAAAGCCTCCAATGAGAATCCAGGATACTTTGGCATCGTATCCTCATCCCCTTTTCTAGAGTGACACCTCTACTTGGTCCTCCTTCTGCTCACTCCTCCTCCGCCCACCAGTGCTTCAGAGTTCAAAGCCTGGGGAGCCATTGTCTGCTGTTCCCCAACACCAGGGCCCAGCCAGCCAGAGGGCAAAGAGTAAAGAAAGAGACTCCAAGATCCCAAGCAGGGGTAAGGAGGGCAGGAAAACAGTGCACCCAAGCAGGGGTAGGGAGGGCAGGAAAACAGTGCATGTTCTGAGGAAAGATCGTGTGAAATGGGAGCCCCTGGGGCAGCTCTGCTGAGAATTTGCAGACAGCATTGGATGAAGGCCTCCAAAGTTTATGCTGTTTCAAGTTTGTACCAAGTGTCTTCCACACAGTACACCTGTACATGCCGTTAAATAAACAAATGGATGAATGGATGGTTTAATTTAATACAGTGACTATCACAGGGTTAAAGATTAACATGATGTACAGCTTGGTACCTACTGCGAAAAATTAAAGATAAAAGGAATCAGGATTCGTATGTTGGGGAAAGGCTAAAGGATAAACCTTTCAAGGTTTTTAAGTATGCAAAGAAATGACGTAGGGAAGGTGCTGGTGGGGGAGAAAAATGCTTAAATCAGAAGGTCTGAGCTGCAGGATGAACTGAGGAGGTTTAGTATAAAATCAGAAGAGTGACTCAGCATGCTAATGACTTAGCTTCCTGAGGGGTGACAAAATATAGTCTCATCCTCTGTCCCATCCCAAGATACTTAGGGTCCTTACTGGCTCTGAGTTGATAGTTTCACAAGATGAATCAGCAACATGGAACTTCTTCACTTCTCTGAGCTACCCAAAGTATTTCCCATTACCACAAATCACAGCCCCTCTCTTAAGATGCCAGGACTGGTTCTGCTAGGCAAGTGGTCTTATACAGATGGTAAGATTTGCCAGTTTGGAAAAGATCTCTGAACTCAGCTCTTCTCACTTGCTGCTACACCTGCTGTCCTACGCAGCACCTTATATTTTAGATCTACCTTCAAGATTAATCTGCTTTATATTCTATTCCCTAAGGGCCATGTATCTGCTAAGGTGACAAGAGGAACCAGTGTTTCTCCTCCTAGGACCTGAGATTCTGTTATAATTCACTCAAAAGAATTAAACTAGCCAGTCTTCTGATCTTGCCCATAGGGAAGAAAGTATTGAATCTGTTTTCAACCAAGAAGCTAAGCTTACTACCTGTTGCATGTGTGTAGTGCAAATGTACAAAACTTTCCCCTTCTACATGACAAGCCCCTCAGAGAATATTTTTTAAATAGCATTAACTGCAAGATATGCAAGATAATACTTAGCAATTAACCATACATTGCCAAATGTCAACTGAAAAAATCTCAAGTCCTTTGTTGAACAAACAGATGGAGTTTGCTTTTATAAAAATATGCTTAATAAAGTGGCAGCATAATGTATTAATCTGAAAAATAATACATCTGAGCAGACAAGAGCTGTGGGAAATATATCATATTTGAACTATCATATATTGTCATGGACCTTAATTTTTTTCTGGAGGGCTATTGACCAGGCTTCTTTAGCAGTCACCTGGACAACTAGCAGATGCAGTTCCTCAGATGAACAGTTGTAGCTTCCAGGATTGTGTCTGTGGTATTTGTTTCTAGGCAGAACCCAACACTGACATTATGACACTCATTAGTGTCCACTCTTGGCAACAAAACTAATGATACATGTGAATTCTCCTTGGTTTGGCATATTGACCATTGTGTAACTCATTTGGTGAGTATGACAAAGGAAAATGATGGAGACACTTAAATACAACAGCAAAAGATGGTTAAGTTCTCTAGGAGAATTGGTTAGTATGTAATGTTGTCAATTGTGTTCAGTAACTTTAAGAGAATCCTCACCTACCTAGTCACTATGTGTGGGACGTTATTTCCTGATGGAAGTTATTTAATGAAGAATAATGGACTTAAGCATAATGATTGATGTATCATTGCCTGTGGTGACTGTTTTAGATAAATAAGATGGTTCAGAGTTAATATTTTAAAGAAAAGAAAGCAAGGGGTGGGGTGCACTAGTATGATCGTGTAAGCAACTGCATCCAACTTAAGTAGATGTTTCTGTAGAAGGCTTGATGATTTAACTAAAGACATTTAATCACCTCCACCCATGAAGAAGATAGTCTAGGAGAAATAAGAGAGTAAAGCACACCACCTCTCAGCATAGCAGTCAGTAAATGAAAGGAGTCCATTCCAGTCACTGATTTAATTATTGTTGGATTCCACAAGAACCTTAAACACCATCTACATAAATTTTTGAACTACAAGTAGGAATAAATCTTCAGTGTCTGGCTGCCAATGCCAAAAGATAAAGTCAACAGGTCTCATGAGACAGGGTGGGGAAATATGAGGTGAGGGGGAACTACCTGCATCTTCCTAACTCTGGTTAATGTTCTTGGACACTTTGTTTTGACCCCTACCAAGTCATGTCCCACAAGTACAACAGTGTTCAACTATATTACAATTGATTCTTATACCTGAGATTAGACAGAAATGACTTGTGCTTTTTCCCTTATCTCTGCATTCTGTATTTGATACCAAGAACTTGAAAGTCTTCATTCTGTTGGATTAGTTGCATATAACCTCGAGGTATAAGAGGTCAAGATATAGCTTTTTTGACAGTATGGGTCTGTATAGTCCATCTGCCTTTACCAGGAAGGGGCCTGTTTTCCTAATTGAGTTACTTTGTGGTTTAAAAGTTACTTTGTGTTTTATAAGTAGGTCTTTATATGCACACAAAAGCACATGAGCACACCTCCTTACCAACACTTGTGACTGTCATTTTTGTTAAAACCATATTAGTGAGTATAAAGTGGTATCTCATTGTGGCTTTGAACTGCATTTCCCTGCATTGATGTTGAGCATCTTTTCATGTTCTTCTCTTCATTTTCACCTCTCTTTTTCTGACTGAGGAATGACCAAGGCTACAGAAACAGAACTCAGCTTATGCATTTCCAAAAGAAGAAACCATGTCTTACTCATTTTTATATTTTCAGCACCTAGAACAATGCTAAGCACATATAGATGCTAAATAAATGCAGTTCATAGATAAATGACTGAATGAACACACAAAGCATTCTAGTTCCATTTTTTCTCTGCCCAGATCCTTCCCAGGATTCCCTTTTTAAAAATGACTGACGAGAGTTTTGAAACCCTTGCAGTGAACTCAACAGATGAATCATGGTTGGCATGATGCAAAAGTAAACTAAGAAAAGCTGTGATATTTAAAAATACAATCCTGTACATTACTAAACCTCACTTTCAAGTCAATTATCTGCCTCCCAAGAAGGAACATTTTTCTAAAGTAAAGTTTGAGCAAAATAATTTCTAAGAAATTATGAAAAGGATTTATTTCATTGTTTCCTTAATGGCTTTTCTTCTGAAAAGCAAGACTTGAGCGACCGACCTAATGTAATAAAAGGTCTATGAAATGTCATGGTAAAATACAGAGTAAGGCATCAGTCATTTCAACCTAGCTAATCTTTATTGGAACGAAGAAGAGTTTACTGAGTCAAAAAACTTCGTAAGGGCCATGATCAGGAGAAAGGATTGTTTCTCAGCCTCTTCCTTCTTCACATCCCAACCAATCCTGCCTCATTTTGATTGTTTGGTCTTATGTTAAGCTGTGTGATTCTATGTATCACACAATTTATTGATGGCAAACCATTGATACAGGGGAGAATGAACCTGCCCTCCTGAATCAGCATCTTGTGTCTGGACATCCTCTCCACAGGAGGGGAAAGGAGCGAAGACAGGAGGGAAACAGGAAGCTTCTGCTTTTGTGCTTTTTAGCTTCCTGGGTCAAGGAATTTAAACTAATAAACTCATTGTCCACTAAAAAAGAGAGTTATCATGTTTAGATTTTCCTTTTTTCTTAATAAACAAAACCTCTGTCATTTCACACTATTCAGTGTTGTTGGATTGCATATCATAATATCACAAGTTTACCTAATTTTTTTAGGTGGCAAAATTCATTCTACTTAAAGTTAACTCTCTATTTTTAGAAAAAGACCAGCATATTATACTGGAGGGCTAGAAATTAAGAGACCTGGGTTTTAATCCTGCTGGTAATTTCCAGTGTGACTCTGAGGAAGGCCAAACTTCTGCAGGCCTGTTTCTTCACCTTTCAAGGGCTTCGTCATCTCCTGGGACTCTTCCAGCTATACAGTTTCCTGAATTTATTGCATGGTACTGTGATTCCAAAGTGGATCAAGTCTTTTGAAAACAGGTTGTGAAATAAGCCTTGTTAAAGAGATTGTGTTATCTAGAACTCACAGTGCTCAAATCCTGGCCCCTCTGCTTGAGTCACTGGCTCTACGGCCTTCCTGCCATTCCTACCTGCACAGCAAGTGATCACAGCTATTTCTTTTCTCTTTTTTTTAGGCAGAATTTTGCTTTTGCTGCCCAGGCTGGAGTGCAATGGTACAATCTCAGCTCACTGCAACCTCTACTTCCCGGGTTCAAGTGATTCTCTTGCCTCAGCCTCCTGAGTAGCTGGAATTACAGGTGCCTGCCACCATGCCCGGCTAATTATGTGCATTTTTAGTAGAGACAGGGTTTTGCCACTTTGGCCAAGCTGGTCTTGAACTCCTGACCCCAGGTGATCCGCCTGCCTCGGCCTCCCAAAGTGCTGGGATTATAGGTGTGAGCTATTTCTAAGGCATTCTGAAATCCTGGGCCTATGTTTACACTATGAGTATAAAATTCTTACTGTATGGTTTCACTAAGTCTTTACTGTTATCATCTCTTCCTGGCAAGTCAATTTTGTCTCTGGCCTAGCAATCTTAGCTACAGTGTCTCTTTGATGTTAATATATTGTTTTTTAATATTCCTTCTTTTATTTCCTTCACAGGGTACATTCCCAGTTACTTAGACAAGGACGAGCTCTGTGTAGTGTGTGGTGACAAAGCCACTGGGTATCACTACCGCTGTATCACGTGTGAAGGCTGCAAGGTAATTGCCCTGGGTCCACGAGCATGGAGCTTAGCCCAGCTCCCGTCCCCTCCCAGTGCTCCTCCAGAATGCAACATTAAGTTTAAGTTCAAATTAAAACTAAATTCTAACATCCATGGCCCGTAATCATCCAGGTGTCTGGTTGTGCTCTTCATTTTTGACATGTTCAAGAACTGAATTTTTTTCCCAAATCATAAATAACTAAATGAGTGTGATGTCTGGTTTCTTTACTTCTGCAAGTGTTCTTAAAACAGGAAGAGAATCAATAAAATAAAAAGAAATTAATAAAACTCTTACTTTGGGTTTATAAAGCATAGGTCCTTTTTAACATGTTGTCATCCTGAGAAATGACTATCTCCCCTCTTGTTTTATCTACAGTGTTGGAGGAGACAGAGTTTACTCTACCACAGGCTGTTTTCTGCTGTTAGTCTGAGTGAATATGCTCATTTTCAAGGGTTCCAGTAGGGAATATCTTTGAGGCTACTTAGATTCAGTTATGTTCTGAAATTATCCAAATTGGCTTTTCGCACAGCCTGCAGTGACTAAGTAGATTCTGGTCATCCATCAGCTAATTTTGTGCTGTACAGTCCTATCTGCAGGAAATACTTGACAAGAATATGCCAGTGATCAACAGTCCATTCACTTCCTGAAACTCAGCCTAAATTGGCCTACTTACAAGACTTCATCAACAAAATCGAGATAAGGTTTCTGGAAAATATCTTTTGGTCCAACGATCTAGCCTTGAAAATGAAATCCACCATAAAGGGAAAAGCTTGACCCAATGCTGTATTTAGTGTTTGTTCAGCTAATGTTTCTTAAGTAAAGAAGTATTTAAAGTCAGGGAAGGACTTTTTAAATTGTTTACTTGTTAAATACCTTCTCTTTTTTACCTCTTATATTTAAAACTAAATTATCAGAAGATGTAAACCCTAAAGCAAAAATTGTATTAAATGTATAAAACATTTCACCTTCCCTCCTCTCTCATCCACCTTACCTCTTCTCCTCTTCTTCCCCTTCTCCAACTGCCCCTTTTGTTCCTACCCTTGCTCGTAAAGCCCCCAAATTGACATGTTAGCTCAGTTTCAAATTAAGGAGTTTTCTTTTTCCCTAATGGAAGATTTTCCTTGCAAATTCCCTATGTTTTGTACATGAAATTAGGAAACATTTAGGAGAAGGCTGCAAAAAAGTTTGAGATAATACATCCATTGGAAAGGGGCAATTTCTAAGGTTGCAAGACTGTTTTTTGGAATGTAGTCTAACATGTTCTCATTTATCCAGACCCCTTTGATCTGGAGTTTGTAGTCCTTTAACAAAGACTGGGCTAAAGGTTGCCATTACATCTATGAAAATAATGTCTTAGGGAATTTAAGGAATCTAATTACAAGTAACTCCTGGCTATTTATTAATTAGAGACTTGCAGACAGTCTCATGAAAGTAGTTTTCCTGGCTTGATTTGAAAGTAATAAATCTTCATAACTTTAGGTACCTACTCTTATTCCAAAAGTTCGATAATTCAAACTAGACTTTTCTCTAAATTAGTCCCAATTCATAAGGCTTTCCCTACCTTAGATGCAGCACTAAGGTTCTAAATCAGTGCATAATGGGAAATTTCGAATTCTGGGAGAGAGATCCTAATTCCATTTAATATGGAATTCCATTTAATACTTTCCATTTAATACTTAATTCCCCAAAATGACTCTAAAGAGTGAATGTGCCTTACAGACGACAATACGTTATTAGTGATTGACTTAAACAAAGAGAGAATTGAGCCTATTAACCCATATCCCTGCCTCACATATGTCTTCAGGATGATCAAGAAATCAGCTAGCCTGTTTTCCCTAGATCACAGGATGTCTGGAGCCTGGATCAGCTGAGGTTTTCTTAAAAGAAGAAATAGTGTAGCAAAATCTAGATTTCAGGCTCTGTGCCTTTGTTTCAGGTCAGAATCCTGTAACTAGGGTTGCCTTCATTGTAAAATCAGAAGAGAGCCTTCCCAGGGCACTTGTGCAGATCCCATCATGTAATGACAAAGCATCTTGGAAAAATTCAAATGAATTTTCCAAATGAGACACACGGTGTTTAAGAGTGGTGAAAGATGAAAGGGTTGTTTCCTATACTGTTTATTCAAACCTGTAATTTAAAAATATTTCTACCCCATACTTGCAATGTGTATGGAGAGAATCCTTTTCGCCAATTTTCACCCTGAGAAGAGTGAAATCTGTTGGAAATGTCATGTCTGTTGTGATATCCAAGTTTTTACGCATCTTTTATAGAAAGGATGTTGATACTATCCCACAGCAAACTATTGTTAGAGGAAGAACCAAAGTTTTTAACAGCTGCCGAAATAGTGAACTAGAAGAGTGAGTTATCTCCTTTTCACATTGATCAGTGCATCATCTCAAAGTACTAAAAAATGGATACAGTTCTTCTCAGAATGCAAAGAAACATGTCTGATACTGATTTATAAAAGCAAGACCTCTTCTTACCAACAAATCATCAATGAAATATATGTCCTTATCTATTGCCCAGGGCATCTCTTTTGTCAGCTCATCTCTGAAAGGATTTTTTTTTTTAATAAGTAGACTGTTTTAAATGTCTTCAAGTCCACTTCCAAGGGTTACTATCTGTTACTTTTTAAAATGAAGTGGTTCCTTATCATACGTCAAAATATGCTTTAATTACAGCTTAAGAAAGGCCAACATCTTTAAAAGGATTTGGTCCATGAAGTGCCCAAGAAAAGTCATCAGACATAGGCCAAAGAAAAGATGGCATCGTGTATAACAGAACTAGCTATCTCAACTCTTTTGTGGAAATAAGCAAAGTATAAATTATTTCATTCATTCCAATAAAAAGTGAACAGAGTAACTTTTTGGAAAACCCTGGGGTCTGGTGTGTCACACCTAATTCTCTGCTTAGTGTGGTCTTACTGGTCAATGTACTCCTTGCCCTAACCCCACCCCTGAACATGAGTCAGCATCAGAGTATGAGGGAGACAAGGGTCTCCCCAACTTCAGATAGACTAACAATCTTCCTATCCTGGTAATTAGTCAGCATTCTTACTGGATGTCTTGGACTTTGGTATTTCTACCTCTAGGAAATTGTTGTTTCCTCCAGAAGGAGGCGTGCTACCCTACCCCTCTCCTCCCTGTCTGTTACACACATCTTGCCAGCAATCTCTGGGTTTCTTTAGTTCTCCTTTGCCCTCCTTGGTCAGAGGGTAACAGAAAGAAAAGCGAGGTTTGCAGGGAAACTTGTTTTCCACTCTCATGGCATGCTCTGACATTCACGCTTTGGCAAGATTTGCCCACCCTGCACACCCAGGAAAACATTGCTAACATCTCCAACAGCTGCCCTGTGTGTGACTGAGTGAATCTTGTAACAGTGTATCAACATCACTCAGATTAATGGACTCAAGTGCTTATGAACACAAAACCCAAATATAATATGACAGTTTTCTGTTAGAACTTGAACAATGGAAATGATAAGGGATTTGCATATATGCCCCAAAATCAAGTCTGTTCATTTCAGTTGTTCCTGATGTTTTCCCATTTTATTCTGCTTTGCCCAATATAACATCCTACCTTGGACATTTTCATAATAAGAAAGAGCTTTTGTGTCTGAAGGAGGAATATGCAATAGGGTATATGTATATAATCAAAGCCAAAGAACATTAACCAGGATAATAAAAATGTGGGTTGAATCTAGGTCAACTGGTATTTCCCACCATTTATCTAACAAAGTTCAAGGCCCCCTTTAGGCCTTAGTAGAAAACATCCATCAAAACTTGTGTTGCCTCCAGGCGCAGTGGCTTATGCCTGTAATCCCAGCACTTTGGGAGGGAGGCAGAGGCAAGCAGATCACTTGAGACCGGGTGTTCGAGACCAGCCTGGCCAATATGGCAAAAATGCATCTCTACTAAAAATATAAAAATTAGCTGGGCATGGTGGCTCATGCCTGTAATCCCAGCACTTTGGGAGGCCAAGGAGGACAGAACACTTAAGGCCAGGAGTTCAAGACCAGCGTGGCCAACATGGCAAAACCCCATCTCTACTAAAAATACAAAAATTAGCCAGGCGTGGTGGCTCATGCCTATAATCCCGGCTACTCTGGATGCTAAGATATGAGAACCACTTGCACCCTGGAGGTGGAGGTTGTAATGAGCCAGGATCGCACCACTGCACTCCAGCCTGGGTGACAGAGTGAGACTCTGTTTCAAAAAAAACCATTTTTTTAAATTTTTTTACATTTTAAAAAACTCATTTTGCCTTGTTATTCTACCAACAGATAAAATGAACTTTTTAAGTGGGTGGGACAGGACTATTTATCATCTGTTCATCTAAAACATTTAAGTAATACAGTAAAATTTACTTCATTATACATAATAGAAGCAGTTAAGCAAATAAGATGTGGAGTGCCACTCCTGGGCTGCAAGGGAGGTGGGGACCATTGCTGGCTGTTTTCCATCCCACCCAAGTTCCCGCATGTACTTACCATGTGATTTGGGCAAGTGACTTAACCTGTCTGAGGTTTACTTTTTTAATCCCTACCGAGGAAATATTTAGAGCACCTCTCTTACATGGTTGTAGGGAAGATAGAAGGATATGAAATGTTTCTACAGCACTTTGCAATGTGCCCTCAAGTAAGTGCTCACTGCTGTTATTAATTCCTACAATACAGATGACAGTTGCCTCAACTTGAGGATCATGTCCAGAAAAATTCTAGTATTGCACATTCTTGAGAATATTACCTAAGTCACCCACACCTAGTGTCCCCAGAGGTGCTCTCTCATGCCTTTAGAAAGGAAGAATCATTGAACCTGTGGGTGTATATCTACAGATACCAAAGAAAGAGTGTTATAAAAGGAAAACCTCAATGCAATAAGCTATGGGGAAAAACTTGGTAGAAAACCTGGAATGTTCTACTCCCTGAGTCCTATTGTTTGAAAGGCTAAGTGAGCTGATCGTGGCTGTCTCAAGAGTCAAAAACAAGTATTAAATTAAATCCATGAAGCCAGCTAGTACAACTGTTTAATTACTAAATTATTAGATTTTTAATTAAAGTATTGCAAGTATCCATCTCTTTTCATTTTTTTCACTTTCTTCTTGGTCTTGGAGCTTTCTTATTACCCAGTATAAAGTAATAAAACTCCTCATAGCTTCCTTTAGCAACACAATTATGTCACTCTATGAAACAGAACAATATAATTTACTTATACATCCAATATTTAGAAAAAATAAAAACAAGCACTAGATGTTCCTACTAGCCTCTTTTCCTTGAATAAATACCAAAAAAGGTGTTGACTCTGTAGTCCTACGGCATCATCAGCTCAGATTTAGAACTCACTAGATCCTTCTGGGCCAACTGTCTTGTATTTGAATATGTGGAGCTAGAGGCCCAGAAACAGGTTAAGGTCCGAAACAATTCATCTCATAGTTATATGGACACAAAACTCCAGAATCATTGATTTCTAGAAAATATGAAACTGTTGTCTTGGGTCTTTGTTTTTCATATAGGGTTTCTTTAGAAGAACCATTCAGAAAAATCTCCATCCCTCCTATTCCTGTAAATATGAAGGAAAATGTGTCATAGACAAAGTCACGCGAAATCAGTGCCAGGAATGTCGCTTTAAGAAATGCATCTATGTTGGCATGGCAACAGATTGTAAGTAGATCTTCACTTGCTTCATATTCAAGGAATGTTGATTAGGAAAGAGTTTGGTTCAAGGGGATTGACTGGGCAGAAAAGAAAGCAGGAACCCATGGGGACAGAGAAGGGAATACCTTAGTTTCGCATATACCCTTCACTCCCCACAACCAGGCTTGCCCTGAAAGGGAGGTGGGAGCCATTGCTGGGTGGTTTCCATCCTACCCTGTCATATCACCTCCTAACTCTCAAAGTATGGATGATGGAAGAGAAAATGCTGTTAAATGATCCCTATCACATTTGCAGGCCTAGCTGTTAGCAACACTCTGAGACAGAGATTACAAATGGGAGGTCTGGTCCATTTACCTTGATAAGGTATCATTCTATACACAGTGTTCACATGGGGTAGAGCCTCAGGGACTAGTCCTAATATTTTTTCAAGAGCGAAGACAAGGAGTTTATTTAATGGACATTTTTGGAGATGGGGCGCTGGCAGAAAACATCGTGTTCAGAAATTTCTGAAGAATGCAAAGTTGAGTGCTATTGCATGAGTCATCCTGCAGTTGGTTGTTTGTTATATTTTTAGCAATAAAGACATTCTGAGCTGAAGTCGTCCTACCCAGTTTTCAAAGTGCTACAGCATATGGTGGCGAGATTAGCCCTTGGGGTCTCTTCTCCCCACACGGGGTGAGGGATTTACACCAGTCACTTTAATTAATCTAATCATAAAAATAAGAATCATGTCATTCAGAATGTGTGGCCTCCCTTTTGCCAGGCATCAGTATTAATGATTTCTACTGGCGTAAATTTTTTGCACATCAGTGAGAGATTCCAACTATTAGTTAAAACTAAAAGAAAAGAAAGATAAAAAATTAAGAAAGAAAAAAGAAAATACAGTGAGGATTTTCCTGATGAAAGAAATAATCATGGCTCACATTTATGTGAAAATAGAGTTCTTTCACTGAGAAGAAAAAAAAAATCTGTGAAATGTTCTGGTTTGCCCATTAAAGAAGAAGGAATGGAGAATCTTTAAAAAGGAAGAGGGTTATGTTAAGGTGTTAGGCTGGAAATCCTGGGTTAATCCCCACCTCTGGCTGAGTATGTTCTTTATCTTTATCTCTTAAAGGCCTTTAGCCCTTACCAATAATATGCCTGATAAGGATATGTGAATATGATTGACTTAGAGCCAAATACTTAGATATGCTACTATGACAAACTTATTATTGAATATCCACTTCAGTGTTTTATTGAGAAGTTTAAGATACGAGTGTCTATGAGGTTTAAAAACTCAGTGTTAATCTAGACTGTATGGAAATAAATTTTGAGTGCCCCTTACTTGCCTGTGAGGGATTCTAAGAGCTCAGGCTTTCTAATCAGAAAAACTTCTGTTCGAGTCCCAGATCTGTCACTTACTAGCTGTGTGACCTTTGGAATTAAGCTGAGATTTTCCTTCTGTGAAACCATTGCCTACCTTGTAGAGCTGTTTTCAAGATTAAATTAGATAATGTTCATCAAATGCAACAGTCCCTGGCACACCGGAAGCATTTGGGAAGGGACTGAGGGTATTATTACCATTCCTCCTTTCCCTTTAGTAACTGAACCAAAATGACTTAACAGGGCTCATTCATATTGTCCTTATTTGTAAGCTCTCACATGACTTTGACAATCCAATCAAATCTAAATGACCTGTAATTTAATATTCTCTTTAAATTCGAATATTTAAATGGTGGACTAGCTAGGCACCTTCGTTCTCCTTCTCTTGCTATGTTTGCTTTTTTTCTTTTCCTACCAGGTCACACCTTCATCAAGAAATGGCCCTAGGACAGTGATGTCGTAGAACTGGAGTCAGGAGTCCTGGGTCTTGCCTTGGCTCTGCCATTAACTTGCTCTGTGACTTTAGGCAAGTCACGACCTCTCTGGATCAATTTCTTCTTCTTTCTTTGAAAAGAGAGAGTAGGACTAGATGACCTCTAAGTTCCCTTCCAGTTCTAAAATATTGTGACTCTGCAATGTAAAACCTGAGCCTTTCCATTCCATTGATAGTTACCAAATCTAGTGAAACGGTTTTGTTTTTGGAAATTAACCACAGAAATATAGGTTTCTTGTTACCTGCCCTTCTGATTTTCCTTTCACCCAAATGATAGAAGTCAGGACTGCATTTACTGAGCACTTATAATGCATTATCACATTGAATACTCTGTGAAGTGGGCATTATTGAGCCCATTTTGTATAGGAAGAAATGAAAGCTCAGAGAACCTAAGGAACTTGCCAGAGGTCACACAGCTAGAATGTGATAATATCAGAATTCAAATCCAAGTCTTTCTAGATTCCAAAGCCTGGGCTCTTTAACCACCCTTGAGGGGGGACCAGATAGAGAATAATGCACAGTGAGTGCCTTGAGGCCCAGCCACATTCCAATTAGCCCTTAAGGGAGCCATGAAGAGTTAGGGTCCCTTTTCCTCTAAAAAAAAAAGGAGGGGGATCATGAGCCTCCCACTTACTGCTCCATAACGTTTCTTTTTTTCTTCCCATAACTTTTCTTTAACCTGAAGTTCTCCTTACTAAGAACCATTTTAGGGGAGGCGGGCAGGACAGAAACCCAGAGAGTGAATTCAGATGACTGGCAAGAGAGATTTCTCTGTGATCCTGTGGGTAGTATGGATTTTACCTCTCTCTGCTTCACTCTGTTTTAGAACCACCTTCTGTGGAGTTGGAGTGCATAGTGTCTAGGTTCTCTGGGGACTTTGTTTTGAAAAGCTGGCCGGTCATGGGGAGTCTGGCTCTAGAGACCATGTTGGACAAGACTAGTCAATGGCAGTTTGCTAGTGAGGAGAGAAAATGTCCCAGTGTGACCCACCCCGAAGGACCCACTGAGCCATCTGTGCATCAGTGGTCCCACCCCTGAGGTTCCAGGAAGTGCAGCTTGCTGTGTGTCTTGGGAGCATCTGTGTGCCTTGTCTCATCTTTCTCCCGCTCCCAGTGGTGCTGGATGACAGCAAGAGGCTGGCCAAGAGGAAGCTGATAGAGGAGAACCGGGAGAAGAGACGGCGGGAAGAACTGCAGAAATCCATCGGGCACAAGCCAGAGCCCACAGACGAGGAATGGGAGCTCATCAAAACTGTCACCGAAGCCCACGTGGCGACCAACGCCCAAGGCAGCCACTGGAAGCAAAAACGGAAATTCCTGGTAAGGCTTCCTTGCACAGATCAGTTTCAGTTATACGCCAGTGTTTTCTACCTCAATTTGTTCAGTCCTCAACACCTTGGGATACTGGTGTTACTGCCTCATTTTACTGATAGGAAAACTGTAGCTCTGAGAGGTTGAGTAACTTGCAAAGCTAGGATTTGAGTCTAGGTCTGTGTGAGTATAAAGGCCACTCCTACCATCTACTCTGTGATTTGCTGAATTCTAAAACAGTTTCTTAGGCCACATTATATCAGTTTGCTTTTACTGTTAGAAAGACCAGTCCTGGACCAACTAATTAGTAAAATGTTTTGTCTGCCATCTTTTACTTTTTACATCCATTTCTTTCCTCAGATACCCAGTATATGCATATTTAGTCCCTAAACTCAATCCCAAATATTCCCTTTAGAATAGCCTCTAGACCTCTAGTATATTTTTACGTCAACAGAAGTCAAAATTTTTTAGCTTAAATTAAATGAGCTTGAGTCGAGAAGGGCAATGGGAATGAGGGAGTAGGGATAGGGGTTGGTGGGTGTGAGTGTGCAGAAATAAAAGACCTTCCAGACCCTTGCAATATTGGTGTTTAATATTCTTATAAAAATTACCTGTTGTGAAAGTTCTTCCCATTCATTTCTCATTTGGACTTCACAGTGCTTTGAGGTAAGCTGGAATTACTATCCCCATTTTACAGACGTGCAAACCAAGCCCAAGGCCTTAAGCCGTTTGCCCAAGATCACACTGCTAAAAGCCAGGCACCAAAGCCAACTCTGTCTTCTGGTTCCAAGTCCAGGCTCTCCACCCACCTCATTAGAAAGACTACCCACCTCACTAGTGCTGGACCATCTGAGACTGACTTTGCTCTTAGTTTATGATGTAAAACCCTTTTTAAGTACCTGCCTGACAACAGATATTCTGTGGTTTCGTATGTATCCCTAGGGCACGTTAGAGTACTTCCCCATCTGAACAAGAAGATATAGTGGTATAATTATCCCTGTACTTCAACATTAACATTACAGTGAGATAGTGGATCTTTTTCTTAAAACAACATAACAACAACCTTAAAGGAAGTTTTGGAAAGAAAAAGCTTAAGCATAATTTACCTGTACTGACACAATTATTTTCATTGTAATGAAACAATAGTGCCAGCATTTTGTTGATGGCTTTCATTAACAGCAATGTTAGCCAATACCTAGATGGCCTTTACCATATGCCAGGTACTATTCTAAGTGCTTTTCATTCATTAACTTCCTATGCCAATCCTGTAGGTAGATGTGGTTAATATGTCCATTTTACAGAAGAGAGAACTAAGGCAGAGAAGTTGAGGAAACTTGCCTGAGCTCCCACAACTAGTAAATAGTGGTGATGGATGCAGCCAACTCCAGGATCTATGCCTCTACCCACTACCCTATGCACTCTTGGCACCTGAACAAACCCAAAAGCCTCTGAAAATGCCAGCTTTTGGAGGAGCAGCTTCTCAGTGCCTTGATCTTGCATCTTCACCCCCACCCTGATATATCTACCAGAAAGTTCAAAAGCACTAATTCTGGATTGATAGACCAATTCTAACACAATACACTTGAGGCATAGCAAGACAGAGTCCTACCTAATTGCAAACTTAAATCTATCCTTTCCCTAAATGTGTCACCCATAAATGGACACTGTAGAAACCACTTCCAGGCCTGGCACTGTCTCCTGATTTCAAGTAGTGACCAAGCTGAATTCCAAGTAAGGTAGAAGATTTGAAGTTCATCCTGGACTTCTCCTGGGAATTTTATACTTTTATTGTCTTTACTCCCCATAGAGAATGGACACTAGTCTAACTAAACTTGTCTGAGTAAATCACAAGGTGTTTCTTTCCAGACTTTAAAGGTTTGTTCTTTTATTTAAGAAACATTTATTGAGTGGATACTATGTGCCAGGAACTAAATAAGTCAGCCACATTCCTCTAGTGGAAGACAGACAATAAGAGATAAACAAACAAAATAAATGCAGGTAGTGGTAAGTGCAATGAGGGCAATAAACAGTGTGATGGGACAAAGAGTTTGTGAACTGGAAGTGGGGAGAGACTTCATCTTTCTGAACATGGTGGTCAGAAGAAGCATCTGTGAGGAGGTGACGTGCTATGTCTGGAAGCAGAGAAACCACCTCTATAAAGCAAAATTTAATCAAATATCTTCATGCTGTGTGGTATCTTCAGCAAAGACAGCACAATATCTAGTTATTAGAACCAGTCCTGAGGTCTGCACTGTTCACTTAAAGGCTCCTAACAGTTCACCAGCCTGACCATCTATGGAAAGAATCTACGGCACAGTATGATTCGCCATTAGGTTTCTGTCGGAACCATGAGATTACCCACGTGCAAGAGAGTTTTCTTCTCCTTGTAGGGCTGACACAAAGTGTATCTTTTCCAGATATTTCATCTCCTCAAGAAATTGTCCCTCTTGATTCAAATGTAAATAACTGCTTCTCCAAGCCATTTTTCCCTAGAGGGTTATTGGAAGAGATCAGAACTCCTCCACTGTCCTGTCTGTCTCTACAACGAACTTCATTTCTGTCACCCTATCCCCCTCTGTGCCTGGGATAACCCCTGCATCTCCTCACAGGAGGACAATGTTCCATTCAGCCTCCACACTTGAGTATCTATGCTGTGTGTGATGGAAACTTGTGGTAGCTTTTCTCCAAGATGGCTGCCATCAAATTCTTTCTTCTCCCTGTATACACAGCCCATTCTGTCCCCAGGAGAGGTAGAGTCTGTTCCCCTCTCCCCTTGAATCTAGGCTGCTATGTGATGCCTTTAAACAGTGCATTTCGGCAGAAGTGATACTTACGTTACTTCTAAGGTTGGGTGATAAGAAGCCTTGCAGCTTCCACTTGGGTATCCTGGGGGAGGGAAACCACCTGGTCTCTCATAGCAGTTGGCTCTATATTTAAAAATAATAAGAAGAAGAACAAAAAAATAATAAATGTCCAACTACTCTGAGACCAGCAGGCAGTGAGGAATCCCAAGCTAGCCATGTAAAAAGGCCACACAGAAGGAGAGACTCCCAAGCAGCCCAGGAACCAGAAATGTGAGTAAAGAAGCCTTCAAATGACACCAGCCTCTACTGCCATTTGACAGCAGCTGTATGAGGGCCCCCTAGCTGTGCCCATCAATCCCCAGAACTCTGAAAGAAAATTAAAAATTGTTGTTTTAAACCACAAAGTTTGGGGGTAGTTTGTTATACAGCAATAAATAACCAGAACAGAACTCAATAAATATTTGCTGAACTGAACATACAGTTCCAGTCACCCATCCTTGGAGACAGTACAGTTAAGCCCTGTGTCTTAGCCAGTTTACATATTTACACATACTCCTTGCAGAAAAGTGACTCCAACTGAGTATTTATGCTCAGGACGAAAACTTCACTCTTTTGAGTAGTGAATTAGTCCTGCAAAGACGTTAAGAATCTTTACTTAAAGGCAGCTTTGCTAAATGGTATTCATGTACTAGAAGGTATCATGTAGCAAACAGGCTTTTGCACATTAGGATTTGCCTCTTCTGTATGCTAATACCCCTTTTCCTGTGCTTGCAACACTGCCACATGTTATTTATCTTTTATGTGTTGATGTCCCATTTTGTTCCAAAAAAAATTTGAGGAGGCCTATCATGTTAACAATAGTATAAAAATATGTCATATGGGATTACATGTCGTCATTAAAGCTGAAAGTATTCATTTATCTGGAATGGGTACATACCTTCTTCCCTCAAAGGAACTACTGACATAGTTTTTTGTCTAAGACCAGGATTCATTTTCACTCTAAGACCAGCACTCAAGTCAGAAATAGAGATAGGGCTGGGCTCAGTGGCTCATGCCTGCAATCCCAGCATTTTGGGAGGCCAAGGTGGGTGGATTGCTTGAGCCCAGGAGTGTGAGACCAGCCTGGGAAACATAGCGAGACCCCATCTCTACAAAAAATAAACAAATTTAGCCAGACTTGGTGATGCTCACCTGTGGTTCCCCACTACTCAGGAGGCTGAGGTAGATGGATCACTTAAGCCCAGGAGGTCAAGGCTACAGTGAGCTATGATTATGCCACTCCACTCCAGACTGGACAACAGAGTAAAACCCTGTCTCAAAAAAAAAAAAAAAGGAAAAGAAAAAGAAACAGAGACAGTGATTTGATCTGGATTTTAAATCTATATTTGGGTCTGAGAAAATTAGGGTCTTTGGCAAATGAGGAACTTTTGCAAAAGCCATTAAGATTTTCATAATAAATCTAAAGCCAATCTTTAAAGTTTCTCCCAAAAGCATTTAAATCATATAATTTTCTAGTTTTCTCCAATCTACTCAAATCTCTGAGGCTACAGAAATGCCTAATTTCACCACCAACAATTCATGTGTGATGACAGTGAGGATGAAAAGCAGAAGTGGGCTGAGAAGAGAACAAGCAGCATCTGATGCCAAACAAGGGAAAGCAGGTCGCTCCACCGAGGGTAGCTCGCTTCTAGACCTCCAGTAGCAGCCCCTGACAGCAACAATCTTGTCTATTGACATCATTTATTATTGTCTGCTGACGTCGTATCATTATTCTGCTCCCTTAATTTTCATGCAAAGTTGTAGCTTTAGGTGAATGTCTACCCAAGTATAAAATGTGACCTTTAGGATCAGAGGAGACCTTTCCTACTTTTTCCCTGGCAGAGATACTGTCTGATTTCACACACTCAACGAGGGTAGCTTCAGACAAGGGGCATAAGCAGAAGGGTCAGATAGGGTGAGTGATGAGACCATATGTGGTCTGTGTGTATAGCTCATAGGGCACGTGCAGTCATGTCAGGAAGGCATCTATCACTCCAAGTTATTAGAATAACATCAGAAGAAGGCAAGATAATCTAGTAGTTACATGAATGGGGATTGGAACCAGACAGCCCAGGTTCCATGCTTGCCTCTGTTGCTTTTTTAAGTTTGACTTTGGGCAAGTTATTTCACCTCTCTAAGGCTCAGATGCCTTATGCCCTTGCTGAATGGCATGAAGCAATAGATACAAGTGGCTTAACACTGCCTGGCATATTGTTAGCAACTACATAAGTGGTTACTACGTGCACCATCCTTACCACCACCACTCCGCACTGCCACCATCTTGTTCCTGCTCATCCCAGGAAAAGGGTGAGGCTGTAGTCATATCCCATGGCCCAAGGACCTTGAATTATTATCTGCCCAGGTCTTCCTGCCTAGCCTGGCAAAGGCACAAGAAGACACCCTATGAACAAGTGCAGAAGTGAGAGTCCCATCTGGCCCCACTCCCTTCTGCATGTGCCAGAGAGTTACCTTTTCAAGCCAAGAAGTCCCTGGCTCAGAGCCAAGGACTCAGCAAAGAGGTCAGCTGGCAGCATTTCCTACTCACCTCGAACAATACCAATGAAATAGTCAAAGCAGAAAGCCAGTTGGTCATGATTTGTATAATACCAGCCTCACCCGTGCTGAGCAAGGGCTAAGGTCACCCCTGAACACACACCTGACTCTCTCCTTTTACACCCTCCACCACCACTATTACCCCAAGAAGTCATTCTGGATTCCTTACCCCACAGCCAGTCCACTTTCAGCCCCTGTTTTCAGCTGCCAATATACAACTGGAATTCTCTAGGCCTCTCCATCTCTACTGCCATCCCCATAGTGCACTTCAGCCTGCGCAAACCACAGCTGTTGCCTGCCTGTTTTTTCCTTTGGCTCCTCACATATCTTCTCCATGCAGTAACCGTTGTGTCATGTCTATGCCCTGTTTACAGCCTTTCAGTAGATGCCCCATTGCATTTAGAATAAGCCCATCTCCTTTCTATGTTCTACAATGCCTAGCATCACGGGTCCCCCTGCCTACCTCCGCTTCCTCATTTCATGCCATCACTGGGCTCTAACCACATGGGCCTCCTTTCTGGCTTTGGGACTTTGCACTGGCTTTCCTCTCTGCCTTAAGCGTTCTTCCTCTGGCCCTAAGGAAGACTACCTTCTTGACATTCCTCAAGTCAAAGTCCACACATTGCTTCTCAGAGGTGCCTTGGCTGACCTTCCTTTCTCCTGCCTTCCCATATATTATCATGTCACCTCTAGATTTATCACAAATTCTTCCATGAATACATGTTTCTTATTTATTGTCTATCTCCCCTCATCACAATGCAAGTTCCTTGAGGATACACTGTTCATTGCTGTAACCTCAGCATCTAAAACTAGGCCTGGCCCATAGTACCTGCTCAATAAATACTGGTATAAGTATACATTCATTCACTCACTCAACCAATAAGCATTCTATCCTCCACAACTTGGCCTAATGCCTTGTACACAGTAGGCAAAGACGAGTAAGACTTATTCTCTACCCCCTTAAGTTAGTATCTTTGGTGTGATAGATTTACATAACTATAATAAAAAGTGATAGTAATAAATGCCTAAATACCATATGACTCATAGCCATGGGCCACCATGTGTGTTCAAATGAGGTAAACATAATTTCAAACTGAGGTCACCTGGGAAGACATCTAGGAGAAGCTAGAACTTGAGTTGGGTCTTGAAGAGAAAATAGGATTTGGAAAAGACAGAGATGAGAGACAGAAGTAGGGGCTTTGGAGAAAGCAAAAGTCTGGAGAGAAGGCAGCAGTGAAATGGGAAAATGTAAGGCAAGTTGTAGGGGAGACATAGAGAAGACAGCTGGGCTAGCTCAGGAGGTCCATTCAGGGCAAAGAGAGAATATCAGAATGACAGTTGAAAATACCACCATGAGCTAGCTAAGGCAGTTGGATCCACAGAGGCAAAAAGCAGGCTTTCCCCACAGGTCTGCAGTGGTGAATCTACAAGCAAGCTAGAGACTTATCAGTATTGGAGCTTGATCTTGAGCACATAAATACATATGTGTATATGAGCAAATGTATTTTATATAGTAGTTTACAAGGCTATTAGCTGTAATAAGATATCTGATAGGTTCAACTAATGTCAAATATTTATACTCTATTTTTAACATCTTCCAAATATTTTAGAAAGTTATGTATCTTTATTATAGGTGAAAAATCTTCAGGGAAGTAACAAACAGGGTTTCACTGCTCAACCTTGATTAACCTGATGTTAACTTGGGTCAATTCATGGATATATACAGACAGATAGATAGATTCTTTTTTGTTGTTCTGGTATCTAAGATCCATTATGGAAAAAAATCTTAATGATAAAATTGAAGGGTTTTACTTTGTTCACAATTTTACTTCTAGCAATTTTATAGTCCATTAAATAGCCAGAGGCTTAGAAGTAAATTTTTTATTCTACCTTGATATATATTTTCATCAGAAAACTTGTGAGCTTGTTACATTTGGGGGTTTAGTTTTACTTAAAATTGCCATATTTCCTCGCATACTTTCTCTCCTTTTTTCAAATCTTTACACGTCACAAGTGGAATTCAAATAACCTACACACCCACAAATTGAATGAAAAAATTAACATCAGTATTAACCCACCAGCATTTCAAAGGACACTGAGTGCCATTTGAATACATCAGGTTAGCTCTATCAGTATTCACTGAGCAATGTTTAGATTCAACCAGGCCAAAATGACGTTTTTTGAATGTGTGCCCACATTCCTTTTATCAGTTGATCTTCATAAAAGACCTGTCAAGTAGACAAGGTCAGTGAGATGAGCCTCAGTTTCAGGAATGAGAAGAAATTATAAAGAAGAGCAGGGATGTCTGAAGGCTGCGGGGAGCAGCATTACCCAAAAGAGGAACAGAGGTACCTTTTCCTTTAGCTCAATCTAGGTGAGAAAGAGGGAAGGAGAAGGAGGCTGTACATGCGATTATTTCATCAATTCTGTCTGCACCCAGAGAGCGAGCTGAACAGTAGACTTCCATGGGCTTGCTATGCCAACAGTTGCCCCAAAACATTGTCAATCATTATGAAACATGACAGAAACCAGGTTTCATCCACTCACTGCCAGCAACACACACACACAAAAAAAATAAAGTAAAAAATAAACAGAAGACACTGCTGGATGGTCAAAAAAAAGTTAAAGGCTGCCAGCATTTGTTCTGTATTAATAATATGTTTTTAAAACCTTCCCCTGAGGCTGTAACCATGACTCCTGGGCTGCTCCTGTTGACCCTGGTGCTCTGGCAGCAAGAAGAGTAAAAAGAGTAAAAGAATCATCTTTTGCTTTTCATTCTACTAAAAATGTGATGTGAACAGTAATGGGAGATATGTGGGAGGAAGCAAGGGAACTGGATTACTCTAAGCTGAACTTGGTTACTGCTAACTCAGTGGTTCTCAAAGAGTGGGCCCAGAGCAGCTTCATCAGCACGTTCCTGGGAACTTGTTAGAAATGCAGATTCCCAGGCTCCATCCCTGACCTGCTGAATCAGATACACTGGGGCTGGAGCCCAGAAATCAAATGAGACTGATGCACAGTGAAGTTTGGGGGCCACTATGTTAGGCTAGTCTCACCACTGGCAGTGTCCTCACTGCTCTGCAAGGGAGGAATTCGATTTTGCTCAGCTCACTCACAGTATCGGTTCCTTATTCCCATCCCCCTTCCCCACCCCCATCTCCAAGCCCCTGGGTGCAGAAAAGAGAACTGGCCTTGTTCCTATCTATTCACTGTGGCTCTAGGCAAAGGTGGCCACCACCACTGGGTAGGGCTTGAGTCTGTGATCTCCTTGGTCACATTCACATCTTCCTGGGAGAAGCTGGAGAGGCTGGCAAGGAGGGTGTTCAGAGGAGTAGAGATTCTGTTCATTAGTGTCAAAAGGTCCACAGGGAGTAAAAGCCTTGCAGTAGGGGTGAGGAAGTGTGGAGCTCTGGGGAGACTGCTGTGTGGAGTCAGGGTCACCCAGATCGCAGGCCTGGCCTCAGCAGCTTGCTCTTAACCTTTCTGATCCCTGGTTTGCTCACCTGCAAATCAGGATTTGAATGAGGACTACTTGAGACGGGGTAGTATGCAAAGCGGCTGGCTCACTTGTAGGCCAACAATAAATGGTGGTTATGAACATCACAAAGACAAGGAGGAGAAGTGGAGCAGACTCTTCCTGAAGGAAGCACTGGGTGACAACAGGAGACACATGGACACAGATCACATCAGGGAGGTGACTGAATGAGAAACTTACGAGTTAGATGGCTACTGTGGACATTGGGAAGCGCATAAGTCACCTGGAGGTCTTGCTAAAATGCTGATTCTGTACCACCTGGTCTGGGGAGGGGCCTCAGAAGAAGTCCCCTGGTGACACCCAGGCTGCTGCACTACACTTTGAGCAGCAAGGCCATGGATTGTTCTTGAGCAAATAAACAGCAGAGAACTGCCCTAGGGACATTAAATACTAGTAAATTCGCCACTCTGCCCTAAGCTTTGCCAAGTTTCCTGTGGACAGCCTAGCAATCTTCCCCCTCAACCCTCAGCTGAGACCCCCTCAAACTGGAGTGCGTAGGGCAGAGGGGAACTTCAAGCCCCAGCTGGGTCAGAAGCAAGAATCCACAGGGCACTGTTTGCTAGGGCCCACTCATCGCTCTGCTCTATCATTGCCCACAGTGTGCCCACCTCCCCCCCACACACACACCAGCATGTACAGTACTCTGAATATGCCATCCCAGAGCCCCTGGAATTTATGTCACCTTACCTAAGTATACACCCTTTGTGCATTCAGAAGCAGGACCCAAATTCCTGTCCTTTCTCTTATCTCTCTCTCTCTCTCTTGCAGCAACAGTCCTGTAAACATTGTCACTGGGGGCCTATGAAAGCAATGGCCAAGACATGTGTCTTTACTCAAAGAAATAAGTGATGTGTAAACTGTGCAGTTTGTTAATAAATGATATGAAAACTGGAAACTGTACAGGATATCAGTTCAGAAGAGATTTTCTGCCACATAAGAACTATGATAAATAAAGCTCCCTTCAACTTCTTCATTTAAATCTTTCTTTTTTCTCCTCCTTAGCCAGAAGACATTGGACAAGCACCAATAGTCAATGCCCCAGAAGGTGGAAAGGTTGACTTGGAAGCCTTCAGCCATTTTACAAAAATCATCACACCAGCAATTACCAGAGTGGTGGATTTTGCCAAAAAGTTGCCTATGTTTTGTGAGGTGAGGATGTTGTTTTCCTTCTGCATTATTTTTAATTATAGTTTCACCAGTTTCCAGGAATACAGCGTATTATTTACAATTTAATGTTAATTAGTAGGGACTTAATCATATGAAAGCAACGTCAGTACAAAATGAAAATGCATTCTATTTCATTGTATTCCCCACTTTCTGTATTTAGTCATCATTCATTAGCTTGTCCGTGTAAGGCCCATCAAGATCCTATTCATCCCCCTGATTCCAGGCATTGAGAAACAATGATAGCAATAGACTCCATTTATTCAGCACCTACGACGTCCTAGTTACCACAGTCAGGTATTCGGGTTTGCCCACATTAAATCTAATCCTTCTAACAGATTTGCAGGGTTGCTTGTATGAACCGCATTTTCGGAGGGGGCAATCAAGATCAAGGAGATTGAGTTATCCAAATGTGACATCATGGTTGGAATCTAGGTCTGTATTCTTCCCAGTGCATATCCCAGTGAGATGACTCTGTGGTCATTTCTTAATCCTCAAGAATAAGTTAAATGCCCCTCACAGAACCAGTCTCTTAATATCCCCACAAATCTTTCCTCTTTTCCTATAAGCTTACTCTTGCTTGTCCCATCTTCCGGGCACCCTGTAGAGCTGTCCCACCAGAGTTCATCAACTTTCCCTTTGGGACACTTTAACTTTATCAGGCCTGCCCTGTGATGGCAGATGCCACAGTCTCTACAGTCAGCTACATGGGCAAGAATCCTAAACAAGTTATCCAATATCTTCAAACTTCACTTATCTCATCTTTAAAATGGGGATTACAATAGTGTCTACCTCTTAGAGCTGTTGAAAGTATTTTTAAGTGGGATAATATATTTGTAAAGAGATTAGACAGTGCCTGGGATATAATAAGTATTCCATAAAGTTCAGCTGCTAATACTGCTTTTATTTTATCTGTTACATTTCCATCCTGCCTCTAACCTTCCTTTTGTTTTGTTTTGTTTTTAATCAAATGGGGTTATGTTTTCTGGAGAACTTTAAAAACAAATTTCATAAGGTGCTTGTCTATTGCTCTTCATACCTTCAAAGGGGACCAGAAAGATACCAAATAGAGAGGGGCACGGGCAGCTGTGAGCCCCTTAGGTAAGCAGGCTGAGTGATAAGTGATCCTGGTCTCACCTAAAAAGAAGCTAAGTTTCCACACCTGGAGTGACTCCCTGCTGCCGTGGCTTCCAGCTCTCTTGTGTCTTTGCGTCTGCAATAATGGGAGCCCAGCTAGAATCAGAGGGACACAGAGACCTCAGACATTATGGGGACACTTCTCACTGCCAATTTCTGAGCCCCCACAGAAGCCATACCCAGAAGGACAGGGAAGTGGGCTTCGGGAAACAGATATCTTGCCCGTAGACCTAGCTGAGAGAGCACGTTTGCCACCCTCTTAGCCCCAGCTTCACGGGCCAGGTGACTTAGTTCAGGCCACTACAACAGAATACCATAGACTGGGTGGCTTAAAAACCATAGAAATTTATGTCTTACAGTTCTGGAGGCTGGGATGTTCAACATCAAGGTACCAGCAGATTGTCTGGTGAGGGCCTGCTTCCTGATTCATAGACAGCTGTCTTCACATTGTGTCCCCTCATGATGGACAGGACAAAGGAGCTATTTGGGATCTCTTTTACAAGGCACAAATCCCATTCATGAAGGCCTCACTCTCATGACCTCATCACCTCCCAAAGGCCCCGCCTTCAATACCATCACAATGGGGATTAGGTTGCAATATATGGTTTTTCTTTTCTTTATTTTATTTTATTTTACTTTTTTATTATACTTTAAGTTCTAGGGTACATGTGCATAATGTGCAGGTTTGTTACATATGTATACTTGTGCCATGTTGGTGTGCTGCACCCATCATCTCATCAGCACCCATCAATTCGTCATTTACATCAGGTATAACTCCCAATGCAATCCCTCCCCCCTCCCCATGATAGGCCCCGATGTGTGATGTTCCCCTTCCTGAGTCCAAGTGATCTCATTGTTCAGTTCCCACCTATGAGTGACAACATGCGGTGTTTGGTTTTCTGTTCTTGTGATAGTTCGCTAAGAATGATGGTTTCCAGCTGCATCCATGTCCCTACAAAGGACGCAAACTCATCCTTTTTTATGGCTGCATAATATTCCATGGTGTATGTGCCACATTTTCTTAATCCAGTCTGTCACAGATGGACATTTGGGTTGATTCCAAGTCTTTGCTATTGTGAATAGTGCCGCAATAAACATACGTGTGCATGTGTCCTTATAGCAGCATGATTTATAATCCCTTGGGTATATAACCAGTAGTGGGATGGCTGGGTGATATGGTACATCTAGTTCTAGATCCTTGAGGAATTGCCATACTGTTTTCCATAATGGTTGAACTAGTTTACAATCCCACCAACAGTGTAAAAGTCTTCCTATTTCTCCACATCCTCTCCAGCACATGTTGTTGCTTGACTTTTTAATGATTGCCATTCTAACTGGTGTGAGATGGTATCTCATTGTGGTTTTGATTTGCATTTCTCTGATGGCCAGTGATGATGAGCATTTTTTCATGTGTCTGTTGGCTGTATGAATGTCTTCTTTTGAGAAATGTCTGTTCATATCCTTTGCCCACTTTTTGATGGGGTTGTTTTTTTCTTGTATATTTGTTTGAGTTCTTTGTAGTGCA